>NC_134690.1:2271872-2590212 GCF_050947455.1 Rhinoderma darwinii | reverse complement strand
TATACCCTGATGTACTCCTCACAGATTACATATACCCTGATGTACTCCGCCCAGCTTACATATACCCTGAGTACTCCTCACATATTACATATACCCTGATGTAACTCCTCACATATTACATATAACCTGATGTACTCCTCACAGATTACATATACCCTGATGTACTCCTCACATATTACATATACCCTGATGTACGCCTCACATATTACATATATCCTGATGTACTCCTCACATATACATATATCCTGATGTACTGCTCACATATTACATATATACTGATGTACTCCTCACATATTACATATACCCTGATGTACTCCTCACATATTACATATATCCTGATGTACTCCTCACATATTACATATATCCTGATGTACTCCTCACATATTACATATATCCTGATGTACTCCTCACAAATTACATATATCCTGATGTACTCCTCACATATTACATATACCCTGATGTACTTCTCACATATTACATATACCCTGATGTATTCCACACATATTACATATATCCTGATGTAATCCTCACATATTACATATACCCTGATGTACTCCTCACATATTACATATATCCTGATGTACTCCTCACAGATTACATATATCCTGATGTACTCCTCACATATTACATATACCCTGATGTACTCCCCACATATTACATATACCCTGATGTACTCCTCACACATTACATATACCCTGATGTACTCCTCACATATTACATATACCCTGATGTACTCCTCACATATTACATATATCCTGATGTAATCCTCACATATTACATATACCCTGATGTACTCCTCACAAATTACATATACCCTGATGTACTCCTCACATATTACATATACACTGATGTACTCCTCACATATTACATATACCCTGATGTATTCCTCACATATTACATATATCCTGATGTACTCCCTCACATATTACATATACCCTGATGTACTCCTCACATATTACATATACCCTGATGTACTCCCCACATATTACATATACCCTGATGTACTCCTCACACATTACATATATCCTGATGTACTCCTCACACATTACATATACCCTGATGTACTCCTCACATATTACATATACCCTGATGTACTCCTCACATATTACATATACCCTGATGTACTCCTCACATATTACATATATCCTGATGTACTCCTCACATATTACATATACCCTGATGTACTCCTCACATATTACATATATCCTGATGTACTCCTCACATATTACATATACCCTGATGTACTCCTCACATATTACATATACCATGATGTACTCCTCACATATTACATATACCCTGATGTACTCCTCACATATTACATATATCCTGATGTACTCCTCACATATTACATATACCCTGCTGTACTCCTCACATATTACATATACCCTGATGTACTCCTCACATATTACATATATCCTGATGTACTCCTCACATATTACATATACCCTGATGTATTCCTCACATATTACATATACCCTGATGTACTCCTCACATATTACATATATCCTGATGTACTCCTCACAGATTACATATATCCTGATGTACTCCTCACATATTACATATACCCTGATGTACTCCTCACATATTACATGTACCCTGATGTACTCCTCACATATTACATATACCCTGATGTACTCCTCACATATTACATATAACCTGATGTATTCCTCACATATTACATATATCCTGATGTACTCCTCACATATTACATATACCCTGATGTACTCCTCACATATTACATATATCCTAATGTACTCCTCACATATTACATATATCCTGATGTACTCCTCACATATTACATATACCCTGATGTACTCCTCACATATCACATATACCCTGATGTACTCCTCACATATTACATATAATCTGATGTATTCCTCACATATTACATATATCCTGATGTACTCCTCACATATTACATATACCCTGATGTACTCCTCACAGATTACATATTGTCACGGACACTGGGTTTGTGGACCCACTAGGCCGCTCCGCCGTAGCGGGGAGGCAGCTGACCAGGTCACAGTCTATGTGAACGTAAGATGGCAGACAGTAATGCTTAGGTACCTGAAATGGTCCGGGCGGTGGCTGTGGCTACAGCACGGATGGAGGCAGGTGCGGAAAGTGGCGCCAGACGTGGTGGGCAGTATCCGATGAGAAGATGGCACTTGACGTGGCAGAAGACACTTGACGTGGCAGATGGCACTTGACGTGGCAGATGACACTTGACGTGGCAGATGGCACTTGACGTGGCAGATGGCACTTGGCGTGGCAGATGGCACTTGGCGTGGCAGATGGCACTTGACGTTGCAGATGGCACTTGAACACGGGTAGGCACAGGAACAATGCGGAATACAGGAACGGTAACAGGGCACGGGTAACAGCTGGAACGGGAGACACTAAGGGACAATTTGCGAGTCAGACTAACAACGCTCAGGCAATGGATCGGAAGTGCTGGGGCATTCTTATAGGGCAGGAAATCATGTGGGTTAATGAACATTGTTTTCATGTGCGCGCACTGGCCCTTTAAGAGCGGGCGCGAGCATGTGCACGCACCCTACGGGACCCAGCCGGATGTAGCGGAAGTGAGCGCTGGCATCTCCTAGGAGGGAGACGGAGGCCAGCGCTCACAGATCCATGGCTGCGGGCGTCGGGAGGTGAGTGAACCCGACGGCCCGCGGCCGTGGGCGCTACAGTATCCCCCCTCTTACACCCCCTCTTCTTGGGACCAGAGTGAGAGACTTTTTAATAAGAGTAGGGGCGCTGAGGTTCTCTTCTGGCTCCCAGGGCCTCTCCTCAGGACCAAACCCTCTCCAGTCCACCAGATAGAAAGTCCTTCCTCCAACCCTCTTGCGGTCCAGGATCTCCTTTACCTCGAATACATCAGAAGGACTGCTGGGAGCAACTGTGGAACTAGAGGTCTTGCTGTAGCGGTTAAGGGCCACTGGTTTCAGGAGGGACACATGGAAGGAGTTAGGGATTCTGAGGGTAGGGGGCAGCCGCAGCTTATAGGAAACAGGGTTAATTTGTTGCAGGATCTCGAAGGGACCAAGGAACCTGGGAGCAAACTTGTATGAAGGCACCCTCAAGCGAATGTTTCGAGAGGACAGCCAGACTTTAGTCCCAGGAAGATACTGAGGCGGCTCTCTTCTTTTGGTATCTGCCTTACGCTTCATGCGATCTACCGCCTGCAAAATAGAGGATCGGTTCTGTTGCCAGATTTGCAGGAAGTCCCCATATGCAGAGTCAGCAGCGGGTACCTGAGATTAAGTCGACACTGGAAGAGGAACTCTGGGATGTTGACTGTACACGATGTGAAACGGAGTGGAGGTGGTGGACTCACTTGTGTGGTTATTATATGAAAACTCCGCCCATGGTAGAAGCTGTACCCAGTTATCGTGCTGTGAAGAGATGAAGTGGCGGAGATAATTTTCCATGATCTGGATGATCCTCTCAACTTGCCCATTGGACTGGGGGTGATAGGCAGAGGAAAAGTCCAAACTCACATCCAGGAGTTTACAGAGAGCTCTCCAGAACGTGGAGGTAAACTGAACCCCCCGGTCGGACACAATGTGAAGAGGCAAGCCATGCAAGCGGAAGATGTGCTGAATGAAGAAGCTTGCCAGTCGGGGAGCAGAAGGTAGGCTGGTCAGCGGGATAAAATGTGCCATCTTAGAGAACCGGTCCACCACCACCCAGATGGTGTTGCATCTTGCAGAGAGAGGAAGGTCCGTGACGAAGTCCATAGCGATGTGCTGCCAGGGGGCACTGGGTACAGGCAGGGGTTGAAGCAGGCCGGCAGGCTTGCTGTGAGCCACCTTCTTAGAGGCACACACCATGCAAGCAGAGACAAAGTCCAGAACATCCTTAGGTAGCGTGGGCCACCAGAAGTGACAAGCGATCAGGTCTTGGGTCTTACGGACACCGGCATGCCCAGCTAGTTTAGAACTGTGTCCCCAGTGGAGAATTATTTTTCTGTCTGCCAACCGAACAAAAGTTCTCCCTGGAGGGATATTTCTAAGCTGCAGAGGATTGGCGGTGACAACACAGGATGGGTCTATGATCGTCTGAAGGGACTCCACCGTGTCTTCCGTTTTGAATGATCTGGACAGGGCATCGGCCCTCACGTTCTTGTCAGCGGGACGGTAGTGGAGCAGAAATTGGAAACGGGTGAAGAACAGTGACCACCTGGCTTGACGAGGATTCAGTCTTTGAGCGGACTGAAGGTAAGTGAGATTCTTGTGGTCGGTGAAGTTCAGGATGGGGTGAGCAGCGCCCTCCAGAAGATGTCTCCACTCCTCCAGGGCCAATTTGATAGCCAGTAGCTCCCGATCTTCAATGGAATAATTGCGCTCAGCAGAGGAAAACAGTCTTGAGTAGTAGCCACACACTACTGCCTTTCCTTTGGAGCTCCTCTGGAACAGAAGTGCGCCTGCACCAACAGAGGAAGCCTCCACGTCCAGTGAGAACTGCCGAGATATGTCAGGGTGATGGAGGATCGAAGCTGAAGTGAAGGCTTTCTTGAGGCTAATGAATGCGGACTCTGCCTCCGGAGTCCACACCTTGGCGTTCACACCCTTCTTGGTAAGGGTAGAGATGGGGGCCGTCAGAGAAGAAAAGTTCGGAATAAACTGCCGGTAGAAGTTGGCAAAACCCAGGAACCGCTGTATGGCCCTTAGGCCTTGAGGACGTGGCCATTCCAGGACAGACTTTAACTTCTCAGGGTCCATCTTAAGGCCTTGATCTGAGATGACATAGCCCAGGAAGGGCAGAGACCTCTTTTCAAAGGTGCATTTCTCTAACTTGGCATGCAAGCGATTCTCTCTTAGTCGCAGAAGAACTTGACGAATGTGCCTCCGATGGGTCATCAGATCTGGGGAGAAGATTAGAATATCATCGAGATAAACTACAACACACGTATAGAGGAGATCTCGGAAGATGTCATTAACGAACTCCTGAAATACTGCGGGAGCGTTACACAGTCCGAAGGGCATCACTAGGTATTCGTAGTGCCCATCGCGGGTGTTAAATGCCGTCTTCCATTCGTCACCCCGGCGAATCCGGCTTAGATTATAGGCCCCTCACAGATCTAGCTTGGAAAAATTTTTGGCTCCTCGTATGCGATCAAACAGCTCGGAAATGAGAGGCAACGGGTATTTGTTCTTGACCGTGATCTGATTGAGACCACGGTAGTCAATGCAGGGTCAGAGAGATCCATCTTTCTTTTTAACGAAGAAGAATCCTGCCCCGGCCAGGGAGGAAGATTTTCGAATAAAACCCCTCTCCAAGTTCTCCTTTATATAGGCTGACATCGACAAAGTCTCTGGCAAGGAGAGAGGATATACTAGTCCACGGGGAAGATAAGCATTGGGAACCAGTTCAATGGGACAGTCATAATTCTGATGTGGAGGCAACATCTCAGCCTCTCGTTTGCAGAAGACATCCGCAAAACTGGCATACTGAGAAGGTAGATCGGAGAGTGACTGAGGCAGAGGAGGCACAACAGGACGGACTTGTGACAGGCAATGGCTATGGCATCTGGAGCCCCATTGAAGAACCTCTCCAGAACTCCAGTCGAGTGTCGGGGCGTGTAGACAGAGCCATGGCAGACCCAGCAGGATAGGATTGATAGCCTTGGGTAGTACCAGGAAGGAGATCTGTTCTGAGTGAAGAGCTCCGACCCGTAATGTCACCGGCTAAGTGATGAGCATGATTGGATCAGGCAGCGGTAGACCATTCACAGAGGCAACTGCCAGGGGTCTCTCCAGACGGACTGTGGGTAGTTGAAACCGATCCACTAGATCTTGGTGGATAAAATTAGCAGCCGCTCCAGAGTCAAGATAGGCGGAGGAAGGATGTGAAGTCTGTCCGGTGACGATGGCCACAGGTATCGATAATTTGGAAGAGGTTTTAACGTTTTGAGACGTTCTACCTAGAGTTGCCTCTCTAACCAACCCTAGGTACTGGAGTTTCCCGGTTTCTGTGGGCATTGACGCACAAAATGACCCTTGAGGCCGCAATACATGCAAAGTCCAGAGGAGCGTCTGCGCTGCTTCTCCTGTTCAGATAACCGGACTCTGTCTACCTGCATGGGTTCCTCAGGTAGCGCACTAGGAGTGGGCAATAGTGGTCTCTGGGCAGGGGGTACTGGTCTGTGTGCCCGGCTCTCCTGACGAACCTCTTGAGAGCGCTCCCAGATTCTCATATCAACCCGGGTGGCTAACAGGATGAGGGCATCCAAGGTAGAAGGAAGGTCGCGGGCTGCCAGTTCGTCCTTGATGTGAGAGGACAGTCCCTGCCAGAAAGTCGCCACCAGTGCCTCATTGTTCCATGCCAGCTCGGCTGCTAGGGTACGGAAGGAGATCGCATACTCCCCTACTGTGGAGCCTTCTTGCTTGAGGGTCAACAGAGTGGCTGCGGCAGAGGATGTTCGACCCGGCTCCTCGAACACGGCACGAAAGGACTGCAGGAACAAGGCTAGGTTTGAGGATACAGGTCCCTGTTGCTCCAAGATTGGGTTCGCCCATGCGAGGGCCTTGCCAGCGAGGAGGGAGATAATGAACGCTACTTTAGCCTCCTCGGAGGGCAAGAGATGAGGCCGTAGCCTAAAATGCACCGTGCATTGACTAAGAAATCCTCTGCATGCTCTGGGGTCACCGTCGTAGCGAGGAGGAAGAGGCAGAGGAACTGAGGATCCGGAACAAACAGGGGGAGCAACAGGCAGTGGCACGGCATCAGCCTCTGGAGGAAGAACCGGGGGTGGAACAGCGAGTAGATCCAGGCGGACCAGAATATAATTCAAAGCCTCAAGGAGTTGATCCTGATGAGTGCGTAGGTCTTCCATCTCTGTCTGAATCTTCTATACTGGGGTCTTGGGCTGGCCAGCGGGTTCCATGGCCTGAACGTACTGTTACGGACACTGGGTTTTTGGACCCACTAGGCCGCTCCGCCGTAGCGGGGAGGCAGCTGACCAGGTCACAGTCTATGTGAACGTAAGATGGCAGACAGTAATGCTTAGGTACCTGAAATGGTCCGGGCGGTGGCTGTGGCTTCAGCACGGATGGAGGCTGGTGCGGAAAGTGGCGCCAGACGTGGTGGGCAGTATCCGATGAGCAGATGGCACTTGACGTGGCAGAAGACACTTGACGTGGCAGATGGCACTTGACGTGGCAGATGGCACTTGACGTGGCAGAAGACACTTGACGTGGCAGTTGGCACTTGACGTGGCAGATGGCACTTGACGTGGCAGATGGCACTTGACGTGGCAGATGGCACTTGGCGTGGCTGATGACACTTGACGTGGCCGATGGCACTTGAACACGGGTAAGCACAGGAACAATGCGGAATACAGGAACGGTAACAGGGCACGGGTAACAGCTGGAAAGGGAGATACTAAGGGACCATTTGCGAGACAGACTGGGAAAGACTAACAACGCTCAAGCAAGGATCGGAAGGGCTGGGGCATTCTTATAGGGCAGGAAATCATGTGGGTTAATGAACATTGTTTTCATGTGCGCGCGCTGGCCCCTTAAGAGCGGGCGCGAGCGTGCACGCGCACCCTACGGGACCCAGCCGGACGGAGCGGAAGTGAGCGCTGGCATCTCCTAGGAGGGAGACGGAGGCCCCACAGATCCATGGCTGCGGGTGTCGGGAGGTGAGTGAACCCGACGGCCCGCGGCCATGGGCGCTACACATATATCCTGATGTACTCCTCCCATATTACATATATCCTGATGTACTCCTCACATATTACATACACCCTAATGTACTCCTCACATATTACATATACCCTGATGTACTCCTCACATATTACATACACCCTAATGTACTCCTCACATATTACATATACCCTGATGTACTCCTCACATATTACATATATCCTGATGTACTCCTCACATATTACATATAACCTGATATACTCCTCACATATTACATATACCCTGATGTGCTCCTCACATATTACATATACCCTGATGTACTCCTCACATATTACATATATCCTGATGTACTCCTCACATATTACATACACCCTGATGTACTCCTCACATATTACATATACCCTGATGTACTCCTCACATATTACATATAACCTGATATACTCCTCACATATTACATATATCCTGATGTACTCCTCACATATTACATACACCCTGATGTACTCCCCACAGATTACATATACCCTGATGTGCTCCTCACATATTACATATACCCTGATGTACTCCTCACATATTACATATACCCTGATGTACTCCGCACAGATTACATATACCCTGATGTACCCCTCACATATTACATATATCCTCATGTACTCCTCACATCTTACATATATCCTGATGTACTCCTCACATATTACATATACCCTGATGTACCCCTCACATATTACATATATCCTGATGTACTCCCCACATATTACATATACCCTGATGTACCCCTCACATATTACATATATCCTGATGTACTCCTCACATATTACATATATCCTGATGTACTCCTCACATATTACATATATCCTGATGTACTCCCCACATATTACATATACCCTGATGTACTCCTCACATATTACATATACCCTGATGTACTCCCCACATATTACATATATCCTGATGTACTCCTCACATATTACATATATCCTGATGTACTCCCCACATATTACATATACCCTGATGTACTCCTCACATATTACATATATCCTGATGTACTCCTCACATATTACATATATCCTGATGTACTCCTCACATATTACATATACCCTGATGTACTCCTCACAGATTACATATATCCTGATGTACTCCCCACATATTACATATATCCTGATGTACTCCTCACAAATTACATATACCCTGATGTACTCCTCACATATTACATATATCCTGATGTACTCCCCACATATTACATATATCCTGATGTAATCCTCACATATTACATATACCCTGATGTACACCTCTCATATTACATATATCCTGATGTACTCCTCACATATTACATATACCCTGATGTACTCCTCACATATTACATATATCCTGATGTACTCCTCACATATTACATATATCCTGATGTACTCCCCACATATTACATATATCCTGATGTACTCCTCACAAATTACATATACCCTGATGTACTACTCACACATTACATATACCCTGATGCACTCATCACATATTACATATATACCCTGATGTACTCCTCACATATTACATATACCCTGATGTACTCCTCACATATTACATATACCCTGATGTACTCCTCACATATTACATATATCCTGATGTACTCCTCACATATTACATATACCCTGATGTACTTCTCACATATTACATATACCCTGATGTACTCCTCACATATTACATATACCCTGATGTACTCCTCACATATTACATATATCCTGATGTACTCCTCACAGATTACATATACACTGATGTACTCCACACATATTACATATACCCTGATGTACTCCTCACAGATTACATATATCCTGATGTATTCCTCACATATTACATATACCCTAATGTACTCCTCACATATTACATATACCCTGATGTACTCCTCACTTATTACATATATCCTGATGTACTCCACACATATTACATATACCCTGATGTACTCCTCACAGATTACATATATCCTGATGTATTCCTCACATATTACATATACCCTAATGTACTCCTCACATATTACATATATCCTGATGTACTCCCCACATATTACATATATCCTGATGTACTCCTCACAACTTACATATATCCTGATGTACTCCTCACATATTACATATATCCTGATGTACTCCTCACATATTACATATACCCTGATGTACTCCTCACATATTACATATACCCTGATGTACTCCTCACATATTACATATACCCTGATGTACTCCTCACATATTACATATACCCTGATGTACTCCTCACATATTACATATATCCTGATGTACTCCTCACATATTACATATACCCTGATGTACTCCTCACATATTACATATACCCTGATGTACTCCTCACATATTACATATACCCTGATGTACTCCTCACATATTACATATATCCTGATGTACTCCTCACATATTACATATATCCTGATGTACTCCTCACATATTACATATACCCTGATGTACTCGTCACTTATTACATATACCCTGATGTACTCCTCACACATTACATATACCCTGATGTACTCCTCACATATTACATATATCCTGATGTACTCCTCACATATTACATATACCCTGATGTACTCCTCACATATTACATATATCCTGATGTACTCCCCACATATTACATATAACCTGATGTACTCCTCACATATTACATATATCCTGATGTACTCCTCACATATTACATATATCCTGATGTACTCCTCACATATTACATATACCCTGATGTACTCCTCACATATTACATATATCCTGATGTACTCCTCACATATTACATATACCCTGATGTACTCCTCACATATTACATATACCCTGATGTACTCCTCACATATTACATATATCCTGATGTACTCCCCACATATTACATATAACCTGATGTACTCCTCACATATTACATATACCCTGATGTACTCCTCACATATTACATATATCCTGATGTACTCCTCACTTATTACATATACCCTGATGTACTCCACTAATACACCAAGCAAAATCTGCGCTTCAAAAGCCAAATGGTCGTCCAACTGAGCCTGGCAGTGTAGCCAAACGGCAATTTTTGGCCACATATGTGGTATTGCTGTATTCTGGAGAACCCGCTTAACAATTTATGGGATTTGTGTCTACGGTGGTACAAGCTGGGCACAACACATTGGGCACTGAAATGACATATTTGTGGAAAACAGCAATTTGCAATCTGCAACATCTATTGTTTACTCATTTTTGCAAAACACTTGTGCGGTCAAAATGCTCACTACACCCCTAGATCAATTCTTTGAGGGATCTAGTTTCCAAAATGGGGTAATTTTTTGGGGGGTACCACTGTACTGGTACTACAGCTCAATGCAACATGGTGTCAAAAAACGAATCTTATAAAATCTCCACTCCAAATACTAAATGGCGCTCCTTCCCTTTAGAGCCTTGCTGTGTGTCCAAATAGTAGTTTATGACCACGGGTGGGGTATTTCCGTACTCTGAAGAAGTTGCTTTACAAATGTTATGGTGCTTTTTCTCCTTTATTTGTTGAGAAAAATAAAAAAATTTAACTAATTCTGCGTCTTATTGGAAAATAATGTCATTTTTCATTTTCACTGCCCATTTCTAATAAAATATATGAGACACCTGTGGGGTCAAAATGCTCACTACCTCCCTAGATGAATTCTTCAATGGGTGTAGTTTGCCAAATGTACTGGTACCCAAGGGGCTTTGCAAAATCGACATGGCGCAGAAAAACCAATCCAGCAAAATCTGCTCTCTAAAAGCCAAATGGCGCTCCTTCCCTCTGAGCCCTGATGTGTATTCATACAGTGCTCTATTACCACATATGGGGTATTTCTATACTCTGGAGAAGTTGCTTTACAAATGAAAAGAGCCTACGCGTTTCGAACGTCTCGAGCGTTCTTAGTCATGGCTATAGACTAAGAACGCTCGAGACGTTCGAAACGCGTAGGCGTAGGCTCTTTTCATTTGGATTGACATTCCCCTTCTTGCACATCAGGACTCTATATCTTTGGACTCCTTTTTAAACAGAAGACCATTAAACTTGGAACCAGTTTCCATTTTTATTTCATCAGCGCTGGATCCATTTCTCTGCTACCTACTATTGTTCACATCGTGTGCCGACGCGAGGACCCGTGCGCTGTCAGTGACATTCACTACATGTGTCAGGTGAGCTGGAGGATTCCTCCCCCCCTCTTTTTTTGCTTTCCAAATTTTAATATTGATTTTTCTCCTTTATTTGATGAGAAAATGAAACATTTTTACCTAAAGCTACGTCTTAGTGGAAAAAAATGAAATTTTTCATGTTTACTGCCCAATTCTGATGAAATCTATGAAACACCTTGGGGTCAAAATGCTCACTACACCCCTAGAATAATTCCTCTAGGGGTGTTGTTTCCCAAATTGAGTCACTTTTGGGGGGTTTCCACTGTACTGGTACCTTAGGAGCTTTACAAATGTGACATGGTTCAGAGAAATGAATCCAGCAAAATCTGTACTTCAAAAGCTAAATGGCGTGCCTTCCCTTCTGAGTCCTGCCGCTTCCCCAAACAGCCGTTTATGACCAGATGTTGGGTATTTCCATACTCTGGAGAAGTTGCTTTACAAATGTTGGGGTGCTTTTCCTCATTTATTTGTTGAAAAAAATGAAAAATTTGGAGGTAAAGCTACATCTTATTGGAAAATAATGTAATTTTTCATTTTCACTTCCCAATTCTAATGAAATCTATGAAACACCTGTGGGGTCAAAATGCTCACTACACCCCTAAATGAATTCATGGGGTGTAGTTTCCAAAATGGGGTTAGACCTCTTCTAACCTGACATGGTGCCTGAAATATAATTAAGAAAAGGAAGGCCCAAAAATCCTCTAGTTGCTCCTTTGCTTCTGGGGCTTTTGTTTCAGTCCATTAGCACACTAGGGCCACATGTGGGAGATTTCTAAAAACTTCAGAATCAGGGCAATAAATATTCAGTTTTGTTTCTCTGGTAAAAACCTTCAATACTACAGGAAAAATGTATTAAAATGGAATTTCTGCAAAAAAAAAAATTACATTTGCAAATTTCCCTTCCACTTTTCTTTAATTCCTGTGAAACGCATAAAGGGTTAAGAAACTTTATAAATGCTGTTTTGAATACTTTAAGGTGTGCAGTTTTTAAAATGGGGTGATTTGTGGGGGTTCCTAATATATGAGGCCCACAAAGTCACTTCAGAACTGAACTGGTCCCTAAAAAAATAGGCTTTTGAAATATTCTTGAAAATGTGAGAAATTGCTGCTAAACTTATAAGCCTTGTAACGTCCTAGAAAAATAAAAGGATGTTCAAAAAGTGATGCCAATCTAAAGTAGACATATGGGAAATGTTAGCTTGTAACTATTTTGTGTGGTATAACTGCCTGTCTTACAAGCAGATACATTTGAATTTAGAAAAAAAAAAATCACACAAAAATATTGAATATATCGACCAAATTTTTCACTAACTTAGGCCTCATGCACACGACCGTATTTTTTCCCACCCGTAAATACTGGCGTAAATACGGGTCCGGTGTCACACGTATTCCACCCGTTTTGCACCAGTATTTACGAACCCGTGCCCGTAAATATGGGTCCGGTGTCACACATATTCCACCCGTATTTACGAGCACGTTTTTGGCGGCAAAATAGCACTGCACTAATCGGCAGCCCCTTCTCTCTATCAGTGCAGGATAGAGAGAAGGGACAGCCTTTTCTGTAATAAAAGTTAAAGAAATTCATACTTACCGGCCGTTGTCTTGGTGACGCGTCCCTCTCTTCACATCCAGCCCGACATCCCTGGATGACGCGGCAGTCCATGTGACCGCTGCAGCCTGTGATTGACCTGTGATTGGCTGCAGCGGTCACATGGCCTGAAACGTCATCCAGGACTTCGGGCCGGATGTCGAGAGGGACGCGTCACCAAGGCAACGGGCGGGAGACCGGACTGGAGGAAGCAGGAAGTTGTCGGTAAGTATGAACGTCTTTTATTTTTATTTTTTACAGGTTTATACTGATCGGTAGTCACTGTCCAGGGTGCTGAAAGAGTTACTGCCGATCAGTTAACTCTTTCAGCTCCCTGGACAGTGACTATTTACTGACGTCGCTTAGCAACGCTGCCGTAATGACGGGTGCACACATGTAGCCACCCGTTATTACGAGAGCTCCATAGACTTCTATGGACTGTCCGTGCCGTTATTACGGCCTGAAATAGGACATGTTCTATCTTTTTCAACGGCACGGGCACCTTCCCGTGAGAAAACAGGAAGGCACACGTCGCCAATAGAAGTCTATGAGCCCGTTATTACGGGTCGTGATTACGACCCGTAATAACGGGCGTTTTTACGGTCGTGTGCATGAGGCCTTAAAGTACAATATGTCACGAGAAAACAATCTCAGAATCGCTTGGATAGGTAAAAGCATTCCCAAGTAATTACCACATATAGTAACACACGTCAGATTTAAAAAATGAGGCTGTCATTTGGTCCAAAATTGGCTGTGTCCTTAAGGGGTTAATATACAACTGTACAATCACCACAACTATATACAATTTACCACAGCAATCCTATAAAAGCCATACCCGAAAGCACCAAGTTTGGCCGCTTGGAAGCCTTTCTTCCTTTCTAATAACTCAAAACAAAAATTCTACTGTTTCATGCCAGCCCACCACCAGAGAGAGAGAGAAGTGGAGTGCCCCCCAGCACCCACCCAGAGGCCGAAGTCCACGCCCACCGACACACCATCCCTATAGCTTTCCCTATGGCTTTGCCCTACTGTTAGCCCTCCATCTTGCCCTGCAAAAAAAATCTGACCCTATGCTGACCCTCCCTTTCCCTATCCTGGCCCTATTACTTACTTTAAGATGCCCCTGGAGGAACAAAGACCCCTACCACCAGCGGAGCACCGGCGACAACCCCCCCTCCACCTCATGGAAACTGACACATCAGGGCACCCTAAAGGAGAAGCCCTTCCACAGGTACTAGATGCACCTAATCTGCCGACCTCCAAAGATTTAACCTTCACCAGGTTACCCAGGATGTTGCTAATGACCTCTTCCTTGAGAATAATTTTTTTCTGCGGTGACACTAAGCACCGTGCATTTCATATAAAGTGCCTAACTACTATGCTAACTAAAAACATTCATTCCACCAAGGTCTCTGAACACCCCATAGGCCCATCCAGTATAAGAGAGGCTGGCTAGGCCAGGCCAACCTATGGAGGCCCCTACCCTATTGTATAACTCTGTATTAAAGGGGCAATGAAGCAGAAAATGCTCCATGCTTTTTAGCATTCCGCCACAATCCTCCTGGGGGCACCCCCTATCATCAGAGTTCCTGCACTTTAGATTGCCCCTCAAATACAGTCTCCCATGGAAGCAACGCCAAGCCAGATCCCAAAACTTCTGGGGAATCCTCTTTGAATTCAAAGGTCTTAATCCCACCCCGAGGTCACCACTTGGGCAGTCTTTGAGTGCCAGGGGCTTCTGGAAGTGGGTCATCAGGACCCTTCTCTCAAGAAATTTTCTCAACATGGTCCTGATCTCCCACACTCCCAGACCCCTCCGATGAACAACCTTCAGAAACAAGCTGGCATAAGCCGGGAGATGTCCATGGGGCGTGTGCAGGTCTTTCACTTGCCCTCCCATCTCCCATTCCTGGATCAAGGGCCGAAACCACCCCCTGCAGGAGGACATCCACCAAGGAGCCCTCTATTGCCAGAGGTTTGCCATATTGACCCTTGGCCAAGTGAACCCTTTGCCTCAGGCTTAAGGACCAGCCCTTCCATTGGTCAACCTTCTGGGCAACTAGAGTCAGCCTACCCTCCCAGTTTTTCTTGGGGTAATCACCTGGGCCAAATTCCACTCCTAACATTTTAGCAGACACTTGAGGCTCTGGAAGGGTGTCCAGGAGGCCAAAACCAGGACCTCCTCCTCCCAGCCAGAGACTTTTGCACTTATCCCGGTTGATCTTGGACCCAGATGCCAACGAGTAATATTTCACTTCCGACATCACTCATTCTGCCTCCCCTTTTGAGGAGACAAAGATGGAGACATCGTCTGCGTACGCAACCACACTCTAAGCGGCCTCTGGCCCTATCAGGCTAGCCCTGACTCCCGCCAATGGTCCCCGATAAATCCTTCTGAGAAAAGGATCGATTGCGAACACATATAGTAAAGGGCTCAATTGACAACCCTTGCGGACACCAGACCCATCCCCAAAGGGGGTTCCAACCCAACCTTTCACTAGCGCAAATGTCTCTGCCCCAGCATATAGGGTCTGGAGCCATTTTACAAACCCTTCCAGAAGTCCGTACCTCAGAATTACCGACCAGGGGTACTCATGATTCACCCAGTCAAAAGCTTTAACTTGGTCCAAGGAAAAAATGGACCCCTCCCACCGACCAGAATTTCCCTGCTCCACTGCCTCTGTGACACTGAGGACAGCACTAAATGTGCTGTGGCATGGAACAGAGCAATGCTGGACCGGCGATAGGACCCATGGTGCAAACTTCACCAGTCGATTAAACAGTACTTTCGCAAGAACCTTTCTATCTGTATTGAGAAGCGCTATGGGACATCAGTTCTTGATACAGGTCGAGTCTTTACCCTTTGATAAAATGATCAAGGTCGACCTGCTCATTGACATTGGCAAAGTACCCGAGGAAAGGCACTCATTAAACACCGCAGTCAAGAGGGGAACTAGGGTTGCCTTGAAGGTGTTATAGAATGAGAATGTTAAGCCATTCGTCCCTGGCGATTTTTTTCATGGCATGCCCATCAATTTCCAGGTCCACTTCCTCATGTTTGATCGAATCCATCAAAACAGAGTGGTCTACCCCTGGCTCAGGGATGGTTTCAGTCAGGAAAGCCGACATCTCGT
This sequence comes from Rhinoderma darwinii, assembly GCF_050947455.1. Lineage (NCBI taxonomy): Eukaryota > Metazoa > Chordata > Amphibia > Anura > Rhinodermatidae > Rhinoderma > Rhinoderma darwinii. The sequence goes on along the minus strand of NC_134690.1, from coordinate 2,573,678 downwards.
CTCGGTTTGGATCCTGCTTCGCCAAGAGGTGAGTAGAAGGATCAGATGACCTCCAAGATCCCCGATTTGGATCTCTTCAGAGATCCTGTACTATCAATCAGTCCTGTCACGACCTTAGGATTGACTGACATTTTACAGTTCCTGTAGGGGTCGGGCGAGTGGAACCTCCCAAAATCCCTCTCAAGAACTAAAGATTCGTGCCTATAATACTTACACCTCCTGAGCAAAGCTTTCACCCCCCGGAGATCTCCATCCCACTAACCCCGGTTGAGACCAGATGTTCGAGTTTCCTCCTAAGTTCCTGATATAGACGGTACCTACACATGGACCTGAGGCTCAAAAGCCGGAGGAAAAATCCTGCCACCCGGACTTTAAACAACTCCCACCACTTAAACTTAGTACCACTGAGATCCAACAAAGGTACCTGGCTCTGAAGAAAACCCTCAAAAGGCCTGCCTTATCTCCGTTTCTTCCAAGAGAGTAGAATTCAGCCTCCATATACCTCTTCCCATACTGTGATCGAAGAACTCCACCTCAACAACGGACACTGGTAAAGAGATGCCTCCTCGTTCAAAAAAAACCTGTCTATCCTAGACCTACAACTACCTCTATGATAGGTGAAAACCGAGTGGCCTGGGGTATGCCTGATGTGGAGATCCACCAGGCGAGCATCGCTACCTATACTTTTTAATGCTACACTATCATAATCTCCGGAACCTCCTCTATCTTGGGGCCTCACGACAGTCTTGAAGTCCCCTCCAAAGATAACTTGTCGGCCTGAAAAAGGAAAGGCTTAATCCTCACAAAGAGATTTTTACAGTCCTATTTAGTCTGGGGTCCGTATATATTAAATAATCTTAATTTCTGTCCCGTCATGAGGACACCTAAGATCAAGCACCTCCCCATTTCTAACTCAATCATCCGTCAGCATGTTACCGGTGCGGTTGAAAGGACCGCCACTCCGATATAGGGTTCAGCCGCAAGAGACCAGTAGGAGGGCCCTCTTTGCAACTCCCTCCGAGATTTAATGACATCTGCCAAAAGTGACAGCCTGGTCTCCTGCAAAAACAAAATGTCGGCTTCAACTCAGCCATAAAAATAAAAGGCTGAAAATCTAGCCCTATCTGACTTAATGCTGGCAACATTACTTGAAGCCAGCGTCAACGGAGTGGGTGCCGCCACCGTGGATGTTTGAGTCAGACGGTTTTCTTCTTCCCATCCCCCCCCCTTTATCTGATGAGGACTCCCCTTCTTTGCCTCGCTTCTTACAAATTGAGGAGTCCATACTCACCACCATCTTCCAATCTTCATCTCTAAATTCTGGGCCAACCTCCCCTTCTTGGGACAACGGCTCCTGCAGCAGGGGAGGCTCAACGACACCAGAGGCTGGAACGTCCACGAGAGGTATTGATCAGTAGAGCGCACCAGGGGGTACAGGATTTACCTCCCTGGGCCAGGGCGGGGCCAGATATACTTGGCCCTTGGGTTTTGCCTGGTGTCCCTTTTGCTGTAGGCTGAGCCCTTTAATCCTCCCCCACACTTTCATAGTGGGAGTACTGAGAATCCCCAGCCCTCTGCTACCTTTGGATCCTCCCCATCTCCTCTTTCAATTTGGCCTCCCCAGGGGCATCAGATTCAGGGGGGCATCCAGATCTGAAGCAGAGGTTGTCCCAGTTTCCTGAAGTACCCTCTGCTCCCTCTCCTTCCTCTGCTCCTCTGCCCTTCTCTGGTGAGTAGGGGCACTCCTTTTCACATTCTTCCCTTGCCCCTGTGCCCCTTCATCTCTGCCTGCACCCTCACCCATGGAGCTGCGATACCAGACACAACCCAAGGTCAGTGGTGGCGCTGTATTTTGAGGAAAGCAGCAATGTGTTTCTAATTCTGGATGACCACTTGAGGTGTTCTAAAACGAATTGTCTGGGGTATAAAACCCATTGCCATGCACCCCATTAGAGAGTTGTGAGATAATAGAGGGAGGTCCTATGTTCAGGATCCTTATCTCATGGGCAGAGTGGATAGCGGCTATATAGAGCGTCTCTCTCTCTGGAGGTTCTGTCCTGTCCTGTATTACAGACAACACATTGATATAACTAGACACTGTGTAATGCTTCATTTCTCCTGTGGTGGTGCTGCAGGGAAACTAAACACTTACTGTCAGGTTTCCCCACAGATCACAGCTGATCGCTAGGGGTAAAGGATAGAAAGATAAAACTACATTTTTTTTAGTTCAGTTAAAAATAGAAGTTACATCCAATACCACCAAACATGATAGTGAAGGAGGGTGTGCGATAAGTATGTCATAGGTTTACAATTCTGACTTCCCTTAAGGCTGGGCTCACACCGTGCATTTAGTTTTGTTTTTTTTGTTTTTCTTTTCTGGTTGATGAACTTCCATTGAGAGACATGCTTTACCTACCGCAACAACAAAATGCATGTAAAAAATGCAAGAAAAATGCACAGTGTGAACCCAGCCCAATAGCTTCAGGGAACAGAGAAGAAGCAGAGGTTATGGAGAAGGTTTTCATGCATCTACTGTATTATGTGCGGCCGTTCTAGATAAACTGGATAGATGACATTGATAACCCGGTCTCTGCACCTGCGGATGCGATTTACAGTAGTCTGCAATCAGCAGAGACCGGGTTATCAATGTGTTATCTACACAATTATATGTAATCCTGACGTGTACTCTGCTATGTCTCCAAGTCTATATCCACCATCTAACACCTTTATAATATGTCATCACTGGTATAAAATAAACCCTGTCTCCCATAGTTAGAAACAAAACACAGGACATCTGCCAATACCTCAATGAACCCTAAGTCCAGTCCGTGGGACCTCACAGTCCTCATCAGTAAGCAGGAGCGATCACCTCCGTCCTTTAGAAGATCTTATTATCTCCTGTATATCAAGAATGGCTCCGCCTATGAGCAATCTAAGCTAAGAGGAAGCCAATGAAATAATGGACGGCTAAGACCGTCATGGAAGAGTGAGGGTTAATTGTGTGTGTGGGGGAAGTGGTCCACAATGCTAGAGCTGTGGAGGCTCTACTGCCCTAGATAGGGGAAATAAATAGTTTCTGAAATCTGGGAGAACCGGTTATGTCCACAAAGAGTAAATCCGGCCATAAAGAGTAAATCCAGCCATAAAGAGTAAATCCGGCGATAAAGAGTAAATCCGGCCATAAAGAGTAAATCCGGCCATAAAGAGTAAATCCGGTCATAAAGAGTAAATCCGGCCATAAAGAGTAAATCCAGCCATAAAGAGTAAATCCGGCCATAAAGAGTAAATCCGGCCATAAACAGTAAATCCAGCCATAAAGAGTAAATCCGGCCATAGACGGGACAATTTCCCTCAGTCTCACTAACTTTGTGATATTTCTTACTTTTGGGATCATGGTTGGTAAGAGGCCAGTAGCGGCATCATCCCATGACAGAAGTCTGTGACACTCCAACCTCTTCTGTTACAGATAAACCCGGAAGCTGTCCCACTCCAGGTAAGAATTGCAAAATTCCTATTCCTGCTGGAAAGTGCAAGAAGGACAACGACTGTCCTAAAGACCAGAAGTGCTGCATCCGCGGCTGTATACCAACATGCACAGTGCCCGTCCCAGGTGAGTTGAACAGGAACCAATTCAACAAGTCATAGATGGAGCACTTTACCGGATAGACTGGTCTTGGCACCTGGTGCAGGAGTCTGACAGTCCTGTGGTTAAATGCCGAGCTCCCCCATGATCTGCTCAATCCCTCACCATTTCCTTATCTGCCTCAACACAAACATCTCTGACATATATTTGGCCTCTGTGGTGGAAAGCTTCGTACCTTTCTTGGTAATAATGTCATCAGGTTCATGAGATGTGACCTCCACCGATCACTAGACGGAACTGCCGCCTTCTTCACTTTTTAAGACTGACTAATAATGAATAAATAATAACAGCTCTACAATCAGTGTAATTGAATGATGTGACAGTAAGGGCTGATACACATGGCAAGCAGCGAGAACAAACCCTGTATTATTTTCTGTATCATTCTCCAGAGCTGCACTCACTATTCTGCTGGTGGAGTCACTGTGTACATACATTACATTACTTATCCTGTACTGATCCTGAGTTACATCCTGTATTATACTCCAGAGCTGCACTCACTATTCTGCTGGTGGAGTCACTGTGTACATACATTACATTACTCGTCCTGTACTGATCCTGAGTTACATCCTGTATTATACAACAGAGCTGCACTCACTATTCTGCTGGTGGAGTCACTGTGTACATACATTACATTACTTATCCTGTACTGATACTGAGTTACATCCTGTATCTCTTTATTTTATATAAATTTACAAAACATAAACTGAAAAACAAATACATAACTAATTCCATATAACCAAAAAGTCACAACCCAATTCTTATAAACAAATGTTCTTATATACATCTCTGTATATGAGAAGAGAAAACTATACCAGACCCGGCCACATACACCCCACTCTTATATACTTACATCTACACTTCATCCGAAGCTAAACAATAACTAGAATATATACAAACATCATATAAACGTCATCCAAAGTACTAACAGAAAATCCCCCGACCCGCGTCAACCAAGGGCCTAAAGAAACAACATAATAATGATGATAATAATAATAATCAAACAACATAATAATAACAAATAAAATAATAATAATAATAATAATAATAACAAAAACAATCCAAAATATAATAATACTAATCCCAATTTTTTTTTTTTTTTTTTTTTGTAATATTTTTTTTAAAATTTTTTTTTTTTTTTTTTTTTTAATCACACTATACACATCCTGACTTTCCTTAACCTTACCCTTCTTACCTAAACTCCACCACCCCAGCCAGCATCTCGCCTCATGTCCTCTCACGTCCGCATAGTCCAGATGCTGGCCCCCACCACCACACCCAACACCCCAGCCCAGCCCCCCGCCCCATGTCCTCCCATGTCCGCATAGTCCGGGGCTGGGTCAGGCAAACCCCCCCCCCCCCCGACCCCTCCCAACCTATCTATTAACCCCCTTAAGTCTATCCCTATTCTAACAACATTTTTACAATATAATACAATACACATCACCAACTTGTCCAAATACCAAACCATATACAAAATACACCGTACCCGAAAGCACCAAGTTCGGTCGCTTGTAAACCTTTTTCCTGCCATTTCAATCCTAAAAAAAACAAAAATCTTCCTGTGCTTACCTAGCCCATCACCAGATAGAGAGAAGGGAAAGCCCCCCCCCAGCACCCCCCCAGAGGCCAAGGTACCACGTCCACCGCTGCACCCTCCCTATCGCTTGCCCTATCTCCTTACCCTATTACTAGCCCTTTCTTGACCCTATTGAAAGCTGACCCTATGCTGACCCTCACCTTTCCCTTATTCCGAGCCCTATCGCTATATTTTTTTTGGTGCCTCAGCGGAACGCAGACCCCCACCTCCAGTTGAGCACCGGTGACGACCCCCCCCTCCCTCATGAAGGCAGACACATTAAGGCACCCAAAAGGAAAAGCCCCTCCAAAGACGAGAGGCTTTGGATGCTCCCAATCTGCCAACCTCCAAAGAATGCACCTTCACCAGGTCACCCATGATATTGCTAACAACCTCATCCACTAGGAGGATTTTCTTCTGGGTAGAAACTAGACATCGTGCATTCCACATAAAGTGCCTAACCACTATACTGACTAGAAACAAGGTGCAATGGTCCCTACCACCGAGGTCTCCGAACACTCCATAGGCCCACCCAGCATAGGAGAGGCTGGTTAGGCCTGGCCAACCAATGGAGGCTCCCACCCTTTTGTATACCTCTGTATTGAAAGGGCAATGAAGCAGGAAATGCTCCATGCTTTCCAGCACTCCGCCGCACTCCTCCCGGGGGCAATCCCGATCATCAGAGCTTCTGCACTTTAGATTGCCCCTCACATACAGTCTCCCATGGAAGCAACGCCAAGCCAGATCCCAAAACTTCTGGGGAATCCTCGCTGAATTTAAAAGTTTTAATCCCACCCCGAGGTCACTACTTGGGCAGTCTTTGAGCGCCAGGGGCTTCTGGAAGTGGGTCATCAGGACCCTCCTGTCAAGAAATTTTCTCGACATGGTCCTGATCTCCCACACCTCCAGACCCCACCGGCGAACAATCTTCAGCGCCAGGGTGGCATAAGCCGGGAGATGTCCGTGAGGTGTACGCAGGTCTTTCACTTGCCCTCCTCTCTCCCATTCCTGGAAGAAAGGCCGAAACCACCCCCTGCAGGAGGATATCCACCAAGGAGCCCTCTCTTGCCAGAGGTTTGCCAGGTTGATCTTAACAAAGGTGTTCACTAGAAACACCACCGGGTTAACCATACCTAACCCGCCTAGTGTCCTTGGTAGGTAAGTAACCTCCCTCTTGATTAGGTTGAGCCTGTTCCCCCATAACAGCTGGAAGAACAGGCTATAGACCCGAGTCCAGAGAGGTTCTGGCAAGATGCACACACTGCCCAGGTAAAGCAACATGGGCACCAGGTAGGCCTTGGCCAAGTGAACCCTTTCCCTCAGGGTTAAGGACCAACCCTTCCATTGGTCGACCTTCTGGGCAACTAGATTCAGCCTATCCTCCCAGTTCTTCTTGGGGTAATCACCCGGGCCAAATTCGACTCCTAAGATCTTAGCAGACCCCTGAGGCTCTGGAAGGGTGTCCGGGAGATCAAAACCAGGATCTCCTCCTCCCAGCCAGAGACTTTTGCACTTATCCCGGTTGATCTTGGACCCAGATGCCAATGAGTAACGCTCCACTTCCGACATCACCCACTCTGCCTCCCCTCTCGAGGAGACAAAAATGGAGACGTCGTCTGCGTACGCAACCACCCTCTGAGTGGCCTCCGGCCCCTCCAGGCCGGCCCCGACTCCCGCCAATGGCCCACGATCGATCCTTTTAAGAAAAGGATCAATTGCGAACGCATATAGCAAAGGGCTCAAGGGACAACCCTGGCGGACACCAGACCCAACCTCAAAGGGGGTTCCAACCCAACCGTTCACCAGCGCAAAAGTCTCAGCCCCAGTGTATAAGGTCTGTAGCCAATTGACAAACCCCCCCGGTAGGCCGTACCTCAGAAGGACCGACCAGAGGTACTCGTGGTCCACCCGGTCAAAAGCCTTGGCCTGGTCCAAGGACAGGATGTACCCCTCCCACCGACCAGAATTTCCCTGCTCCACTGCCTCTCTGACACTGAGGACAGCACTAAATGTGCTGCGGCCTGGAACAGAGCAATGCTGGACCGGCGAAAGGAGCCGGGATGCAAACTTCACCAGCCGATTAAACAGCACCTTTGCGAGAACCTTTCTGTCCGTATTGAGCAGCGCTATGGGACGCCAATTCTCAATACGGGTCGAGTCTTTACCCTTCGATAAAACGATCAAGGCCGACCTCCTCATTGACATTGGCAAAGTACCCGAGGAAAGGCACTCATTAAACACCTCAGTCAAGAGGGGAACTAGGGTTCCTTTAAAAGTCTTATAAAACTCGGATGTTAAGCCATCCGGCCCTGGCGATTTTTTGAGGGCAAGCCCATCAATCGCCAATCCAACTTCCTCTTCCTTGATCGAGTCTATCAAAACACCGAGAGAGGGGTCTACCCCTGGCTCAGGGATGGTTTCAGCCAGGAAAGCCGACATCTCGTCTCGGTTTGGATCTTGCTTCCCCAAGAGGTGCGAGTAGAAGGATCTGACGACCTCCAAGATCCCTGATTTGGATCTCTTCAGAGATCCTGTACTATCAATCAGTCCTGTCACAACCTTACGACTCACTGACATCTTACAGTTCCTGTAGGGGTCGGGCGACCGGTACTTCCCGAAATCCCTCTCAAGAACTAAAGATGTGTGCCTATCATACTGACACCTCCTGAGCAAAGCTTTCACCACGGAGATCTCCTCCCCACTACCCCCGGTTGAGACCAGATGTTCGAGTTTCCCCCTCAGTTCCTGATATAGGCGGTACCTACTCATGGACCTGAAGCTTGAGAGCCTGCGGAAAAATCCTGCCACCCGGACTTTAAACAACTCCCACCACTCAGACTTAGTACCACTGAGATCCAACAAAGGTACCTGGCTCTGAAGAAAATCCTCAAAGGCCTGTCTTATCTCCGCTTCTTCCAAGAGAGTAGAATTCAGCCTCCATATACCTCTTCCCATCTGGAGGGACTCTGCAATGTTCAAAGAGAAAATAATCATACAGTGATCGGAGAACTCCACCTCAACAACGGACACTGGTGAAGAGATGGCTTCCTCCTTCAAAAAAAACCTGTCTATCCTAGACCTACAACTACCTCTACGATAGGTGAAACCCGAGTGGCCTGGGGTATGCCTGATGTGGATATCCACCAGGCGAGCATCGCTAACTATATTTTTTAATGCTACACTATCATAGGTCAATTTTTTATCTCCGGAACCTCCTCTATCTCGGGGCCTCACGACAGTATTGAAGTCCCCTCCAAAGATAACTTGTCGACCTGAAAAAAGGAAAGGCTTAATCCTCATGAAGAGACTTTTACGGTCCCATTTGCTCTGGGGTCCGTATATATTGATTAGTCTTAATTCCTGTCCCCTCATGAGGACATCTAAGATCAAGCACCTCCCCATTTCTAACTGAATCATCCGTCGGCATGTTACCGGTGCGGTGAAAAGGACTGCCACTCCGCTATAGGGCTCAGCCGCAAGAGACCAGTAGGAGGGCCCGCGTCGCCACTCCCTCCTAGATTTAACGACGTCTGCCAAAAGTGACAGCCTGGTCTCCTGCAAAAACAAAATGTCGGCTTCAACTCGGCCAAGAAAATCAAAGGCTGCAAATCTCGCCCTATCTGACTTAATGCTGGCAACGTTAATTGATACCAGCGTCAACGGAGTGGGTGCCGCCATCATGGATGTTTGAGTTAGACGGCTTTCTTCTTCCCACCCCCCCCTCTATCTGATGAGGACCCCCCTTCTTTGCCTCGCTTCTTGCAAACTGAGGAGTCCATACTCACCACCCTCTTCCCATCTTCATCCCCAAGTACCGGGTCAACCTCCCCCTCTGGGGGCAACGGCCCCTGCAGCAGGGGAGGCTCAACGACTCTAGGGTGCCCTACCATGCCCTCCGTCTTAGTATGAGAGGCTGGAATGTCCACGAGAGCATGGTATCGATCAGTAGAGCGCACCAGGGGGGTACAGGATTTACCTTCCTGGGCCAGGGCGGGGCCAGATGTATTTGGCCCTTGGGTTTTGCCCGGTGTCCCTTTTGCTGTAGGCTGAGTCCTCTCTTCCTCTCCCACACTTTCATAGTGGGAGGACTGAGAGTCCTCAGCCCTCTGCTCCCTTTGGATCCTCCTCATCTCCTCGTTCAATTCGACCTCCCCAGGGGCATCAGCTTCAGGGGGGGCATCCAGATCCGAATCAGAGGTCGTCCCAGTTTCCTGGAGCGCCCTCCGAATCCTCTCCTTCCTTCGCTTCTCCGCCCTTCTCTGGCGAGAAGGGTGACCCTTCTTTGCATTCTTCCCTTGCCCCTGTGCCCCATCATCCCTGCCCACACCCTCACCCACGGAGGCCTCCCTCCTCTCATCCTCTGCAGGTTTGGAACAAGCATTGACAACAGAGCGAGGACACCGACTGAACGGGTGACCTAAGTCACCACACAGGTTGCAGCGAATACGGTCACACGATGCGGCTAGATGACCAATCCCCCCACAATGAGCACACTTCTGCACCTTGCAGCCTGCACTCAAATGTGAGGGGTCGCCACACCGGTGACACAACTTCGGCTGCCCCTGGTAGAAGACAAGGATCCGATCTCTTCCCAGGAAAGCAGACGATGGTATGTGGGACACCGTCTGTCCCAGACGCTTTAATTTAACCATGAACGTCCAGGCCCCTGACCAGATGCCAAACTCATCCATGTTCTTCCGTGGCATCTCTACTACCTCTCCGTACCTTCCCAACCAGGTCATGATATCTATACAAGAGAGTGACTCGTTACGGGTAAGAACGGTCACTCTATTGGGACCACTTTGGCGAGAAATTGCTTGTGCAGCAAAGTCTCGCCAGCCAGGCTCGTCCTTCACCAGCTCGTAGTTCCCCCAGAAGACCTCAAGGCCCCCTAGGTGAACAAAGCTGATGTCGATCTCGACCGAGCCATGAGGATGTATCAAGGCAAAGATGTCACTCGCCTTGAAGCCCATCCCCAGCAGCAGCTCCACCACCCTCTTTCTGGGAGGGCATGCATCATTGCCACGCCACCGGAGACGGACCACATTCCTCCTGGCTACAGCCTGCCCGGCTGTTGGGAGCGACCACTGATCTCCTAGTTGCTCTCGGAAGGCATTTAGACCATATCTGTCTATCCAGAAAGACAGGTCCTTCTGCACTCCCCCTATGGTTAGGGTTTGCTTTCCCTCTCTTAAAGCGTCCAAGAGACGTTGTTGCAAGTTACCGTCCCCGGACCTTGAGGATGAAGGTGGGTGGGCCCGCTGTCCCCCCGCTGCCACACCAGCATAAGACCTGCCGGATGTCACAGCAAGAGGAGCGCCAGGCCCATTGCCCCTGGTTGATACCCCATCCCCACCACCCACAGACACAGCACTCAACACCCCATTACCAGCAGACACTCCAGCAACTTTATTTACAGACACCTGCATACCCCCAACAGTTTCCACATCCACAGCCGCAACTTTTTCATTTAACCCACCAGGTCCCCCTGCAGTCATCCTTCTGGCCAGGCCTGATTCTATGTTATGTATTTTTTCTGTACTTTTTGTGTGGGTAGACACTGCTTCAGTCTCCGCATCATCAGGCACCTTTGCAGGGACGCCACCAGATGTTATAAGCGGTGTCCCTGCTGTGCCCTCCGCCTCATTAACCTCCATCTGTTCTATGTGCTGAACATTTTTGGTTAAGGGGCCACCGTCGCCCCCGACGCCCGCAGCCCCCTTGTCGCCTACACCACTTTTCAGCGATGCGGACGAAGGAGCCACTGACGTCACTGGAGCCGCCTCCGGCACCGGACCACTCCCCCCTCCCACAGAGGAGTGGCCAACAGAGCCGGAGCCCCCTCTGTGACCGCCCTTGTCCGGAACGTCTGACAGCTTTACTGCGACACCGACAGACTTCTGGCTTTCAGACACCACATCCGGTTTCTGGTTTACCCGTTCTCCCGACCCCTGACTCGCATCAAAGACCAGTTTCCCGGGCTCGCCATTCACCGGACACGGGGACACACCCCCTGGCGTCACCAGGCCACCAGTACCGCCCCCATTGCAGGGGTTGGCGTCCGGCGCCATTTTGACCACCACGTGTTCTAATGCCGGACCCGTAACACTCTCCCCGCATTCCTGCTCCAGCCCCACTGCAGAGGCTTGAGCTGGGGGTCTTGCGGGACCTGTGCCCTCATCCTGACTTTCATCTGGCTCAGAGCACAGGAAGGATCTTGCTGTATACACCATTTTAAATGAACCTTTAGCAGATTTTTTTTCCTTTTCCTTTTTTTTCTTCTTCAATTTTTTTTTCTTTTGCTTTTCCTCCTCTACGGGTAACTCCGCACCAAAACAAAATCCCTGGAAGGATACCGGCGACTCCACATTACGGATCTGTGTGAGTAATCCTGGAGGCCGCTCACTGTCAGTTTCAAAACACTCTTGATTTCTCCCAGCTGTGAGTCCACCCTCCTCCTCCTCACTGCTCCTGGGTGCCTCAGAATCTGTGCCTTCTCTGGACTTTGCATTTTCATGCTCCATTGCCTCCACCACATTTTCCTTTGCTGTGTCTTCCTCCATACTCTCTATTTTTATAGGTGCTGCCATCTCGGCAAACCTCTCTTCGTTTTTTAACTTTTCTCCAAACACCCCTCCGCCTGCCAAAATCTCCTCACGTCTCTCTTCCACTTCTTTTATTTCCTCCAACAAGGATTTCACATTTAAACGGTATCGGGACCTCTTACCTCCTGTGCATTTTGCAGCCCTTCCTCTGGCGACCGCCAAGTCCGCACGGAGCCGTTGCAGCGACTTCCTGAGGTCCCGATACTCCTCCAATCGCATAGCCAGACGGGAGCTGAAGTTCTCCACCGTCTCTCCGGTCCTCAGCTGTCCCCATTCCTCCACACGACCGTCATCCAAATGTCCGGACGGTGCTGGTCCTTCTCCAGACGACAACACCTCGATCACCCTGCCGGACCGCGTCTCCATACCCTTATCCAGGGTTCCAGCCTCAGGGGGAGCCAGGACAGCCTTGCCCCGAGATGATCTCCTCACCCCCGCGACTGTTTGCATATTCCCAGCCAGCTGGGATGACCCTCTACCCCCCGCTGGCATGCTCCGGGAGGTAGAGGTCTGAGGCTCCATCCTAGGATGGAACCCCCCTCAGGGTACTTTCCAAGCCCAGGCAGATGGTATGAGGCCTGGGCAGATAGGATAAGGAAAGTCCCTGGATCCAAGGCCTGCACGGTAGTCTCAGCAGCTCTCTCCACACGTCCTACTCCACCCACTCCAGAGCTGCACTCACTATTCTACTGGTGGAGTCACTGTGTACATACATTACATTAGTTATCCTGTACTGATCCTGAGTTACATCCTGTATTATACTCCAGAACTGCACTCACTATTCTGCTGGTGGAGTGACTGTGTACATACATTACATTACTTATCCTGCACTGATCCTGAGTTATATCCTGTGTTATACTCAAGAGCTGTACTCGCTATTCTGCTGGTGCAGTCACTATGTACATACATTACATTACTTATCCTGTACTGGTCCTGAGTTACATTCTGTATTATACTCCAGAGCTGCACTCACTATTCTGCTGGAGGAGTCACTGTGTACATACATTACGTTACTTATCCTGTACTGGTCCTGAGTTACATTCTGTATTATACTCCAGAGCTGCACTCACTATTCTGCTGGTGGAGTCACTGTGTACATACATTACGTTACTTATCCTGTACTGGTCCTGAGTTACATTCTGTATTATACTCCAGAGCTGCACTCACTATTCTGCTGGTGGAGTCACTGTGTACATACATTACTTATCCTGTACTGATCCTGAGTTACATCCTGTATTATACTCCAGAGCTGTACTCACTATTCTGCTGGTGGAGTCACTGTGTACATACATTACATTACTTATCCTGTACTGATCCTGAGTTACATCCTGTATTATACTCCAGAGCTACACTCACTATTCTGCTGGTGGAGTCACTGTGTACATACATTACATTATTTATCCTGTACTGGTCCTGAGTTACATCCTATATTATACTCCAGAGCTACACTCACTATTCTGCTGATGGAGTCACTGTGTACATACATTACTTATCCAGTACTGATCCTGAGTTATATCCTGTATTATACTCCAGAGCTGCACTCACTATTCTGCTGGTGGAGTCACTGTGTACATACATTACTTATCCTGTACTGATCCTGAGTTACATCCTGTATTATACTCCAGAGCTGCACTCACTATTCTGCTGGTGGAGTGACTGTGTACATACATTACATTATTTATCCTGTACTGGTCCTGAGTTACATGTACAGTGTGTTTGTGGATATCAGTGTGAATGTTCTTCTAGAGTTGACAGATCAGTCAGGTCAGTCAGTCCTAATTATAAGCAGCAATGTCTTTAAGTGAGGCCATAAATCGGGAAATCCAGCATTGTGTAGGAGCACATTGTGTCCTGGACCTTCTCCTCCCTCGTTTCTTCATCCCTATAAATAGTGAGTCCCTCACGCGTGTCCCTCATATCTCCAGTACTCAGCAGACATGGCTCCAGTGACCGGCTCTCTAATTCTATTTATTCTGTGCTGTCTAGAAACCTCAACAGACAACTATCAAGAATACGCAGTACCTGTCAAACCACCTGTCAAACCACCTGTCAAACCACCTGTCAAACCACCTGTCAAACCACCTGTCAAACCACCTGTAAAACAACCTGATATACCACCTGGTAAACCTATCGGTAAGTCGCATGGATCAATGCAGAACTTTCCTGGTGGCATCTAAGGACGGGTTCACATATAACATTTATGTCCCGCCAGTTGTTTTTTTGCATGTAATGTTCTCTGTGCAGCTCAGGGAGATGTCTCGCAGCATAACTAATGCCACAGAGGCAAATATGACCCCATAGAAAATGAGGATTAGATTTCTCGTCAGTTTTTCTCCAGAGTTTTTGTACTGAATCAGAGAGGAAAAAAATCAGGATGTATGTGAAGGAGCCCAAGGTGTCGAGCTTGTTTCTCCTCACGGATCCCATTTGAACAATGTTATGATGTTTTCATTGGTTCTTTAAGAGGTGATCCAGGATTAGAGACACGTTCCAGCTTTCTTCCTAAAACGGCATCACACCCGTCCACTGGTTGTGTGTTCAGCCCCATTCTTATAAATGCAGATGAGCTGCGATACCAGACACAACCCATGGTCAGGGGTGGCGCTGTATTTTGAGGAAAGCAGCAACGTGTTTCTAATTTTCTGGGGTATAAAACCCATTGTCATGCACCCCATTAGGGAGTTGTGAGATAATAGAGGAGGGTCCTACGTTCAGGATCCTTATCTCATGGGCAGAGTGGATAGCGGCTATATAGAGTGTCTCTCTCTCTGGAGGACCTGTCCTGTCCTGTATTACACAGACTACACATTGATATAACTAGACACTGTGTAATGCTTCATTTCTCCTGTGGTGGCGCTGCAGGGAAACTGAACACTTACTGCCAGGTTTCCCCACAGATCACAGCTGATCGCAAAGGGTAGTGGATAGAAAGATAAAACGACACTTTTTTTAGTTCAATTAAAAATAGAAGTTGCATCCAACACCACCAACCATGATAGTAAAAGAGGGTGTGCGATAAGTATGTCATAGGTTTACAATTCTGAGTTCCCTTAAGGCTGGGTTCACACCGTGCGTTTTTTGGTTTTTCTTTTCTGTTTGATGAACTTCCATTGAGAGACATGCTTTACCTACCGCAACAACAAAATGCATGTAAAAAATGCAAGAAAAATGCACAGTGTGAACACAGCCCAATAGCTTCAGGGAACAGAGAAGAAGCAGAGGATATGGAGAAGGTTTTCATGTATTTACTGTATTATGTGCGGCCGTTCTACATAAACTCGATAGATGACATTGATAACCCGGTCTCTGCACCTGCGGATGTGATTTACAGTAGTCTGCAATCAGCAGAGACCGGGTTATCAATGTGTTATCTACACAATTATATGTAATCCTGACGTGTACCCTGCTATGTCTCCAAGTCTATATCCACCATCTAACACCTTTATAATATGTCATCACTGGTATAAAATAAACCCTGTCTCCCATAGTTAGAAACAAAACACAGGACATCTGCCAATACCTCAATGAACCCCAAGTCCAGTCAGTGGGACCTCACAGTCCTCATCAGTGGGGCAGGAGCGATCACCTCCGTCCTTTAGAAGATCCTATTATGTCCTGTATATCAAGAATGGCTCCACCTATGAGCAATCTAAGCTAAGAGGAAGCCAATGAAATAATGGACAGCTCAGACCATCATGGAAGAGTGAGGGTTAATTGTGTGTGTGGGTGCAGTGGTCCACAATGCTAGAGCTGTGGAGGCTCTACTGCCCTAGATAGGGGAAATAAATAGATTCTGAAATCTGGGAGAACTGGTTATGTCCACAAAGAGTAAATCCAGCCATAAAGAGTAAATCCGGCCATAAAGAGTAAATCCAGCCATAGAGAGTAAATCCGGCCATAAAGAGTAAATCCGGCCATAAAGAGTAAATCCGGCCATAAAGAGTAAATCCAGCCATAGAGAGTAAATCCAGCCATAAAGAGTAAATCCAGCCATAAAGAGTAAATCCGGCCATAAAGAGTAAATCCGGCCATAAAGAGTAAATCCAGCCATAAAGAGTAAATCCGGCCATAAAGAGTAAATCCAGCCATAAAGAGTAAATCCGGCCATAAAGAGTAAATCCGGCCATAAAGAGTAAATCCGGCCATAAAGAGTAAATCCGGCCATAGACGGGACAATTTTCCCTCAGTCTCACTAACTTTGTGATATTTCTTACTTTTGGGATCATGGTTGGTAAGAGGCCAGTAGCGGCATCATCCCATGACAGAAGTCTGTGACTCTCCAACCTCTTCTGTTACAGATAAACCCGGAAGCTGTCCCACTCCAGATAAGAAATGCAAAATTCCACTTCCAGCTGGAGAGTGTAAGAAGGACAACGACTGTCCTAAAAAACAGAAGTGCTGCAGCCCCCGCTGTATACCAACATGCACAGTGCCCGTCCCAGGTGAGTTAAACAGGAACCAATTCAACAAGTCATAGATGGAGCACTTTACCGGACAGACTGGTCTTGGCACCTGGTGCAGGAGTCTGACAGTCCTGTGGTTAAATGCCGAGCTCCCCCATGATCTACTCAATCCCTCACCATATCCTTATCTGCCTCAACACAAACATCTCTGACATATATTTGGCCTCTGTGGTGGAAAGCTTCTTACCTTTCTTGGTAATAATGTCATCAGGTCCATGAGATGTGACCTCCACCGATCACTAGAAGGAACTGCCGCCTTCTTCACTTTTTAGGTCTGACTAATAATGAATAAGTAATGACAGATCTAAAATCAGTGTAATTAAATTATTTGACAGCAAGGGCTGATACACATGGCAAGCAGCGAGAACAAACCCTGTATTATGTTCTGTATTATACTCCAGAGCTGCACTCACTATTCTGCTGGTGAAGTCTCTGTGTACATACATTACATTACTTATCCTGCACTGATCCTGAGTTATATCCTGTATTAGGCTGGGTTCACACGTGGCGGAATTTCACTTAAATTCCGCTGCGGACACTCCGCAGCGTTAATCCGCAGCAGAGCCGTTTGTCCATTGACTTACACTTTAATTTAGCAGTGTTCGTTTAGACGAGGCGTAAAATTCCGCTGCGGAGCATAGGCTGCGGAGCGGAATTTGGTGTCCGCAGCATGCTCTGTCTGTTGCGGAGCAGTGGCGGACTCATGGCGGAATTTCTCCATTGACTTCAATGGAGAGTCAAAATTCCGCAATGAAGTCCGCAGATCTTATGTGTGCTGCGGAGCGTATTGGTTTTACTACCATGACATTTCTTCATTCTGGCTGGACCTATGTATTTCTAGGTCTACAGCCAGACTGAGGAAGTCAATGGGGCTCCCGTAATGACGGGAGCGTTGCTAGGAGACGACTGTAAATAGTCACTGTCCAGGGTGCTGAAAGAGTTAAGTGATCGGCAGTAACTGTTTCTGCACCCGGGACAGTGACTACCGATCTCAATATACATGTATCTGTAAAAAAATATATAAGTTCATACTTACCGAGAACTCCGTGCGCCTGTCTCCAGTCCGGCCTCCCAGGATGACGTTTCAGTCTAAGTGACGGCTGCAGCCAATCACAGGCCAAGCACAGGCTGCAGCGGTCACATGGACTGGCGCGTCATCCAGGGAGGTCGGGCTGGATGCCGAAAGAGGGACGCGTCACCAAGACAACGGCCGGTAAGTATGAAAATCGTTTACTTTCACTAGGGAAAGTGCTGTCCCTTCTCTCTATCCTGCACTGATAGGGAGAAGAGAAGCACTTTTCCCGCAGTCCGCAGCAGCTAGTCCGCATCAATGTACTGCACATTTTGTGCAGATCCGCAGCAGAATCTGCAACGCAGATTCTGTGCGGCATTGATGCGGACAGTTGCGGAGGAAATCCGCCACGTGTGGTCATGCCCTTATACTCCAGAGCTGCATTCACTATTCTGCTGGTGGAGTCACTGTGTACATACATGACTTATCCTGTACTGATCCTGAGTTAAATCCTGTATTATACTCCAGAGCTGCACTCACTATTCTGCTGGTGGAGTCACTGTGTACATACATTACATTACTTATCCTGTACTGATCCTGAGTTACATCCTGTATTATACTCCAGAGCAGCACTCACTATTCTGCTGGTGGAGTCACTGTGTACATACATTACATTACTTCTCCTGTACTGATCCTGAGTTACATCCTGTATTATACTCCAGAGCTGCACTCACTATTCTGCTGGTGGAGTCACTGTGTACATACATTACATTACTTATCCTGTACTGATCCTGAGTTATATCCTGTTTTATACTCCAGAGCTGCACTCACTATTCTGCTGGTGGGGTCACTGTGTACATACATTACATTACTTATCCTGTACTGATCCCGAGTTATATCCTGTATTATACTCCAGAGCTGCACTCACTATTCTGCTGGTGGAGTCACTGTGTACATACATTACATTACTTATCCTGTACTGATCCTGAGTTATATCCTGTATTATACTCCAGAGCTGCACTCACTATTCTGCTGGTGGAGTCACTGTGTACATACATTACTTATCCTGTACTGATCCTGAGTTATATCCTGTATCTCTTTAATTTATATAAATTTACAAAACATAAACTGAAAAACAAATACATAACTAATTCCATATAACCAAAAAGTCACAACCCAATTCTTATAAACAAATTTTCTTATATACATCTCTGTATATGAGAAGAGAAAACGATACCAGACCCGGCCACATACACCCCACTCTTATATACTTACATCTACACTTCATCTGAAACTAAACAATAACTAGAATATATACAAACATCATATAAACGTAATCCAAAGTACTAACAGAAAATCCCCCGACCCGCGTCAACCAAGGGCCTAAAGAAACAACGTAATAATGATGATAATAATCAAATAACATAATAATAGCAAATAAAATAATAATAATAATAACAAAAACAATCCAAAATATAATAATACTAATCCCAATTTATTTATTTTTGGATCTTTTTATTTTTCTAATGTTTTTTTTTTTATTTTTTTTTTTAAATCACACTATACACATCCTGACTTTCCCTAACCTTACCCATCTTACCTAAACTCCACCACCCCAGCCAGCATCTCGCCTCATGTCCTATACGTTCGCATAGTCCAGATGCTGGCCCCCACCACCACACCCAACACCCCAGCCCAGCCCCCCGCCCCATGTCCTCCCATGTCCGCATAGTCCAGGGCTGGGTCAAGCACACACCCCCCCGGACCCCCCTCCCAACCTATCTATTAACCCCCTTAGGTCTATCCCTATTCTAACAACATTTCTACAATATAATACAATACACATCACCAACTTGTCCAAATACCAAACCATATACAAAATACACCGTACCCGAAAGCACCAAGTTCGGTCGCTTGTAAACCTTTTTCCTGCCATTTCAATCCTAAACAAAACAAAAATCTTCCAGTGCTTACCTAGCCCATCACCAGATAGAGAGAAGGGAAAGCCCCCCCCCCAGCTCCCCCCCAGAGGCCAAGGTACCACGTCCACCGCTGCACCCTCCCTATCGCTTGCCCTATCTCCTTACCCTATTACTAGCCCTTTTCTTGACCCTATTGAAAGCTGACCCTATGCTGACCCTCACCTTTCCCTTATTCCGAGCCCTATCGCTATATTTTTTTTTTGGTGCCTCAGCGGAACGCAGACCCCCACCTCCAGTTGAGCACCGGTGACGACCCCCCCCCCCCCTCATGAAGGCAGACACATTAAGGCACCCAAAAGGAAAAGCCCCTCCAAAGACGAGAGGCTTTGGATGCTCCCAATCTACCAACCTCCAAAGAATGCACCTTCACCAGGTCACCCGTGATATTGCTAACAACCTCATCCACTAGGAGGATTTTCTTCTGGGTAGAAACTAGACATCGTGCATTCCACATAAAGTGCCTGACCACTATACTGACTAGAAACAAGGTGTAATGGTCCCTACCACCGAGGTCTCCGAACACTCCATAGGCCCACCCAGCTTAGGAGAGGCTGGTTAGGCCTGGCCAACCAATGGAGGCTCCCACCCTTTTGTATACCTCTGTATTGAAAGGGCAATGAAGCAGGAAATGCTCCATGCATTCCAGCACTCCGCAGCACTCCTCCCGGGGGCAATCCCGATCATCAGAGCTTCTGCACTTTAGATTGCCCCTCACATACAGTCTCCCATGGAAGCAACACCAAGCCAGATCCCAAAACTTCTGGGTAATCCTCGCTGAATTTAAAAGTTTTAATCCCACCCCGAGGTCACTACTTGGGCAGTCTTTGAGCGCCAGGGGCTTCTGGAAGTGGGTCATCAGGACCCTCCTGTCAATAAATTTTCTCGACATGGTCCTGATCTCCCACACCTCCAGACCCCCCGGCGAACAATCTTCAGCGCCAGGGTGGCATAAGCCGGGAGATGTCCGTGAGGTGTACGCAGGTCTTTCACTTGCCCTCCTCTCTCCCATTCCTGGAAGAAAGGCCAAAACCACCCCCTGCAGGAGGATATCCACCAAGGAGCCCTCTCTTGCCAGAGGTTTGCCAGGTTGATCTTAACAAAGGTGTTCACTAGGAACACCACCGGGTTAACCATACCTAACCCGCCTAGTGTCCTTGGTAGGTAAGTAACCTCCCTCTTGATTAGGTTGAGCCTGTTCCCCCATAACAGCTGGAAGAACAGGCTATAGACCCGAGTCCAGAGAGGTTCTGGCAAGATGCACACACTGCCCAGGTAAAGCAACATGGGCACCAGGTAGGCCTTGGCCAAGTGAACCCTTTCCCTCAGGGTTAAGGACCAACCCTTCCATTGGTCGACGTTCTGGGCAACTAGATTCAGCCTATCCTCCCAGTTCTTCTTGGGGTAATCGCCCGGGCCAAATTCGACTCCTAAGATCTTAGCAGACCCCTGAGGCTCTGGAAGGGTGTCCGGGAGATCAAAACCAGGATCTCCTCCTCCCAGCCAGAGACTTTTGCACTTATCCCGGTTGATCTTGGACCCAGATGCCAATGAGTAACGCTCCACTTCCGACATCACCCACTCTGCCTCCCCTCTCGAGGAGACAAAAATGGAGACGTCGTCTGCGTACGTAACCACCCTCTGAGTGGCATCCGGCCCCTCCAGGCCGGCCCCGACTCCCGCCAATGGCCCACGATCGATCCTTTTCAGAAAAGGATCAATTGCGAACGCATATAGCAAAGGGCTCTAGGGACAACCCTGGCGGACACCAGACCCAACCTCAAAGGGGGTTCCAACCCAACCGTTCACCAGCGCAAAAGTCTCAGCCCCAGTGTATAAGGTCTGTAGCCAATTGACAAACCCCCCCGGTATGCCGTACCTCAGAAGGACCGACCAGAGGTACTCGTGGTCCACCCGGTCAAAAGCCTTGGCCTGGTCCAAGGACAGGATGTACCCCTCCCACCGACCAGAATTTCCCTGCTCCACTGCCTCTCTGACACTGAGGACAGCACTAAATGTGCTGCGGCCTGGAACAGAGCAATGCTGGACCGGCGAAAGGAGCCGGGATGCAAACTTCACCAGCCGATTAAACAGCACCTTTGCGAGAACCTTTCTGTCCGTATTGAGCAGCGCTATGGGACACCAATTCTCAATACGGGTCGAGTCTTTACCCTTCGATAAAACGATCAAGGCCGACCTCCTCTTTGACAATGGCAAAGTACCTGAGGAAAGGCACTCATTAAACACCTCAGTCAAGAGGGGAACTAGGGTTCCTTTAAAAGTCTTATAAAACTCGGATGTTAAGCCATCCGGCCCTGGCGATTTTTTGAGGGCAAGCCCATCAATCGCCAATCCCACTTCCTCTTCCTTGATCGAGTCTATCAAAACACCGAGAGAGGGGTCTACCCCTGGCTCAGGGATGGTTTCAGCCAGGAAAGCCGACATCTCGTCTCGTTGTGTATCTTGCTTCCCCAAGAGGTGCGAATAGAAGGATCTGACGACCTCCAAGATCCCTGATTTGGATCTCTTCAGAGATCCTGTACTATCAATCAGTCCTGTCACAACCTTACAACTCACTGACATCTTACAGTTCCTGTAGGGGTCGGGCGAGCGGTACTTCCCGAAATCCCTCTCAAGAATTAAAGTTGTGTGCCTATCATACTGACACCTCCTGAGCAAAGCTTTCATCACGGAGATCTCCTCCCCACTACCCCCGGTTAAGACCAGATGTTCGAGTTTCCTCCTCAGTTCCTGATATAGGCGGTACCTACTCATGGACCTGAGGCTTGAGAGCCTGCGGAAAAATCCTGCCACCCGGACTTTAAACAACTCCCACCACTCAGACTTAGTACCACTGAGATCCAACAAAGGTACCTGGCTCTGAAGAAAATCCTCAAAGGCCTGTCTTATCTCCGCTTCTTCCAAGAGAGTAGAATTCAGCCTCCATATACCTCTTCCCATCTGGAGGGACTATGCAATGTTCAAAGAGAAAATAATCATACAGTGATCGGAGAACTCCACCTCAACAACGGACACTGGTGAAGAGATGGCTTCCTCCTTCAAAAAAAACCTGTCTATCCTAGACCTACAACTACCTCTACGATAGGTGAAACCCGAGTGGCCTGGGGTATGCCTGATGTGGATATCCACCAGGCGAGCATCGCTAACTATATTTTTTAATGCTACACTATCATAGGTCAATTTTTTATCTCAGGAACCTCCTCTATCTCGGGGTCTCACGACAGTATTGAAGTCCCCTCCAAAGATAACTTGTCGACCTGAAAAAAGGAAAGGCTTAATCCTCATGAAGAGACTTTTACGGTCCCATTTGCTCTGGGGTCCGTATATATTGGTTAGTCTTAATTCCTGTCCCCTCATGAGGACATCTAAGATCAAGCACCTCCCCATTTCTAACTCAATCATCCGTCGGCATGTTACCGGTGCGGTGAAAAGGACCGCCACTCCGCTATAGGGCTCAGCCGCAAGAGACCAGTGAGAGGGCCACTCCCTCCTAGATTTAACGACGTCTGCCAAAAGTGACAGCCTGGTCTCCTGCAAAAACAAAATGTCGGCTTCAACTCGGCCAAGAAAATCAAAGGCTGCAAATCTCGCCCTATCTGACTTAATGCTGGAAACGTTAATTGATGCCAGCGTCAACGGAGTGGGTGCCGCCATCATGGATGTTTGAGTTAGACGGCTTTCTTCTTCCCACCCCCCCCCCTCTATCTGATGAGGACCCCCCTTCTTTGCCTCGCTACTTGCAAACTGAGGAGTCCATACTCACCACCCTATTCCCATCTTCATCCCCAAGTTCCGGGTCAACCTCCCCCTCTGGGGGCAACGGCCCCTGCAGCAGGGGAGGCTCAACGACTCTAGGGTGCCCTACCATGCCCTCCCTCTTAGTATGAGAGGCTGGAATGTCCACAAGAGCATGGTATCGATCAGTAGAGCGCACCAGGGGGGTACAGGATTTACCTTCCTGGGCCAGGGCGGGGCCAGATGTATTTGGCCCTTGGGTTTTGCCCGGTGTCCCTTTTGCTGTAGGCTGAGTCCTCTCTTCCTCTCCCACACTTTCATAGTGGGAGGACTGAGAGTCCTCAGCCCTCTGCTCCCTTTGGACCCTCCTCATTTCCCCGTTCAATTCGGCCTCCCCAGGGGCATCAGCTTCAGGGGGGGGCATCCAGATCCGAATCAGAGGTCGTCCCAGTTTCCTGGAGCGCCCTCCAAATCCTCTCCTTCCTTCGCTTCTCCGCCCTTCTCTGGCGAGAAGGGGGACCCTTCTTTGCATTCTTCCCTTTCCCCTGTGCCCCATCGTCCCTGCCCGCACCCTCACCCACGGAGGCCTCCCTCCTCTCATCCTCTGCAGGTTTGGAACAAGCATTGACAACAGAGCGAGGACACCGACTGAACGGGTGACCTAAGTCACCACACAGGTTGCAGCGAATACGGTCACACGATGCGGCTAGATGACCAATCCCCCCACAATGAGCACACTTCTGCACCTTGCAGCCTGCACTTAAATGTGAGGGGTCGCCACAACTTTGGCTGCCCCTGGTAGAAGACAAGGATCCGATCTCTTCCCAGGAAAGCAGACGATGGTATGTGGGACACCGTCTGTCCCAGATGCTTTAGTTTAACCATGAACGTCCAGGCCCCTGACCAGATGCCAAACTCATCCATGTTCTTCCGTGGCATCTCTACTACCTCTCCGTACCT
The DNA here is from genome assembly GCF_050947455.1 of Rhinoderma darwinii. Classification (NCBI taxonomy): domain Eukaryota; kingdom Metazoa; phylum Chordata; class Amphibia; order Anura; family Rhinodermatidae; genus Rhinoderma; species Rhinoderma darwinii. The sequence continues at coordinate 2,549,684 of NC_134690.1, read as the reverse complement.
TCCCAACCAGGTCATGATATCAATACAAGAGAGTGACTCGTTACGGGTAAGAACGGTCACTCTCTTGGGACCACTTTGGCGAGAAATTGCTTGTGCAGCAAAGTCTCGCCAGCCAGGCTCGTCCTTCACCAGCTCGTAGTTCCCCCAGAAGACCTCAAGGCCCCCTAGGTGAACAAAGCTGATGTCAAACTCGACCGTGCCATGAGGATGTATCAAGGTAATATGTCACTCGCCTTGAAGCCCATCCCCAGCAGCAGCTCCACCACCCTCTTTCTGGGAGGGCACGCATCATTGCCACGCCACTGGAGACGGACCACATTCCTCCTGGCTACAGCCTGCCCGGCTGTTGGGAGCGACCACTGATCTCCTCGTTGCTCTCGGAAGGCATTTAGACCATATCTGTCTATCCAGAAAGACAGGTCCTTCTGCACTCCCCCTATGGTTAGGGTTTGCTTTCCCTCTCTTAAAGCGTCCAAGAGACGTTGTTGCAAGTTACCGTCCCCGGACCTTGAGGATGAAGATGGGTGGGCCCGCTGTCCCCCCGCTGCGACCCCAGCATAGGACCTGCCGGATGTCACAGCAAGAGGAGCACCAGGCCCATTGCCCCTGGTTGATACCCCATCCCCACCACCCACCACCTCACCACCTACAGACACAGCACCCCATTATCAGCAGACACTCCAGCAACTTTATTAACAGACACCTGCATACCCCCAGCAGTTTCCACATCCACAGCCGCAACTTTTTTATTTAACCCACCAGGTCCCCCTGCAGTCATCCTTCTGGCCAGGCCTGGTTCTATATTATGCATTTTTACTGTAGATTTTGTGTGGGTAGACATTGCTTCAGTCTCCGCATCATCAGGCACCTTTGCAGGTACGCCACCAGATGTTATAAGCGGTGTCCCCGCTGTGCCCTCCGCCTCATTAACCTCCATCTGTTCTATGCACTGAACATTTTTGGGAGAGGGGCCACCGTCGCCCCCGACGCCAGCAGCTCCCTTCTCGCCTACACCGCTTTTCAGCGATGCAGACGAAGGAGCCACCGACGTCACTGGAGCCGCCTCCGACGCCGGACCACTCCTCCCTCCCACAGAGGAGTGGCCAACAGATCCGGAGCCCCCTCTGTGACCGCCCTTGTCCGGAACGTCTGACGGCTTTACTGCGACACCGACAGACTTCCGGCTTTCAGACACCACATCCGGTTTCTGGTTTACCCGTTCTCCCGACCCCTGACTCGCATCAGAGACCAGTTTCCCGGGCTCGCCATTCACCGGACACGGGGACACACCCCCTGGCGTCACCAGGCTACCAGTACCGCCCTCTTTGCAGGGGTTGGCGTCCAGCGCCATTTTGACCACCACGTGTTCTAATGCCGGACCCGTAACACTCTCCCCGCATTCCCACTCCAACCCCACTGCAGAGGCTTGAGCTGGGGGTCTTGCGGGACCTGTGCCCTGATCTTGACTTTCATCTGGCTCAGAGCACAGGAGGGATCTTGCTGTATACACAAGTTTAAATGAACCTTTAGCAGAGTTTTTTCCTTTTCCTTTTTTTTCTTCTTAAATATTTTTTTTTCTTTTCCTTTTCCTCCGCTGCGGGTAACTCCGCACCAAATCAAAATCCCTGGAAAGATACCGGCGACTCCACATTACGGATCTGTGTGAGTATACCTGGAGGCCGCTCACTGTCAGTTTCAAAACACTCCTGATTATTCCCAGCTGTGAGTCCACCCTCCTCCTCCTCACTGCTCCTGGGTGCCTCAGAATCTGTGCCTTCTCTGGACTTTACATTTTCACTCTCCATTGTCTCCCCCACATTTTCCTTTGCTGTGTCTGGGGCTCTGCTGTCTTCCTCCATATTTTCTATTTTTATAGGTGCTGCCATCTCGGCAAACCTCTCTTCGTTTTTTAATTTTTCTCCAAGCACCCCTCCGCCTGCCACAATCTCATCACGTCTCTCTTCCACTTCTTTTATTTCCTCCAACAAGGATTTCACATTTAAACGGTATCGGGACCTCTTACCTCCTGAGGCCTTTGCAGCCCTTCCTCTGGCGACCGCCAAGTCCGCACGAAGCCGTTGCAGCGACTTCCTGAGGTCCCGATACTCCTCCAACCGCATAGCCAGACGGGAGCTGAGGATCTCCACCGTCTCTCCGGTCCTCAGCTATCCCCATTCCTCCACATGACTGCCATCCAAATGTCCGGACAGCGCTGGTCCTTCTCCAGACGACAACACCTCTATCACCCTGCCGGACCGCGTCTCCATACCCTTATCCAGGGTTCCAGCCTCAGGGGGAGCCAGGACAGCCTTGCCCCGAGATGATCTCCTCACCCCCGCAACCGTTTGCATATTCCCAGCCAGCTGGGATGACCCTCTACCCCCCGCTGGCATGCTCCGGGAGGTAGAGGTCTGTGGCTCCATCCTAGAATGGAACCCCCCTCAGGGTACTTTCCAAGCCCAGGCAGATGGTATGAGGCCTGGGCAGATAGGATAAGGAAAGTCCCTGGATCCAAGGCCTGCACGGAAGTCTCAGCAGCTCTCTCCACACGTCCTACTCCACCCACTCCAGAGCTGCACTGACTATTCTGCTGGTGGAGTCACTATGTACATACATTACATTACTTATCCTGTACTGATCCTGAGTTACATCCTGTAATATACTCTAGGGCTGCACTCACTATTCTGCTGGTGGAGTCACTGTGTACATACATTACATTACTTATCCTGTACTGATCCTGAGTGATATCCTGTATTATACTCCAGAGCTGCACTCACTATTCTGCTGGTGGAGTTACGGTGTACATATATTACATTACTCTAATTACGCCTGAAAAGACGGCTCCAATACGTCGGCAAACATCTTCCCATTTCTTACAATGGGTCTTACGATGTTCTGTGCAGACGAGCTGTCATTTTACGCATCACTGTCAAAATATCATGCGTAAAATGACGGCTCGTCAAAAGAAGTGCAGGACACTTCTTGGGACGTTTTTGGAGCAGTTTTCTCATTGAAAACAGCTCCAAAAACGGCTGAAAAAACGCTGCGAAAACGCGAGTTGCTCAAAAAACGTCTGAAAATCAGGTGCTGTTTTCCCTTGAAAACAGCTCCGTATTTTCAGCCGTATTTTGTTAATCGTGTGAACACACCCTCACTCCACGCTGAACAACCAACCATATGTTACTTGAGAAAAAGCAGAATCCCTGCACATAAAAGAACACCCAATAAACCGCAGGGATAAATATATCGCTATTTCAATGGTATGCCCTCGTCTAGACGCCTCCTGAGGATTACTATGAGAAACGCGTGTTGAGGCGCAGCACACGCTTACAATAAAACATCTTCTAAGGACAAGTAAGTCTCATTACATGGCTGCTGTTATACATATAAAAAACCTTTCATCAGCAGACTGTATTTATACAACGTTAATCACATGGTAATCTTTTTGGTTTCAAGCTCCTAATGTGTCTGGTTTTTTGGTTTACTATATTTGAGGAGTCTAAACCACCGTAACAGTGTCATGGACTTCAAATGAGTATATAAGTGTAGTCAGGAGAAAATTGTTGTCAGTGACAGTTTTCTCATGTGTACGGCCGGTTTTAATTGTCACTGTCCGTTCCTCGCGTTGGTGAGAAAAGCGATGTTCTCTTTTGATGTCTAAGGGTGTATTCACACGCGCGGCTAAAAACTGCACTGAAAAAAAACAACTTTTATCGCTATTTGAAGTTTTGACGTTTGCACAGAAACCGCGGTTAAAAACGCATGAATTCAGTCAGTGTCTTTATTGACCGCACAGCAAAAAGTGGAAAAACCGCACTGTGTGAATACAGTCTTGATCTGGGCTCGTTGCTTATGACGGGGGCTCCATAATAGTTATGCCATGTCCCATGATTTACGATGGGCAGAGTTGTTATGGGTTTGTGCTTATCTTTCGGTACTTACATCTAGAAGTCTAATTGTATAATATTTGTTTTCTCCAGTTGAGAAGCCGGGATCCTGCCCAGTACCAGTGACCACCTGCATCACCTCAAAGAAAGGTGGGGAATGTGCACAGGACAGTGATTGCCCGGATGATGAGAAGTGCTGCATCCCAAAGTGTAACTTAAAGTGCACCAAACCCATTAAATGTAAGTACTGAGACCCCAGCGTAGCGCATCTTCTACCCCCCCTCCCCCCCCACTATGGAGGACACCTCACCGATCATTGAAAAATAATCATCTCTTGTGGTTTTTGCTCTTCTACTTGCAGCAAAACCCGGGAAGTGTCCAGTGGTGAATACATTGATTGCTTGTGCTACTCCTTACCCTGATCCAAAATGTCATGGTGACTACCTGTGCCTTGGCGAGAAGAAGTGCTGTGATTACGCCTGTCGGTGGCAGTGCGTCGCTCCGGTAAGTAACACGACCTATGATGTTAGAGGGAACAAAACTAAATGATTGTCAGGTTTTCGTCTTATAGCAAAAGCAAATCACTGAAAAAGGATAAAATTGACAACATATCACTGAAAAAAGGGCAGGTCATGTGTTCACACGTCCCAGGGTGCCAGTCACGCGGTTATGTGTAGTGTGCCATGCCGGCTTTCAGCCTATTGGTCATGTCCATACTATTAGATCTGGCGGGCTGCCCAGCGCCTTCTCAGTGTACCACACACAATACTGACACATTTTTCCCCACAAAATGTTGGTTTTGTGATGTTTGGGGGAGAATGAGGTGTCAGTACTGTGTGTGATACACTTAGAAGGCGCCAGATCTAATAGTATGGGCATAATTTATAGGCTGTGAGCCAGCAGTGTGCACTACATGTAACCATGTGACTGTCACCATATAGACGCCTTAACATTGTGCAATGATAATACTAAGCAGCCTCCCTCATGGATAACAGGTGTGGTAGTGGCTGTTCATCAGTATTTTGCACCTGTCCGATTTCCCGCCATGTAGCAGGTTGCTTGTCTGCATCCTGCTGGGACCTGGGGATGTTATCTGTCCTCGCATCAGTAAGTAAGTGCCTTTATCTGTGATCTGTTGTTTCTTCTTACATTACAAGTATTTTTCAGTGTTTGAGAAGCTCTAAATAAAGCAGCTCTTCCTTACTCTCTCACAGCAGGAAGTCTCAGCATAATCTTAACCAATCAGCTGCCTGTAATGAGCCCCATCCAGCCAGTTGCTATACCAGGTGCCGGCAGGCATTAAAGGGGATGTATAGGTTTAGAAGAAAGGTTCTGCTTTTTTATTCTCAGAAACAGTGCCACCATTGTATATGGTTTTGTCTGGTATTGCTGCTCAGACCCCATGAAACAGAGAAACAGATCCTTCTTTTCCACTTTTGTACAACCGCTTAAACTTTACTGACGGTTCTCCACTCTGCTGTGTGGTTACATGGTTCATAAATACAAAAAAATTCCCCTTCACCATCTGCTCTGTTTAATGTACAGTGTATCTATATAGAGGTAATGCTGAGTATGTATACTGCTGTAGCATACACGCGAGGAGTTCAGTATACCATGCAGGTAATAGAGTATGGGTACTTCTGTCAGTCCCATGTCAAATAATAATACTATGAGTTTTGAGTAAGGCTGAAGATTGGGAATGGGACATCTCTCTCCTGAGCTCTCACCACGGGACGTCTCAGCAGAATCTTTCTAGTATATTTAGCAACTAATTTTAATCCAGTAAATCAGCTGCTTGAAGCCACCACATAAATCAGCCACATCCAAGTAACCCATATAGAGCCAAATAACTGCAAGTACCAGCCCCAACCAACCAACCAACCAGCCGGTTGTATACAACCAACTCCACCCACACACACTGAAGAATATATATATATACCATATAAATCACAGTGTTCTCCCTTCCAGGTATGAAACATGATGTTGGACATCTACCATGGACAATGATGAGGATCTGCAGCCAGCTCATTATGTACAATGTGACGGGGTCATGTGACTCCTGGTACCTTCTGATCCTGTTTTTACAACTTTGTTGACAGTTTAATAAATAATTATCATCCCCATCATTTTCCCGTGACTCTGATCTGGTTTTTTTAGAGTAATATTACAGAAGGAACGCACTAAAAACAGAGCCAGTATGTTAATGAGCCTCTCGGGTATTTGTCTTTCATACAGCGCACACAAGTCATGACCCAGGAGTCCAGGATAATGACAAATGGTTTGGATAACTGTAGACCATGCCGGATTCAGAAGATCCTAGCTGTCTGCAGTAAAACTGATTGATAGGTCTAATGTCAACAAAGTCAGAATAAATGTTCAGGACTTCAAAGCTCTTTGATAACTTGAAGTAGAATGAGCTGATTGTCACATTATCATGTTGTTATGATATTACAGCCGCCTAATATTAGTGAACCAGGAAAAATGACTATAGTCTCAGTACCAAATTTCCATCTCATGAGCCTGTAGGCACAGATTGTCTCCTGGGTATCCTCCTATGCAGTCTTCCCTTTGACCCTCCTGGATGTCCTCCTTTTTAGCCTTTGCCTTGTCCCTTCTAGGTGTCCTCCACTGTAGTCTTTTTTTGTCCCTCGTGGGTGCCCTTTTCCTTTTCAGTCTTCCCCTTGTCCCTCCTGGTTGTCTTCCACTGCAATCTTTGCTTTGTCCCTCCTTAATGTCCTCCCTTGCAGCTGTCCCCTTGTCCCTCCTGCGTGTACTCCCCTTCATTCTTCTCTTTGTCCCTCCTGGGTGTCCTCCTATCCAGTCTTTCATTTGTCCCTCCTAAGTGTCCTCCTCTGCAGTCTTCTCTTTGTCCCTCCTTAAAGAGGCTCTGTCACCACATTATAAGTGCCCTGTCTCCTACATAATGTGATGGGCGCTATAATGTAGGTGACAGCAGTGCTTTTTATTTAAAAAAAAACTATCTATTTTCACCACTTTATTAGCGATTTTACTTTTATGCTAATGAGTTGCTCAATGGACAACTGGGCGTGTTTTACTATATAACCAAGTGTGCGTTGTACAGAGGAGTGTATGACGCTGACCAATGAGTGTCATACACTCCTCTCCATTCATTTAGTCAGCACATAGGAATCCTTTTAGATACTGAGTATACTGCCCCCATGTACAGCAGAGGAGACCTGAGTATACTGCCCCCATGTACAGCAGAGGAGACCCAAGCATAGTGCCCCCATGTACAGTAAGGGAGACCTGAGTAAACTGCCATCATGTACAGTAGAGGAGACCTGAGTATAATGCCCCAATGTACAGCAGAGGAGACCCGAGCATAGTGCCCCAATGTACAGCAGAGGAGACCCGAGCATAGTGCCCATATGTACAGCAGAGGAGATCAGAGTATACTGCCTCCCATGTACAGCAGGGGAGACCCGAGTATATGGCCCCATGTACAGCAGAGGAAACCTCAGTATACTGCCCCATGTACAACAGAGGAGACCTGAGTATACTGCCCCCTTGTGCAGCAGAGGAGACCCGAGCATAGTGCCCCCATGTATAGCAGAGGAGACCTGAGTATACTGCCCCCATGTACAGCAGAGGAGAACCGAGCATAGTGCCCCCATGTACAGCAGAGGGGACTGAGTATATTGCCATCATGCACAGCAGAGGAGACCCGAGTACACTGCCCCCATGTACAGCAGAGGAGACCCAGGTATAGTGCCCCCATGTACAGGAGAAGAGACCCGAGCATAGTACCCATATGTTCAGCAGAGGAGACCAGAGTATACTGCCCCCATGCAAGGCAGAGGAGACCTGAGTATACTGCCCCCATGTACAGCAGAGGAGACCAGCGTATACTGCCCCATGCACAACAGAGGAGACCCGAGTATACGGCACAATGTAAAGCAGAGGAGACCTGAGTACACTGCCCCCATGTAAAGCAGAGGAGACCTGAGTATACTGCCCCCATGTACAGCAGAGGAGACCCAAGCATAGCGCCCCCATGTACAGTAAGGGAGATCTGAGTATACTGCCCCATGTACAGCAGAGGAGACCTGAGTATACAGCCCCAATGTACAGCAGAGCAGACCCGAGCATAGTGCCCATATGTACAGCAGAGGAGACCCGAACATAGTGCCCATATGCACAGAAGAGGAGACCCGAGCATAGTGCCCATGTGTACAGCAGAGGAGATCAGAGTATACTGCCCCCATGTACAGCAGAGGAGACCTGAGTATACTGCCTCCCATGTACAGCAGGGGAGACCCGAGTATATGGCCCATGTACAGAAGAGGAAACCTCAGTATACTGCCCCCATGTACAACAGAGGAGACCTGAGTATACTGCCCCTTGTGCAGCAGAGGAGACCAGAGATTGTGCCCCCATGTACAGCAGAGGAGACCTGAGTATACTGCCCCCATGTACAGCAGAGGAGAACCGAGCATAGTGCCCCCATGTACAGCAGAGGGGACTGAGTATACTGCCATCATGTACAGCAGAGGAGACCCGAGTACACTGCCCCCATGTACAGCAGAGGAGACCCAGGTATAGTGCCCCCATGTACAGGAGAGGAAACCCGAGCATAGTACCCATATGTACAGCAGAGGACCACTTGTACAGCAGAGGAGAGCTGAGTATACTGCCCCCATGTACAGCAGAGGAGACCTGAGTATATGGCCCCATGTACAGCAGAGGAGATCTGAGTATACTGCCCCAATGTACAACAGAGGAGACCTGAGTATACTGCCCCCTTGTACAGCAGAGGAGAGCCGAGTATACTGCCCCCATGTACAGCAGAGGAGACCTGAGTATACTGCCATCATGTACAGCAGAGGAGACCCAGGCATAGTGCCCCCATGTACAGCAGAGGAGACCTAAGTATACTGCCCCCATGTATAGCAGATGAGACCCGAGTATACTGCCCCGATGTACAGCAGAGGAGACCCAGGTATAGTGCCCTCATGCACAACAGAGGAGACCCGAGTATACTGCCCCGATATACAGCAGAGGAGACCCAGGTATAGTGCCCTCATGCACAGCAGAAGAGACCAGAGTATACTGCCCCAATGTACAGCAGAGGAGACCAGAGTATATTGCGCCATGTACAGCAGAGGAGACCTTAGTATACTGCCCCCATGTAAAGCAGAGGAGACCTGAGTATACTGCCCCCATGTACAGCAGAGGAGACCTTAGTATACTGCCCTCATGTAAAGCAGAGGAGACCTGAGCATACTGCCCTCATGTAAAGCAGTGGAGACCTGAGTATACTGCCCCCATGTACAGCAGAGGAGACCTTAGTATACTGCCCTCATGTACAGCAGAGGAGACCTGAGCATACTGCCCTCATGTAAAGCAGTGGAGACCTGAGTATACTGCCCCCATGTACAGCAGAGGAGACCTGAGTATACTGCCCTCATGTAAAGCAGAGGAGACCTGAGTATACTGCCCCCATATACAGTAAAGAAGACCTGAGTATACTGCCCTCATGTAAAGCAGAGGAGAACCTGAGTATACTGCCCCCATGTACAGCAGAGGAGACCTGAGTATACTGCCCCCATGTACAGCAGAGGAGACCTGAGTATACTGCCCCCATGTACAGCAGAGGAGACCCGAGCATAGTGCCCCAATGTACAGCAGAGGAGACCCGAGCATAGTGCCCATATGTACAGCAGAGACGACCCGAGCATAGTGCCCATATGTACAGCAGAGGAGATCAGAGTATACTGCCCTCATGTACAGCAGAGGAGACCTGAGTATACTGCCCCCATATACAGTAAAGAAGACCTGAGTATACTGCCCTCATGTAAAGCAGAGGAGAACCTGAGTATACTGCCCCCATGTACAGCAGAGGAGACCTGAGTATACTGCCCCCATGTACAGCAGAGGAGACCAGAGTATGCTGCCCTCACATATAGAAGCAATTCCAAAGATACTTAAAAAAGAGATTTTCTCCTTGTTGGAGAGGCTCCTGCGCAGGATTGAATTGTCAGCTAGGTTCACAAATAAGGAACAGCCTCTCAGTGGGTGACGTTAAAAAGAAACCTTCTTTTATTCCTTAAAACAACATGTATTCTATCCTGTTATTCTTTTAGCTACGCGTTTCAACCCAGTACTTCATCAAGTTGTGCTTTATATGTTCAAATTAGGTTACATGGGGTTTAGCATGTGCACAACTTCTAATGTTGCCAACTTTTTTCTTTGACCCAATATTTTTAACTGAAAGAAAGACACAAACAACTGGTGTTGGTTGATGTTGGGGGTCGGCCACAGAATTTATTAAATAATAAATACACTGGAAAAAGAATATCCTTGCGTAACCTTTAACATCTTGAAAGAGGACAACTTTATTTTGCACATGCATTAACTCTACCATAATGCCAAAAACCTACCATGAGAGTAAATATGTGGTTATCGAAATGACTCCCTGCAAGAATACTCTGCCTGCTGGGACAACAAAGGAAAACAAAAGAAAAATAATTGAAATATAAAGGAGCGGGAGGGTCAGAAGTTTTCCAAAATGGCAAGAGGAAGGACACTTTGTGGCCCTAGTTTATGTAACCTCAAAAGATCCCTCCCATAATCTAAGCCCAGAAAATAAGTTGCACACCCCTTCTTAAAGTGACCCTTTAAATTTGTGCCGCCGATAGCAACATTATTTTTTTTAGAGACAACCATATGCAGTCCCTGGCCCTTTGGCTAATAAGCCTGGGTTATAAAATTATAGAAGTCCCTACAGAAAATGATCTTAATCTTGTTTAGTAACGCGGGGCCGGTAGCGGGGTCATGATTTTGGTTTTCTTCTGACAAACTCATAGATAAATTTGCTTACAATTAAACTGGTCTAGTGTGTTCTTACCTCACCCTGGTGAGTGACTATAAGGGATGTGTAAATTAACCCCAAAGGTCAGTCTAGGTTAAACAATGATTTGTATGTATATATGTATATGTTAATGTCTTTTTCCATTATGGTAAATATTTATTTATATGAGTAAGACAGTTGTGATGGCAAGGTCAAATACCCGTCATTACACTTGTGTATATATAGTTCACCTGCATACGATCAGGGGGAGCTACTACCTGACATCATTGTTTGATCTAGACTGACCTTTGAGGTTAATTTATTCCTCCCTTCCTGTTTGAAAAATCAGGTTTAATTGCCATCCCAGAAAAAACGCTTATCTCTTTTTTTCCCGGTCTTTCTGTGCATAAAATGATGCCTGTATCTTGTGTATCGCTGTATGAACCTGAGGAAGGGACCTGTCCGGTCCTGAAACGCGTAGTATCTATTACAAATAAAGTCTACTGAAAAATACTTCATTTTGAATACTTACCTGTCAGGCGCCATGTCCCGAATACTGCAATTTTTCTTCTCCACATTCTGTGTTCGATCTCCCCGGGAACATAATTTTCTCCCGTGGAATAGCAGCGGGTGGCAGCCGACATCCACAACGATCTTCATAAATTCTCGTTTCCACGCTAAGCACAACACTGCCAGGTAAGTGCATCAGCTCGCCTCTTTGCTCACACTGTCCCCCGTTCCTTACATTATTACCTTAGAGGACAGAGGGGAGGCCTTTTGTAGGGAGAAGATCAGTGACGAGATGGAGGGAGCAGCAGAGTAGGTTTGTGGAAGGACCCCGTATTCTCTGTGTAATAGGCTGACACGCAATGGGGTGGGTCATTTGAGGAACGAGGGGCAGATTTTATGTATATTGGAGGGTACAAGTCTGCTTAGTAGGCCACAAAGGAAGGTGCCACAGTGCAATATTCGAGATATGACATGGTCAAGCTTTTCACTTTTTCAGCAGAAGGTGATGTCAAAAGTCAACCTAAAATACCATCCACGAGGAAGATGGGGTAAGGTGAGGTGTCATCAGCATCATTTCTTGTGGGGGAGGGGATTAAGACTGAGGAAAGGTATGTTAAATCGCTCTCCTACAGCAGGAAGAACACAGTATTTCTAGCGCCACCTATAACGACAATCGTGTAAGTTAATGTCTGAGACTTTATAGAGCCCTGAAACATCACTCGGGTTATTATGAAAACTAGAGACACCCAGTGGCGTAGCCCGCCGCGGGCCCCTGTTACTATAGTAACTACAGTACTTACCCGCCTGTTCCGGAGCGTAGCAGAAGTCCTGACGTCACAACGCTGTGCACAGCGCATGATGTCACAATGCTATGCGCCGCGCACAACATCCCAACCCTGGATAGAGTCAGGACAGGACCTCCGCTGTGGCTGAAGTGGAGGGTAAGATTAATATCCCTGTCTTCTGGAGCTGATGGGTTGGGGTCCGACTCCCGGGACCCCGCCAATCAGCTGTTTTGAAGGGGCTGCAGCGCTCGTACAAGAGCTGTTTCCTCTTCATTCCGGTCATTTGCTTACACTGTGAAACTGTGTCGGCGACTCACAGTGTGAACAAGTGAGGGAAATGAAGGGGAAGCAGCTCTTGTACGAGCACTGCAGACCCTTCAAAACAGGTGATTGGGGGGTCCCGGGAGTCAGACCCCGACCCATCAGCTATTAATGGCCTATCCTGAGGCTAGGCCACCAATGTTTAGGGACTGAACAACCCCTTTAAGCCTACGATGTAGCAGGCTTAGAGGGCCCGGGCCCATGAGACAGGATTACAGATTGTGTGATGCTGTCTGCTGGGCCCTGTATCTAAGCTATTCACATGGTAGGCTTAGATACATGGCCCATGTGTAATCCTGTCTGATGGGCCCTGTATATAAGCTTACCACACGATAGGCTTATATACAGGGCCACAGCAGACAGTAATCGTATACTCTATAAGATTAGTCTGCTAGACCCTGTATCTAAGCATCTTACATAACCACATGGTAAGCTTAGATACAGGGCCCATATATGCTTCTGTCTGTTGGACCCTGTATCTAAGCCTATCACATGTTAGGCTTAGATACAAGGCTTCAGCAGACAATAATCTTATACCGTATAAGATTATTGTCAGACAGTTATCACACATGGGCCCTGTATCTAAGCCTACCACATGTGTTAGTAATAGTTTTTTGCGTGTTTGTTCATTTTTACAGGTTCGGTCACTGGACTACGTCGGATTCGAGGACTACTTCGATAGCTGCTTTTTTTTATTATGAATAAAATGTTTAATGAGGGTTGTGTGTTTTTTTTTTTTTTATTTCAATAAAAATATTTTTTCTATGTCTTTGTATTTTTCTAAACTTTATAACTACCGCCTTAGTAATGCCCGCCGGCTGATTGACAGCGTCCATTACTAAGACGGAGCTTAGTGTTAGCCGATGCGGAGGCCAACACTAAACCCCATTATTAACCCGGTACCTACAGCCACCAGGGGTGCCGGGAAGAGCCAGGTATGATTCAGCACTTTACCATCTGTAGCAATGGTCGTATACTGGGGCGGCAGCAGGCTGGTATTATCAGGCTGTGAAATTTGGTTGCTTTATTGTATCTGGCTGGTTATGAAAAACCCACGTCATTTAAAAAAAATAAAAATAAATGGACAGAACGATGTGGGGTGCCCTCCCAATTTTCATAACCAGCCAGATACAACACAGCAGCAGCAGCAGGCAGCATAACCAGGGTGGGAAGGGCCTCTGTTTTTGGACTTCCCCAGCCTAATACTACCAGCCTGCGGCCCCCCCCAGTGCCCGACCATCACTACAGATGTTCGGTTGCTGGTTCGTACCTGGGTCTTCCCGTCACCCCTGGTGACGGTGGGTACTCAGGTAGTAATGGGAGTTCGTTTTGGCCTCTGCACCGGCATAACACTAAGCCCCGCCTTAGTAATGGGTGCTGACAATCAGCCAGCAGCTATTAAAAAGGCAGTAGTAATAAAGTTTAAAAAAATAAAAGGACATTGAAAAAAATATTTTATTGAAATATAAAAACCCACACAACCCTCATTAACCATTGTATTGAGAATAAAAAAAACCGCTGTTATTGAAGTCCTCGAATACAAAGTAGTCCAACAACCGAACCTGTAAAATAACACAAACACACAAAAATAATCAGTAACACATAAAGAAGCAAAACAATTATTATTCTTACCTTTCCTGGGTCCAGCGCTGGAGCCGCAATGTCAGCAAGCTGAGTCCTGTATCTAATCCTATCATGTGTGATACAGTCTGCTGAGCCACTGTATCTAATCCTATCATGTGTGATACTGTCTGCTGAGCCCTATATCTAATCAAATCATGTGTGATACTGTCTGCTGAGCCACTGTATCTAATCCTATCATGTGTGATACTGTCTGCTGAGCTACTGTATCTAATCCTATCATGTGTGATACTGTCTGCTCAGCCACTGTATCTAATCCTTTCATGTGTGATACTGTCTGCTGAGCCTTATATCTAATCCTATCACGTGTGATACTGCCTGCTGAGCCACTGTAACTAATCCTACCATGTGTGATACTGTCTGCTGAGCCACTGTATCTAATCCTATCATGTGTGATACTGTCTGCTGAGCCACTGTATCTTATCCTATCACGTTTGATACCGTCTGCTCAGCCACTGTATCTAATCCTATCATGTGTGATACTATCTGCTGAGCCACTGTATCTAATCCTATCATGTGTGATACCTTCTGCTGAGCTGTGTATCTAATCCAATCATGTGTAATACTGAATGCTGAGCCACTGTATCTAATCCTATCATGTGGGATACTGTCTGCTGAGCCGTGTATCTAATCCTGTCATGTGTGAAACTGTCTGCTGAGCCTTATATCTAATCCTATAACGTGTGAAACTATCTGCTGAGCCTTATATCTAATCCTATCATGTGTGATACTGTCTGCTGGGCCAATGTATCTAGTCCTATTATGTGTGATACTGTCTGCTGAGCTGCGTATCTAATCCAATCATGTGTGATACTGTCTGTTGAGCCGTTGTATCTAATCCTATTATGTGTGATACTGTCTGCTGAGCCACTGTATCTAATCCTATCATGTGTGATACTGTATGCTGGGCCCTATATCTAATCCTATCATGTGTGATACTGTCTGCTGAGCCACTGTATATAATCCTATCATGTGTGATACTCTCTTCTGAGCCACTGTATCTAATCCTATCATGTGTGATACTGTCTGCTGAGCCACTGTATCTAATCCTATCATGTGTGATACTGTCTGCTGAGCTGTGTATCTAATCCTATCATGTGTGATACTGTCTACTGAGCCACTGTATCTAATCCTATCATGTGTGATACTGTCTGCTGAGCTGTGTATCTAATCCTATCATGTGTGATACTGTCTGCTGAGCCACTGTATCTAATCCTATCATGTGTGATACTGTCTGCTGAGCCCTGTATCTGAATATTCCTATTCAGGGGTGACATTATGCTATTTTTGGCCTCACGTAAATCGATAAGAAAATCATTAGAAAATTGTTATATTTTTTGTGATTCATTCGGGTCTCAGAATACATTTTCAAACTGAATAATTATGAAGGAAACTTCCCCCCTGTATATAATTTACCTTTGATATTTACAAGACAACATTTAGATACCTGGATATACATGTTACGGATAATATTAAGGACTTTATAGAGAGGAACGCCACACCTTTAATTAAAAAAATTAGGATCAAGTTAAAATTTGGATAAAATGGAATCTTAATATGGCAGGAAATGTGGCAACAGTCCAAATGATCCTTCCCCCAGCTATATTGTATATTAGATCCAATAGTCCTATATATAGGTAACCATGCCATGAAAATATGTGAAATCATTGAGAGTTCAGTAAAAGACGTGGTCTGGAGGAGAGAGAGAGAGACGCAGAGTCCACAGCTCGGTCAATTATAATAAACTGGGAATTTTAAAAACTTGGAAGATTAGGGGTTAAACCGTTATCAGATAATCCTACAATTAGGTTAATGACCTTGGTACGATGGGAAAAAACCATAGTGAATATCACTGACACGTCGGATTTTACATCTATTTGAGGAAATACCATAGAGAGTCCCGTCTTTCAAATGGAGAATATATTTTTGGGTAACCAGACGGGTCTATAATCTCCAGATAATAAAATAAGGAGATAATAACGTCAGGGAGATGAGACGGAGCTTCTCTGGGAGAACGGTCACTGGTGGCAGTGTGATCGGCCGTACTATTCCCTACATTCAGAACAACAAAATAGGTTTAGTTACCGAGAGGAAATATATTATCCCTGAAATAAAAGGGGAAAAAAAGGAACATAAAATATAGAGCAGGCGTCCTAGCAGATCCTGGAGAGATGTTTTCCAGCCCAATTTAAATCTTAGTGGGAGATTGATATAAGACGGATAACTGCAAAACAATGGCTAAGAAATGTATTAGGTGTCCCACAAAACTCGAAAAATCCTGGTTATAGAATCTCACAATTGTATCCACTGCACAGGATTTGTCTAACCCCTAAGATAATAAAAAGAATTCCTGCCACATAGTAACAGAGTATTATCACAGTAACATAGGACCACAGTATTATCATAGTAACATAGGACCACAGTATTATCATAGTAACATAGTAACAGAGTATTATCACAGTAACATAGGACCACAGTATTATCATAGTAACATAGTAACAGAGTATTATCACAGTAACATAGGACCACAGTATTATCATAGTAACATAGGACCACAGTAGTATCATAGTAACATAGTACCACAGTATTATCATAGTAACATAGTACCATAGTATTATCATAGTAACATAGTACCAAAGTATTATCATAGTAACATAGGACCACAGTATTATCATAGTAACATAGTACCATAGTATTATCATAGTAACATAGTACCATAGTATTATCATAGTAACATAGTATTATCATAGTAACATAGTACCACAGTAGTATCATAGTAACATAGTACCACAGTATTATCATAGTAACATAGTATTATCATAGTAACATAGTACCACAGTAGTATCATAGTAACATAGTACCACAGTATTATCATAGTAACATAGTATTATCATAGTAACATAGGACCACAGTAGTATCATAGTAACATAGTACCACAGTATTATCATAGTAACATAGTATTATCATAGTAACATAGGACCACAGTAGTATCATAGTAACATAGTACCACAGTAGTATCATAGTAACGGAGTATTATCACAGTAACATAGGACCATAGTATTATCATAGTAACATAGTATTATCATAGTAACATAGTACCACAGTATTATCATAGTAACATAGTACCATAGTATTATCATAGTAACATAGTACCACAGTAGTATCATAGGACCACAGTATTTTCATAGTAACATAGTACCACAGTAGTATCATAGTAACATAGTATTATCATAGTAACATAGTAACATAGTACCATAGTAACATAGTACCACAGTAGTATCATAGTAACATAGGACCACAGTATTATCATAGTAACATAGTACCACAGTAGTATCATAGTAACATAGTATTATCATAGTAACATAGTACCACAGTAGTATCATAGTAACATAGTACGACAGTATTATCATAGTAACAAAGTACCACAGTAGTATCATAGTAACAGATTATCACAGTAACATAGGACCACAGTAGTATCATAGTAACATAGTACCACAGTATTATCATAGTAACATAGTACCACAGTAGTATCATAGTAACATAGTATTATCATAGTAACATAGTACCACAGTATTATCATAGTAACATAGTACCACAGTAGTATCATAGTAACAGAGTATTATCACAGTAACATAGGACCACAGTAGTATCATAGTAACATAGTATTATCATAGTAACATAGTATTATCATAGTAACATAGGACCACAGTATTATCATAGTAACATAGTATTATCATAGCAACATAGTATCACAGTATTATCATAGTAACATAGTCCCACAGTATTATCATAGTAACATAGGACCACAGTATTATCATAGTAACATAGTACCACAGTATTATGATAGTAACATAGTACCATCGTATTATCATAGTAACATAGGACCACAGTATTATCATAGTAACATAATATTATCATAGTAACAGAGTATTATCATAGTAACAGAGTATTATCATAGTAACATAGGACCACAGTATTATCATAGTAACATAGTACCATAGTATTATCATAGTAACATAGTACCATAGTATTATTATAGTTACATAGGACCAAAGCATTATCATAGTAACATAGGACCACAGTATTATCATAGTAACATAGGACCACAGTATTATCATAGTAACATAGTACCATAGTATTATCATAGTAACATAGGACCACAGCATTATCATAGTAACATAGGACCACAGTATTATCATAGTAAAATAGTATTATTATAGTAACATAGGACCACAGTATTATCATAGTAACATAGGACCACAGTATTATCATAGTAACATAGTATTATCATAGTAACAGAATATTATCATAGTAACATAGGACCACAGTATTATCATAGTAACATAGTACCATAGTATTATCATAGTAACATAGTACCATAGTATTATCATAGTAACATAGGACCACAGCATTATCATAGTAACATAGTATTATCATAGTAACATAGGACCACAGTATTATCATAGTAACATAGTACCACAGTATTATAATAGTAACATAGTACCTTAGTATTATCATAGTAACATAGGACCACAGTATTATCATAGTAACATAGTACCACAGTATTATCATAGTAACATAGTACCTTAGTATTATCATAGTAACATAGTACCATAGTAATATCATAGTAACATAGTACCACAGTATTATCATAGTAACATAGTACCACAGTATTATCATAGTAACATAGTATTATCATAGTAACATAGTACCACAGTAGTATCATAGTAACATAGTACCACAGTATTATCATAGTAACATAGTATTATCATAGTAACATAGGACCACAGTAGTATCATAGTAACATAGTACCACAGTATTATCATAGTAACATAGTATTATCATAGTAACATAGGACCACAGTAGTATCATAGTAACATAGTACCACAGTAGTATCATAGTAACGGAGTATTATCACAGTAACATAGGACCATAGTATTATCATAGTAACATAGTATTATCATAGTAACATAGTACCACAGTATTATCATAGTAACATAGTACCATAGTATTATCATAGTAACATAGTACCACAGTAGTATCATAGGACCACAGTATTTTCATAGTAACATAGTACCACAGTAGTAT
This sequence comes from Rhinoderma darwinii, assembly GCF_050947455.1. Taxonomy (NCBI): domain Eukaryota; kingdom Metazoa; phylum Chordata; class Amphibia; order Anura; family Rhinodermatidae; genus Rhinoderma; species Rhinoderma darwinii. Next base: position 2,530,641 of record NC_134690.1, on the reverse strand, counting down.
CATAGTAACATAGTATTATCATAGTAACATAGTAACATAGTACCATAGTAACATAGTACCACAGTAGTATCATAGTAACATAGGACCACAGTATTATCATAGTAACATAGTACCACAGTAGTATCATAGTAACATAGTATTATCATAGTAACATAGTACCACAGTAGTATCATAGTAACATAGTACGACAGTATTATCATAGTAACAAAGTACCACAGTAGTATCATAGTAACAGATTATCACAGTAACATAGGACCACAGTAGTATCATAGTAACATAGTACCACAGTATTATCATAGTAACATAGTACCACAGTAGTATCATAGTAACATAGTATTATCATAGTAACATAGTACCACAGTATTATCATAGTAACATAGTACCACAGTAGTATCATAGTAACAGAGTATTATCACAGTAACATAGGACCACAGTAGTATCATAGTAACATAGTATTATCATAGTAACATAGTATTATCATAGTAACATAGGACCACAGTATTATCATAGTAACATAGTATTATCATAGCAACATAGTATCACAGTATTATCATAGTAACATAGTCCCACAGTATTATCATAGTAACATAGGACCACAGTATTATCATAGTAACATAGTACCACAGTATTATGATAGTAACATAGTACCATCGTATTATCATAGTAACATAGGACCACAGTATTATCATAGTAACATAATATTATCATAGTAACAGAGTATTATCATAGTAACAGAGTATTATCATAGTAACATAGGACCACAGTATTATCATAGTAACATAGTACCATAGTATTATCATAGTAACATAGTACCATAGTATTATTATAGTTACATAGGACCAAAGCATTATCATAGTAACATAGGACCACAGTATTATCATAGTAACATAGGACCACAGTATTATCATAGTAACATAGTACCATAGTATTATCATAGTAACATAGGACCACAGCATTATCATAGTAACATAGGACCACAGTATTATCATAGTAAAATAGTATTATTATAGTAACATAGGACCACAGTATTATCATAGTAACATAGGACCACAGTATTATCATAGTAACATAGTATTATCATAGTAACAGAATATTATCATAGTAACATAGGACCACAGTATTATCATAGTAACATAGTACCATAGTATTATCATAGTAACATAGTACCATAGTATTATCATAGTAACATAGGACCACAGCATTATCATAGTAACATAGTATTATCATAGTAACATAGGACCACAGTATTATCATAGTAACATAGTACCACAGTATTATAATAGTAACATAGTACCTTAGTATTATCATAGTAACATAGGACCACAGTATTATCATAGTAACATAGTACCACAGTATTATCATAGTAACATAGTACCTTAGTATTATCATAGTAACATAGTACCATAGTAATATCATAGTAACATAGTACCACAGTATTATCATAGTAACATAGTACCACAGTATTATCATAGTAACATAGTACCACAGTATTATCATAGTAACATAGTACCATAGTAATATCATAGTAACATAGTACCACAGTATTATCATAGTAACGTAACATAGGACCACAGTATTATCATAGTAACATAGTACCACAGTATTATCATAGTAACATAGGACCACAGTATTATCATAGTAACATAGGACCACAGTATTATCATAGTAACATAGGACCACAGTATTATCATAGTAACATAGTATTATCATAGTAACATAGGACCACAGCATTATCATAGTAACAGAGTATTATCATAGTAACATAGTACCACAGTATAATCATAGTAACATAGGACCATAGTATAATCATAGTAACATAGTACTATAGTATTATCATAGTAACATAGTACCAAAGTATTATCATAGTAACATAGTACTATAGTATTATCATAGTAACATAGTACCATAGTATTATCATAGTAACATAGGACCACAGTATTATCATAGTAACATAGTATTATCATAGTCACATAGGACCACAGTATTATCATAGTAACATAGTACCATAGTATTATCATAGTAACATAGTACCATAGTATTATCATAGTAACATAGTACTATAGTATTATCATAGTAACATAGTACCAAAGTATTATCATAGTAACATAGGACCATAGTATTATCATAGTAACATAGTACTATAGTATTATCATAGTAACATAGTACCAAAGTATTATCATAGTAACATAGGACCACAGTATTATCATAGTAACATAGTACCATAGTATTATCATAGTAACATAGTACCATCGTATTATCATAGTAACATAGTACCAAAGTATTATCATAGTAACATAGTACTACAGTATTATCATAGTAACATAGTACTACAGTATTATCATAGTAACATAGTACCATAGTATTATCATAGTAACATAGTACCATAGTATTATAATAGTAACATTGTACTATAGTATTATCATAGTAACATAGGACCAAAGTATTTTCATAGTAACATAGGACCACAGTATTATCATAGTAACATAGTACCATAGTATTATCATAGTAACATAATACCAAAGTATTATCATAGTAACATAGGACCACAGCATCATAGTAACATAGTACCACAGCATTATCTTAATAACAGAGTACCATTTTACTAACATAGTAACAGAGTATTATCATAGTAACATAGGACCACAGAATTATCATAGTAACATAGGACCACAGTATTATCATAGTAACAGAGTATTATCATAGTAACATAGTACCACAGTATTATCATAGTAACATAGTACCATAGTATTATCATAGTAACATAGTATTATAATAGTAACATAGTACTATAGTATTATCATAGTAACATAGGACCAAAGTATTTTCATAGTAACATAGGACCACAGTATTATCATAGTAACATAATACCACAGTATTATCATAGTAACATAATACCAAAGTATTATCATAGTAACATAGGACCACAGCATTATCTTAATAACAGAGTACCATTTTACTAACATAGGACCAAAGTATTTTCATAGTAACATAGGACCACAGTATTATCATAGTAACATAGTACCATAGTATTATCATAGTAACATAGTACCATAGTATTATCATAGTAACATAATACCAAAGTATTATCATTGTAACATAGGACCACAGCATTATCATAGTAACAGAGTATTATCATAGTAACATAGTACCACAGCATTATCTTAGTAACATAGTATTATCATAGTAACATAGTACCACAGTATTATCATAGTAACAGAGTACCATTTTACTAACATAGTAACAGAGTATTATCATAGTAACATAGGACCACAGAATTATTATAGTAACATAGGACCACAGTATTATCATAGTAACATAGTACCACAGTATTATCATAGTAACAGAGTACCATTTTATTAACATAGTAACAGAGTATTATCATAGTAACATAGGACCACAGCATTATCATAGTAACACAGTTCCACAATATTATCATAGTAACATAGGACCACAGTATTATCATAGGACAACAGTATTATCATAGTAACATAGTACCATAGTATTATCATAGTAACATAGTACAACAGTATTATCATCGTAACATAGTATCATAGTATTATCATAGTAACATATTACAACAGTATTATCATAGTAACATAGTACCATAGTATTATCATAGTAACATAGTACCACAGTATTATCATAGTAACATAGTACCATAGTATTATCATAGTAACAGAGTATTATCATAGTAACATAGTACCACAGTATTATCATAGTAACATAGGACCGCAGCATTATCATAGTAGCATATTACCAAAGTATTATAATAGTAGCATAGGACCACAGCATTATCATAGTAACATAGTACCACAGTATAATAATAGTAACATAGGACCACATCATTATCATAGTAACAGGGTATTTGTAAAGGATTTGCCAGACACAGCTTCTGTGTCGACGCCCGTGGGCAATCAGTCTGCACCTGCTCCTATGTCTGTGAGACTGACTCCATCATCCACCATTTAGGGTGGCAGGCTTAGGAGTGGGAGAGCTTATCACAGCCTGGCCAGATGGAGCTAGCTCCCGCCCACTGTCTATTTATACCTGCCTTTCCTGTTCCTCCTTTGCCTGTGATTCTTCAATGCTTGTTTCCGGGCTTGCTGCTGCTGCTTGTACTACTCATCTTTACGGGAAATACCTGTGCGCCCAAGTGACCTCCCTGATGATCACTTAGGCGCGGATGTTTTCCGGCTGCTTATTCTTACGCCTAGGACAGTTGTTCATTTGATGCTTGTCATCCCCACAGTAGAAGCAGAGACCATACTTCGTGGAGGTTAACGCCTCCGAGGTGGGAGTGGGTGCTGTCTTGTCCCAGGCTACCAGGTCCCTCACCCATCTCCGTCCCTGTGCCTACTTCTCCAGGAAGTTTTCACCCACTGAGAGTAACTATGATATTGGCAACCGCGATTTCTTAGCCATTAAATGGGCATTTGAAGATAGTTACATAGTTACATAGTTACATAGTTTGTACGGTTGAAAAAAGACACATGTCCATCAAGTTCAACCAAGGGATGGGAAAGGTGAAGTGGGATGGGAAAGGGGAAGTATAAAATTTCTATACATAGGAGTTAATATTTTTTTGTTCTAGGAAATTATCTAAGCCTTTTTTAAAGCCATCTACAGTCCCTGCTGTGACCAGCTCCTGCGGTAGGCTATTCCATAGATTCACAGTTCTCACAGTAAAGAAGGCTTGTCGCCTCTGCAGGTTGAACCTTTTTTTCTCCAGACGGAGGGAGTGCCCCCTTGTTTTTTGAGGGGGTTTTACATGGAACAGGATTTCACCATATTTTTTGTATGCGCCATTCATATATTTATATAAGTTAATCATGTCCCCCCTTAGTCGTCTTTTCTCAAGGCTAAATAGGTTTAGTTATTTTAATCTTTCCTCATAACTTAGATTCTCCATGCCCCTTATTAGCTTCGTTGCTCTTCTTTGTATTTTTTCCAACTCCAGGGCATCCTTTCTATAAACTGGAGCCCAGAACTGGACTGCATATTCTAGATGAGGCCTCACTAATGCTTTGTAAAGTGGTAATATTACATCCCTGTCCCGCGAGTCCATGCCTCTTTTGATACACGACAATATCTTGCTGGCCTTTGAAGCAGCTGATTGACACTGCATGCTGAAATTTAGTTTATGATTTACAAGTACACCCAGATCCTTCTCAACAAGTGACTCCCCCAGTGTAGCTCCCCCTAGGACATATGATGCTTGCAGGTTTTTCGTACCCAGGTGCATAACTTTACATTTATCTACATTAAACTTCATTTGCCAAGTGGACGCCCAAACACTTAGTTTGTTTAAATCTGCCTGTAATTCATGAACATCTTCCATAGTCTGAACTATATTGCATAGCTTGGTGTCATCTGCAAAAATAGAAATAGTGCTATTAATCCCATCCTCTATATCATTAATAAATAAATTGAATAATAGTGGTCCCAGCACTGAACCCTGGGGTACACCACTTATAACTGGGGACCATTCAGAGTAGGAATCATTGACCACAACTCTCTGGATACGGTCCTTGAGCCAATTCTCAATCAAATTACAAACTATACTTTCTAAACCTATAGTCCTTAATTTACCCATTAGATGTCTATGAGGGACAGTGTCAAATGCCTTTGCAAAGTCCAAAAACACTATATCCACAGCGGCCCCTCTGTCTAGGCTTCTGCTCACCTCTTCATAAAAACAAATCAGGTTGGTTTGACAGCTTCTGTCCTTTGTAAAACCATGCTGGCTGTCACTTATAATACTATTTATTGTCACATAATTCTGTATATAGTCCCTCAATAGCCCCTCAAACATTTTCCCGACAATTGATGTTAAGCTTACTGGTCTATAATTACCCGGCGAAGACCTAGAGCCCTTTTTGAAAATAGGCACCACATTTGCCCTGCGCCAGTCCCTTGGCACTATACCACTCATGAGAGACTCTCTAAATATTATGAAGAGGGGGACAGAAATAACTGAACTAAGCTCTTTAAGAACTCTAGGGTGTAACCCATCTGGTCCCGGGGCCTTGTGTACATTTATTTTATTTAATTTAGCTTGGACCATATCTACATTCATCCAATTCAGTATATCAACTGATATATTAACAGCACCGGCACCGGCTACATCAGCTGCTCCTTCTTCAGTTGTATATACAGAGCTGAAGAACCCATTTAGTAACTCTGCCTTCTCTTGATCCCCTGTGACCAACTCCCCATTACCACTATCTAAGGGTCCTACATAACTTTTTTTGCATTTATATGCTTGAAGAATTTTTTAGGATTTGTTTTACTATCCTTGGCCACCTGCCTTTCATTTTGTATTTTTGCTGATTTTATTAAATTTTTACAGATTTTATTAAGCTCTTTATATTTTACAAAGGCTACAGCTGTACCCTCAGATTTGTATTTTTTAAATGCCCTTTTTTTGTCATGTATTGCCCCTTTCACAGAAGGTGTAAGCCATGTGGGGTTTAATTTTAGTCGTTTATACTTGTTACCTGTAGGAATACATTTTGCACTATAATTACTCAAAGTAGATTTGAAAATCTCCCATTTATCATTTGTTCCATTATTTGACATTAGTTCTTCCCAGTCTATATCCTGAATTGCAGCCTCATCCTGGGGAAATGGGCCTTCTTAAAGTTAAGTGTTTTTACCCTCCCAGCCTGCGTTTGTTTTTTACAGTATAGGTAAAATATAACTATATTGTGATCACTGTTACCAAGGTTTTCACGAACATTGACATTCCCAACAAGCTCTGCATTATTAGAAATGACCAGATCCAGCAGAGCTTCACCTCTAGACGGGTCTTCCACAAACTGGCCCATAAAATTTTCCTGCAACTGGTTGAGGAAATGTCTCCCCTTTGCAGTTGAAGCCGAACCATGACACCAATCAATATCCCGATAATTAAAATCTCCCATTATCACAACAGTACCCGCCTGTGCAGCCCGCTCCATTTGTTTATATATTTGACCTTCTATCTCTTCAGTTATATTGGGGGGTCTATAGATTACACCAAAAGTAATTTTTTCAGTGTTTACTTCCCTTTGTAATTCCACCCACAAGGTTTCAACCTCCTCACAATCTTCACCCTCTAATGTCTCATTTACACTCGCCTTCATATCATTTCTCACATACAGACATGCACCACCGCCTTTCCTATTTGCCCGGTCTTTCCGAAACAGTGTAAAACCCTGTAGATTTACAGCCCAGTCATGTGAAGAGTCCAGCCATGTTTCAGCAACACCAACTATATCTGTATCTTCTTCCAGTATTAAGGCCTCCAGCTCCCCCATTTTGCTTGCTAGACTTCTGGAATTTGTGAACATACACTTTAACTTGCCTTTAAATGTTTCACTTTCACTATCAGAAATGTGATTATTTGACATTTGGGCCTTTTTATTTTCACTGCTGTTTTGTAACGAAAGGATCTCCTTATCTTGTTGCCTAGTCCTCTCCCCACCGTCTGTTTCTCCCCCCACCAATATAGTCTGACTCCTCTCTAACCTAACTACCCCTTTATTTCCTACATTGGCCTCCCTCCTCAGCCCTAGTTTAAACACTCCGCCACCCCAGCTAGAATTCTCTCCCCCAGCACAGCGGACCCCCTTCCATTTAGGTGCAAATCATCTGCAGAATGCAGTTTTAACCCCAATGAAAAGTCAGCCCAGTGCTCTAGGAACCCAAATCCTTCTCCTCTACACCAAGACTTAAGCCATGCATTTAACTCCCTGAGCTTCCGCTGTCTTTCCTGTGATGCGCATGGCACAGGCAGTATTCCTGAGAATACAACCTTGGAGGTCCTTCCCTTCAGCTTGTAGCCTAGTTCTTTACAATTATTCTTAAGAGTGGCGCCACTTCCTGGTGGGGGCTAGGCAACAGGTAACGGTCCTTACCGACCACAAGAATCTGGTTTTCTTAGAATCTGCCCGGAGGCTAAACCCGAGACAAGCTCTATGGGCGTTATTTTTTTACCAGATTAAACTTTTTGGTCACCTATAGGGCTGGGTCTAAAAATATTAAAGCTGACACACTGTCGCATAGCTTCATGGCCAGCCCTCCTTCGGAGGAAGATCCTGATTGTATTTTGCCTCCAGGTATAATCATTTCCTCTATTGATTCCGATTTAGTCTCCGGAATTGCGGCTGATCAAGGTTCAGCTCCCGGGAACCTTCCTGAGAACAAGCTGTTTGTTCCCCTGCAACTCCGGCTAAGGGTACTTAGGGAAAATCATGACTCTACACTATCTGGCCATCCAGGCATCCTGGGTACCAAGCACCTCATTGCCAGAAACTACTGGTGGCCTGGGTTGCTTAAAGACGTTAAGGCCTACGTCGCCACTTGTGAGGTTTGTGCTAGGTCCAAGATTCCCAGGTCCCGACTATGTTCTTTGCCCATTCCCCAGAGACCTTGGACCCATATCTCCATGGATTTTATCACCGATTTGCCTCGATCTCAAGGCAAGTCGGTGGTGTGGGCTGTAGTAGACCGCTTCAACAAGATGTGCCACTTTGTGCCCCTCAAGAAACTACCCAATGCTAAGACGTTAGCTACCTTGTTTGTCAAACACATCCTGCGTCTCCATGGGGTTCCTGTCAATATTGTTTCTGACAGAGGGGTACAATCTGTTTCATTGTTTTGGAGAGCCTTCTGTAAAAATTTGGAGATTGATCTGTCCTTCTCCTCGGCTTTCCACCCTGAAACTAATGGCCAAACGGAGAGGACTAATCAGTCTCTAGAACAATATTTAAGGTGTTTTATCTCTGACTGTCAATATGATTGGGTCTCATTCATTCCCCTCGCCGAATTTTCCCTTAATAACCGTAATTTTGGGTTTAATCCACGGCTCTCCTCCGTTTCACCTGGTAGTTCCAACAATCCCGAGGTAGATGTCGTTCATCAGGAACTGTGCACAGTCTGGGCCCAGGTTCAGAAGAACCTAGAGGTGTCCCAGAGCATACAAAAGACTCAGGCAGATAGAAGACGTTCTGCTAACCCCTTGTTTGTGGTCGGGGATCTGGTGTGGCTATCTTCTAAAAATTTGCGCCTTAAAGTCCCGTCCAAGAATTGAAGTCCTTAACCCTGTCTCCTTCCGACTGGAGTTGCCCCCGTCTTTTTGAGCGCACGACGTGTTTCATGCCTTCCTCCTTAAACGCTACTCCCTGTCCTTGGCTCCCTCGAGGAAACCTTCTGGTCCCTGTTCTCAGCCCTGAGGGGGTAGAATTCGAGGTGGCCAAGATTGTGGACAGCAGGATGGTTCAAGGCTCCCTCCAGTACCTGGTCCATTGGAGAGGATGCGGGCCTGAGGAGAGCACTTGGGTACCCGCCCGGGATGTTCACGCTGGGGTATTGCTCAGGAGGTTCCACCTTCGTTTCCCCAATAAACCAGGTCCACTTAGAAAGTGTCCGGTGGCCCCTCATAAAAGGGGGGTACTGTAAAGGATTTGCCAGACACAGCTTCTGTGTCGACGCCCGTGGGCAATCAGTCTGCACCTGCTCCTATGTCTGTGAGACTGACTCCATCTTCCACCACTCAGGATGGCAGGCTTAGGAGTGGGAGAGCCTATCACAGCCTGGCCAGATGGAGCTAGTTCCCGCCCACTGTCTATTTATACCTGCCTTTCCTGTTCCTCCTTTGCCTGTGATTCTTCTATGCTTGTTTCCGGGCTTGCTGCTGCTGCTTGTACTACTCATCCTCTGCTTGTTATTGACCTTGGCTTTCTGACCACTCTCCTGCTCAGCGTTTTGTACTTCATTCTCTCCTGGTTTGACTCGGCTCGTTCACTACTCTTGTTGCTCACGGTGTCTCTGTGGGCAGCTACCCCGTTTCCCTAGCTTCTGTGTACCCTTGTCTGTTCGTCTGTCTTGCACTTACTGAGCGTAGGGACCGTCACCCAGTTGTACCCCGTCGCTTAGGACGGGTCATTGCAAGTAGGCAGGGACTGAGTGGCGGGTAGATTAGGGTTCACCTGTCTGTCTCCCTACCCCGTCATTAAAGTATTATTATAGTTACATAGTACTACAGTATTAACATAGTAACAGAGTACCATAGTATTATCATAGTAACAGAGTATTATCAGTAACATAGGACCACAGCATTATCATAGTAACACAGTACCACAATATTATCATAGTAACCAAGGACCACAGTATTATCATAGGACAACAGTATTATCATAGTAACATAGTACCATAGTATTATCATAGTAAAATAGTACCACAGTATTATCATAGTAACATAGGACCACAGTAAAAGTAATGTAACATAGTACCATAGTATTATCATAGAAACATAGTACCACAGTATTATCATAGTAACATAGTACCATAGTATTATCATAGTAACATAGTACTATAGTATTATCATAGTAACATAGTACCAAAGTATTATCATAGTAACATAGGACCACAGTATTATCATAGTAACATAGTATTATCATAGTCACATAGGACCACAGTATTATCATAGTAACATAGTACCTCAGTATTATCATAGTAACATAGTACCATAGTATTATCATAGTAACATAGTACCATAGTATTATCATAGTAACATAGTACTATAGTATTATTATAGTAACATAGTACCAAAGTATTATCATAGTAACATAGGACCATAGTATTATAGTATTATCATAGTAACATAGTACCAAAGTATTATCATAGTAACATAGGACCACAGTATTATCATAGTAACATAGTACCATAGTATTATCATAGTAACATAGTACCATCGTATTATCATAGTAACATAGTACCAAAGTATTATCATAGTAACATAGTACTACAGTATTATCATAGTAACATAGTACTACAGTATTATCATAGTAACATAGTACCATAGTATTATCATAGTAACATAGTACCATAGTATTATAATAGTAACATTGTACTATAGTATTATCATAGTAACATAGGACCAAAGTATTTTCATAGTAACATAGGACCACAGTATTATCATAGTAACATAGTACCATAGTATTATCATAGTAACATAATACCAAAGTATTATCATAGTAACATAGGACCACAGCATCATAGTAACATAGTACCACAGCATTATCTTAATAACAGAGTACCATTTTACTAACATAGTAACAGAGTATTATCATAGTAACATAGGACCACAGAATTATCATAGTAACATAGGACCACAGTATTATCATAGTAACAGAGTATTATCATAGTAACATAGTACCACAGTATTATCATAGTAACATAGTACCATAGTATTATCATAGTAACATAGTATTATAATAGTAACATAGTACTATAGTATTATCATAGTAACATAGGACCAAAGTATTTTCATAGTAACATAGGACCACAGTATTATCATAGTAACATAATACCAAAGTATTATCATAGTAACATAGGACCACAGCATTATCTTAATAACAGAGTACCATTTTACTAACATAGGACCAAAGTATTTTCATAGTAACATAGGACCACAGTATTATCATAGTAACATAGTACCATAGTATTATCATAGTAACATAGTACCATAGTATTATCATAGTAACATAATACCAAAGTATTATCATTGTAACATAGGACCACAGCATTATCATAGTAACAGAGTATTATCATAGTAACATAGTACCACAGCATTATCTTAGTAACATAGTATTATCATAGTAACATAGTACCACAGTATTATCATAGTAACAGAGTACCATTTTACTAACATAGTAACAGAGTATTATCATAGTAACATAGGACCACAGAATTATTATAGTAACATAGGACCACAGTATTATCATAGTAACATAGGACCACAGTATTATCATAGTAACATAGGACCACAGTATTATCATAGTAACAGAGTATTATCATAGTAACATAGTACCACAGTATTATCATAGTAACAGAGTACCATTTTATTAACATAGTAACAGAGTATTATCATAGTAACATAGGACCACAGCATTATCATAGTAACACAGTTCCACAATATTATCATAGTAACATAGGACCACAGTATTATCATAGGACAACAGTATTATCATAGTAACATAGTACCATAGTATTATCATAGTAACATAGTACAACAGTATTATCATCGTAACATAGTATCATAGTATTATCATAGTAACATATTACAACAGTATTATCATAGTAACATAGTACCATAGTATTATCATAGTAACATAGTACCACAGTATTATCATAGTAACATAGTACCTTAGTATTATTATAGTAACATAGGACCACAGTATTATCATAGTAACATAGTACCATAGTATTATCATAGTAACAGAGTATTATCATAGTAACATAGTACCACAGTATTATCATAGTAACATAGGACCGCAGCATTATCATAGTAGCATATTACCAAAGTATTATAATAGTAGCATAGGACCACAGCATTATCATAGTAACATAGTACCACAGTATAATAATAGTAACATAGGACCACATCATTATCATAGTAACAGGGTATTTGTAAAGGATTTGCCAGACACAGCTTCTGTGTCGACGCCCGTGGGCAATCAGTCTGCACCTGCTCCTATGTCTGTGAGACTGACTCCATCATCCACCATTTAGGGTGGCAGGCTTAGGAGTGGGAGAGCTTATCACAGCCTGGCCAGATGGAGCTAGCTCCCGCCCACTGTCTATTTATACCTGCCTTTCCTGTTCCTCCTTTGCCTGTGATTCTTCAATGCTTGTTTCCGGGCTTGCTGCTGCTGCTTGTACTACTCATCTTTACGGGAAATACCTGTGCGCCCAAGTGACCTCCCTGATGATCACTTAGGCGCGGATGTTTTCCGGCTGCTTATTCTTACACCTAGGACAGTTGTTCACTTGATGCTTGTCATCCCCACAGTAGAAGCAGAGACCATACTTCGTGGAGGTTAACGCCTCCGAGGTGGGAGTGGGTGCTGTCTTGTCCCAGGCTACCAGGTCCCTCACCCATCTCCGTCCCTGTGCCTACTTCTCCAGGAAGTTTTCACCCACTGAGAGTAACTATGATATTGGCAACCGCGATTTCTTAGCCATTAAATGGGCATTTGAAGATAGTTACATAGTTACATAGTTACATAGTTTGTACGGTTGAAAAAAGACACATGTCCATCAAGTTCAACCAAGGGATGGGAAAGGGGAAGTGGGATGGGAAAGGGGAAGTATAAAATTTCTATACATAGGAGTTAATATTTTTTTGTTCTAGGAAATTATCTAAGCCTTTTTTAAAGCCATCTACTGTCCCTGCTGTGACCAGCTCCTGCGGTAGGCTATTCCATAGATTCACAGTTCTCACAGTAAAGAAGGCTTGTCGCCTCTGCAGGTTGAACCTTTTTTTCTCCAGACGGAGGGAGTGCCCCCTTGTTTTTTGAGGGGGTTTTACATGGAACAGGATTTCACCATATTTTTTGTATGCGCCATTCATATATTTATATAAGTTAATCATGTCCCCCCTTAGTCGTCTTTTCTCAAGGCTAAATAGGTTTAGTTATTTTAATCTTTCCTCATAACTTAGATTCTCCATGCCCCTTATTAGCTTCGTTGCTCTTCTTTGTATTTTTTCCAACTCCAGGGCATCCTTTCTATAAACTGGAGCCCAGAACTGGACTGCATATTCTAGATGAGGCCTCACTAATGCTTTGTAAAGTGGTAATATTACATCCCTGTCCCGCGAGTCCATGCCTCTTTTGATACACGACAATATTTTGCTGGCCTTTGAAGCAGCTGATTGACACTGCATGCTGAAATTTAGTTTATGATTTACAAGTACACCCAGATCCTTCTCAACAAGTGACTCCCCCAGTGTAGCTCCCCCTAGGACATATGATGCTTGCAGGTTTTTCGTACCCAGGTGCATAACTTTACATTTATCTACATTAAACTTCATTTGCCAAGTGGACGCCCAAACACTTAGTTTGTTTAAATCCGCTTGCAATTCACAAACATTTTCCATAGTCTGAACTATATTGCATAGCTTGGTGTCATCTGCAAAAATAGAAATAGTGCTATTAATCCCATCCTCTATATCATTAATAAATAAATTGAATAATAGTGGTCCCAGCACTGAACCCTGGGGTACACCACTTATAACTGGGGACCATTCAGAGTAGGAATCATTGACCACAACTCTCTGGATACGGTCCTTGAGCCAATTCTCAATCAAATTACAAACTATACTTTCTAAACCTATAGTCCTTAATTTACCCATTAGATGTCTATGAGGGACAGTGTCAAATGCCTTTGCAAAGTCCAAAAACACTATATCCACAGCGGCCCCTCTGTCTAGGCTTCTGCTCACCTCTTCATAAAAACAAATCAGGTTGGTTTGACAGCTTCTGTCCTTTGTAAAACCATGCTGGCTGTCACTTATAATACTATTTATTGTCACATAATTCTGTATATAGTCCCTCAATAGCCCCTCAAACATTTTCCCGACAATTGATGTTAAGCTTACTGGTCTATAATTACCCGGCGAAGACCTAGAGCCCTTTTTGAAAATAGGCACCACATTTGCCCTGCGCCAGTCCCTTGGCACTATACCACTCATGAGAGACTCTCTAAATATTATGAAGAGGGGGACAGAAATAACTGAACTAAGCTCTTTAAGAACTCTAGGGTGTAACCCATCTGGTCCCGGGGCCTTGTGTACATTTATTTTATTTAATTTAGCTTGGACCATATCTACATTCATCCAATTCAGTATATCAACTGATATATTAACAGCACCGGCACCGGCTACATCAGCTGCTCCTTCTTCAGTTGTATATACAGAGCTGAAGAACCCATTTAGTAACTCTGCCTTCTCTTGATCCCCTGTGACCAACTCCCCATTACCACTATCTAAGGGTCCTACATAACTTTTTTTGCATTTATATGCTTGAAGAATTTTTTAGGATTTGTTTTACTATCCTTGGCCACCTGCCTTTCATTTTGTATTTTTGCTGATTTTATTAAATTTTTACAGATTTTATTAAGCTCTTTATATTTTACAAAGGCTACAGCTGTACCCTCAGATTTGTATTTTTTAAATGCCCTTTTTTTGTCATGTATTGCCCCTTTCACAGAAGGTGTAAGCCATGTGGGGTTTAATTTTAGTCGTTTATACTTGTTACCTGTAGGAATACATTTTGCACTATAATTACTCAAAGTAGATTTGAAAATCTCCCATTTATCATTTGTTCCATTATTTGACATTAGTTCTTCCCAGTCTATATCCTGAATTGCAGCCTCATCCTGGGGAAATGGGCCTTCTTAAAGTTAAGTGTTTTTGCCCTCCCAGCCTGCGTTTGTTTTTTACAGTATAGGTAAAATATAACTATATTGTGATCACTGTTACCAAGGTTTTCACGAACATTTACATTCCCAACAAGCTCTGCATTATTAGAAATGACCAGATCCAGCAGAGCTTCACCTCTAGACGGGTCTTCCACAAACTGGCCCATAAAATTTTCCTGCAACTGGTTGAGGAAATGTCTCCCCTTTGCAGTTGAAGCCGAACCATGACACCAATCAATATCCCGATAATTAAAATCTCCCATTATCACAACAGTACCCGCCTGTGCAGCCCGCTCCATTTGTTTATATATTTGACCTTCTATCTCTTCAGTTATATTGGGGGGTCTATAGATTACACCAAAAGTAATTTTTTCAGTGTTTACTTCCCTTTGTAATTCCACCCACAAGGTTTCAACCTCCTCACAATCTTCACCCTCTAATGTCTCATTTACACTCGCCTTCATATCATTTCTCACATACAGACATGCACCACCGCCTTTCCTATTTGCCCTGTCTTTCCGAAACAGTGTAAAACCCTGTAGATTTACAGCCCAGTCATGTGAAGAGTCCAGCCATGTTTCAGCAACACCAACTATATCTATATCTTCTTCCAGTATTAAGGCCTCCAGTTCCCCCATTTTGCTTGCTAGACTTCTGGCATTTGTGAACATACACTTTAACTTGCCTTTAAATGTTTCACTTTCACTATCAGAAATGTGATTATTTGACATTTGGGCCTTTTTATTTTCACTGCTGTTTTGTAACGAAAGGATCTCCTTATCTTGTTGCCTAGTCCTCTCCCCACCGTCTGTTTCTCCCCCCACCAATATAGTCTGACTCCTCTCTAACCTAACTACCCCTTTATTTCCTACATTGGCCTCCCTCCTCAGCCCTAGTTTAAACACTCCGCCACCCCAGCTAGAATTCTCTCCCCCAGCACAGCGGACCCCCTTCCATTTAGGTGCAAATCATCTGCAGAATGCAGTTTTAACCCCAATGAAAAGTCAGCCCAGTGCTCTAGGAACCCAAATCCTTCTCCTCTACACCAAGACTTAAGCCATGCATTTAACTCCCTGAGCTCCCGCTGTCTTTTCTGTGATGCGCATGGCACAGGCAGTATTCCTGAGAATACAACCTTGGAGGTCCTTCCCTTCAGCTTGTAGCCTAGTTCTTTAAAATTATTCTTAAGAGTGGCGCCACTTCCTGGTGGGGGCTAGGCAACAGGTAACGGTCCTTACCGACCACAAGAATCTGGTTTTCTTAGAATCTGCCCAGAGGCTAAACCCGAGACAAGCTCTATGGGCGTTATTTTTTTACCAGATTAAACTTTTTGGTCACCTATAGGGCTGGGTCTAAAAATATTAAAGCTGACACACTGTCGCATAGCTTCATGGCCAGCCCTCCTTCGGAGGAAGATCCTGATTGTATTTTGCCTCCAGGTATAATCATTTCCTCTATTGATTCCGATTTAGTCTCCGGAATTGCGGCTGATCAAGGTTCAGCTCCCGGGAACCTTCCTGAGAACAAGCTGTTTGTTCCCCTGCAACTCCGGCTAAGGGTACTTAGGGAAAATCATGACTCTACACTATCTGGCCATCCAGGCATCCTGGGTACCAAGCACCTCATTGCCAGAAACTACTGGTGGCCTGGGTTGCTTAAAGACGTTAAGGCCTACGTCGCCACTTGTGAGGTTTGTGCTAGGTCCAAGATTCCCAGGTCCCGACTATGTTCTTTGCCCATTCCCCAGAGACCTTGGACCCATATCTCCATGGATTTTATCACCGATTTGCCTCGATCTCAAGGCAAGTCGGTGGTGTGGGCTGTAGTAGACCGCTTCAGCAAGATGTGCCACTTTGTGCCCCTCAAGAAACTACCCAATGCTAAGACGTTAGCTACCTTGTTTGTCAAACACATCCTGCGTCTCCATGGGGTTCCTGTCAATATTGTTTCTGACAGAGGGGTACAATCTGTTTCATTGTTTTGGAGAGCCTTCTGTAAAAATTTGGAGATTGATCTGTCCTTCTCCTCGGCTTTCCACCCTGAAACTAATGGCCAAACGGAGAGGACTAATCAGTCTCTAGAACAATATTTAAGGTGTTTTATCTCTGACTGTCAATATGATTGGGTCTCATTCATTCCCCTCGCCGAATTTTCCCTTAATAACCGTAATTTTGGGTTTAATCCACGGCTCTCCTCCGTTTCACCTGGTAGTTCCAACAATCCCGAGGTAGATGTCGTTCATCAGGAACTGTGCACAGTCTGGGCCCAGGTTCAGAAGAACCTAGAGGTGTCCCAGAGCATACAAAAGACTCAGGCAGATAGAAGACGTTCTGCTAACCCCTTGTTTGTGGTCGGGGATCTGGTGTGGCTATCTTCTAAAAATTTGCGCCTTAAAGTCCCGTCCAAGAATTGAAGTCCTTAACCCTGTCTCCTTCCGACTGGAGTTGCCCCCGTCTTTTTGAGTGCACGACGTGTTTCATGCCTTCCTCCTTAAACGCTACTCCCTGTCCTTGGCTCCCTCGAGGAAACCTTCTGGTCCCTGTTCTCAGCCCTGAGGGGGTAGAATTCGAGGTGGCCAAGATTGTGGACAGCAGGATGGTTCAAGGCTCCCTCCAGTACCTGGTCCATTGGAGAGGATGCGGGCCTGAGGAGAGCACTTGGGTACCCGCCCGGGATGTTCACGCTGGGGTATTGCTCAGGAGGTTCCACCTTCGTTTCCCCAATAAACCAGGTCCACTTAGAAAGTGTCCGGTGGCCCCTCATAAAAGGGGGGTACTGTAAAGGATTTGCCAGACACAGCTTCTGTGTCGACGCCCGTGGGCAATCAGTCTGCACCTGCTCCTATGTCTGTGAGACTGACTCCATCTTCCACCACTCAGGATGGCAGGCTTAGGAGTGGGAGAGCCTATCACAGCCTGGCCAGATGGAGCTAGTTCCCGCCCACTGTCTATTTATACCTGCCTTTCCTGTTCCTCCTTTGCCTGTGATTCTTCTATGCTTGTTTCCGGGCTTGCTGCTGCTGCTTGTACTACTCATCCTCTGCTTGTTATTGACCTTGGCTTTCTGACCACTCTCCTGCTCAGCGTTTTGTACTTCATTCTCTCCTGGTTTGACTCGGCTCGTTCACTACTCTTGTTGCTCACGGTGTCTCTGTGGGCAGCTACCCCGTTTCCCTAGCTTCTGTGTACCCTTGTCTGTTCGTCTGTCTTGCACTTACTGAGCGTAGGGACCGTCACCCAGTTGTACCCCGTCGCTTAGGACGGGTCATTGCAAGTAGGCAGGGACTGAGTGGCGGGTAGATTAGGGCTCACCTGTCAGTCTCCCTTCCCCCGTCATTAAAGTATTATTATAGTTACATAGTACTACAGTATTAACATAGTAACAGAGTACCATAGTATTATCATAGTAACAGAGTATTATCAGTAACATAGGACCACAGCATTATCATAGTAACACAGTACCACAATATTATCATAGTAACCAAGGACCACAGTATTATCATAGGACAACAGTATTATCATAGTAACATAGTACCATAGTATTATCATAGTAAAATAGTACCACAGTATTATCATAGTAACATAGGACCACAGTAAAAGTAATGTAACATAGTACCATAGTATTATCATAGAAACATAGTACCACAGTATTATCATAGTAACATAGTACCATAGTATTATCATAGTAACATAGTACCACAGTATTATCATAGTAACATAGTACCATAGTATTATCATAGTAACATAGTACCACAGTATTATAATAGTAACATAGTACCTTAGTATTATCATAGTAACATAGGACCACAGCATTATCATAGTAACATAGTACCACAGTATTATCATAGTAACATAGTACCTTAGTATTATCATAGTAACATAGGACCACAGTATTATCATAGTAACATAGTACCACAGTATTATCATAGTAACATAGTACCATAGTAATATCATAGTAACATAGTACCATAGTAATATCATAGTAACATAGTACCACAGTATTATCATAGTAACATAGTACCACAGTATTATCATAGTAACATAGTACCACAGTATTATCATAGTAACATAGTACCATAGTAATATCATAGTAACATAGTACCACAGTATTATCATAGTAACGTAACATAGGACCACAGTATTATCATAGTAACATAGTACCACAGTATTATCATAGTAACATAGGACCACAGTATTATCATAGTAACATAGGACCACAGTATTATCATAGTAACATAGGACCACAGTATTATCATAGTAACATAGTATTATCATAGTAACATAGTACCACAGTATTATCATAGTAACATAGTACAACAGTATTATCATAGTAACATAGTACCATAGTATTATCATAGTAACATAGTACCACAGTATTATCATAGTAACATAGTACAACAGTATTATCATAGTAATATAGGACCACAGTATTATCATAGTAACATAGGACCACAGTATTATCATAGTAACATAGTACCATAGTATTATCATAGTAACATAGGACCACAGTATTATCATAGTAACATAGTACCATTGTATTATCATAGTAACATAGTACAACAGTATTATCATAGTAACAGAGTATTATCATAGTAACAGAGTACCACAGTATTATCATAGTAACAGAGTATTATCATAGTAACATAGTACCATAGTATTATCATAGTAACATAGGACCACAGCATTATCATAGTAACATAGTACAATAGTATTATCATAGTAGCATAGAACCACAGTATTATCATAGTAACATAGTACAACAGTATTATCATAGTAACATAGTATTATCATAGTAATATAGTACCACAGTATTATCATAGTAACAGAGTATTATCATAGTAACATAGTACCATAGTATTATCATAGTAACATAGGACCACAGCATTATCATAGTAACATAGTACAATAGTATTATCATAGTAGCATAGAACCACAGTATTATCATAGTAACATAGGCCCACAGTATTATCATAGCAACATAGGACCACAGCATTATCATAGTAACATAGTAGAATAGTAGTATCATAGTAACATAGGCCCACAGTATTATCATAGTAACATAGAAGATTAGTAGTATCATAGTAACATAGTATTATCATAGTAACATAGGACCACAGTATTATCATAGTAACATAGGACCACAGTATTATCATAGTAACATAGTACCACAGTATTATCATAGTAACATAGTACAACAGTATTATCATAGTAACATAGTACCATAGTATTATCATAGTAACATAGTACCACAGTATTATCATAGTAACATAGTACAACAGTATTATCATAGTAATATAGGACCACAGTATTATCATAGTAACATAGGACCACAGTATTATCATAGTAACATAGTACCATAGTATTATCATAGTAACATAGGACCACAGTATTATCATAGTAACATAGTACCATTGTATTATCATAGTAACATAGTACAACAGTATTATCATAGTAACAGAGTATTATCATAGTAACAGAGTACCACAGTATTATCATAGTAACAGAGTATTATCATAGTAACATAGTACCATAGTATTATCATAGTAACATAGGACCACAGCATTATCATAGTAACATAGTACAATAGTATTATCATAGTAGCATAGAACCACAGTATTATCATAGTAACATAGTACAACAGTATTATCATAGTAACATAGTATTATCATAGTAATATAGTACCACAGTATTATCATAGTAACAGAGTATTATCATAGTAACATAGTACCATAGTATTATCATTGTAACATAGGACCACAGCATTATCATAGTAACATAGTACAATAGTATTATCATAGTAGCATAGAACCACAGTATTATCATAGTAACATAGGCCCACAGTATTATCATAGCAACATAGGACCACAGCATTATCATAGTAACATAGTAGAATAGTAGTATCATAGTAACATAGGCCCACAGTATTATCATAGTAACATAGAAGATTAGTAGTATCATAGTAACATAGTATTATCATAGTAACATAGGACCACAGTATTATCATAGTAACATAGGACCACAGTATTATCATAGTAACATAGTACCACAGTATTATCATAGTAACATAGTACCACAGTATTATCATAGTAACATAGGCCCACAGTATTATCATAGCAACATAGGACCACAGCATTATCATAGTAACATAGTAGAATAGTAGTATCATAGTAACATAGGCCCACAGTATTATCATAGTAACATAGAAGATTAGTAGTATCATAGTAACATAGTATTATCATAGTAACATAGGACCACAGTATTATCATAGTAACATAGGACCACAGTATTATCATAGTAACATAGTACCACAGTATTATCATAGTAACATAGTACCACAGTATTATCATAGTAACATAGTACCACAGTATTATCATAGTAACATAGGACCACAGTATTATCATAGTAACATAGTACCACAGTATTATCATAGTAACATAGGACCACAGTATTATCATAGTAACATAGTACCACAGTATTATCATAGTAACATAGGACCACAGTGTTATCATAGTAACATGGTACCACAACATTATTATAGTAACATAGTACCAAAGTATTATCATAGTAACATAGTACCACAGTATTATCATAGTAACATAGGACCACAGTATTATCATAGTAACATAGTACCACAGCATTATTATAGTAACATAGGACCACAGTATTATCATAGTAACATAGTACCATAGTATTATCATAGTAACATAGTAACAGAGTATTATCATAGTAACATAGTACCACAGTATTATCATAGTAACATAGTACCACAGTATTATCATAGTAACATAGTACCACAGCATTATTATAGTAACATAGGACCACAGTATTATCATAGTAACATAGGACCACAGCATTATCATAGTAACATGGTACCATAGTATTATCATAGTAACATAGTACCACAGTATTATCATAGTAACATAGTACCACAGTATTATCATAGTAACATAGTACCACAGCATTATTATAGTAACATAGGACCACAGTATTATCATACTAACATAGGACCACAGCATTATCATAGTAACATGGTACCATAGTATTATCATAGTAACATAGTACCAAAGTATTATCATAGTAACATAGTACCACAGTATTATCATAGTAACACAGTATCACAGTATTATTTTAGTAACATAGTATAACAGATATTAATAGATAACGGAATATTAACGATTAACAGACAATTATAAACCAACAAAACCCTGAACCATGAGATAGAGGAATGAGTGGAGGAGACAGCCCAGTGTCAGGAGGGTGGTATACAGCATCTCGTCCTGCAGTTCTTTATATCAGGATCACAGAACCAGTTCTGCCAGTTCTCTGAGATTCTGGAGGATTATTCTTGATGTTCTGTAGGAGAAGTCTGAACACGTCGCCTGCAAGTAACTCATAGAAGAGAATTAGCCGAGAGCTACAGTCGCAAATCATGAACTTTATTAATAGGATGTCTACATATTCTGCAGTGCTGTAAAGCAATCAACAAGTAAACATCTAAATAATGAAAGTAGTAATAATAACATGACTTAAGGTATGTTTGATGCTTCCGCTATCTACGACCTTACACCCCCAAAACCCCAATAAGAGACCACACATGAATTTTGGTGTAAAGGCCACAGCAGCCATTTATTAAACACACACCTTTTTCTGATAAAAGAGCATAACCATAAAACACATCATAACACTCCATAATAACATCATAAACACTCCATAATAACATCATAACACTCCATGATAACATCCTGCTCTATTTCCCACATTCTCCAGCTAAAGGATCCTTGAAGGCACTTCAATCATTAAACTCCATCGTTTCCTTATTAGGTCTGGACCTCTTACCCTACAGCCGTTCTGCACCTGACCCGAGGGCACCAACCATGTCCAAGACCTCTCTCTCCCTTCCTGGGGACCCTGCCCATCAGGAATATATGCCATATCAGCTGGGTAACCACTCCCCAGCCCCTCCAATACTATCCAGGGTTAAACGCCCCGAGTTCTCTTGCAACAATCTCCATTGTTGCTTCTCCTTCTTGCCATTACGTGCCTCCAAAGACCCCTCCTCCTACCGCCACGACAATCATGTGTGACCCCTTACACATGATTGTCCCTCCACAACTGCAGGGCTTTCTCCATGCCCTCCTTGATATCCAGGGTCCACATATCAAGACCCACCTCATTCAAATGAACGCCATCTGCCCTGAGAAAACCTACCTCTCTGCCCTCCAACTCCTTATGCCGCACCACAACACCGCCATTCAGTGCCACAAACCTGCCAACCACCTTATTCGCCTTTGCTCGTGCTTTATTCAGACTATGGACGGAACGTGCCTGCCGCCACACCCTGCGAGCCACAATATCCGACCATACAATCACCACTCCTGGAAAAGACGACCATAACCGCAATTGATCGATCTTAACGTCCCTCACCAAATCCCTGAATGACCGAATGCCCAAATCATTGCCGCCAAGGTGCACCACCAGAATATCCGGCGCCCTGTCCAAACCTGCATAAAAATGTACCTCCGGTAACAGCCTACACCACAGCATGCCCCGCAGACCCAACCATCTGACCTGAACCTCTGCGTGATCCAGGCCCAACTGCCGTCCGGCCGGACGAACATCTGCACGCACACCTCCCCAGTGCACGTAGGAGTGCCCAATAATCCAAATCAAGCAGGGACTTGCACCTAAAACAACACAAAAACAGCAATGTAACAACACCGTATCCACCTCCAGCACATCTTATCACCACCTCCTCAAAGCAAGTGAGGCCGCACATACAACCTATATCGGTCTGACTCCCACCTACCGATCTTCTTAACCATCGCCGGGGATAAACCCCACCGAGCTGCTTCCGTAGCTGCGCCAATTCTAAAAGAGTGAGATCTAAAACCTGCTCCACCTCTGCCAGACAACAGGATACATTTTTTGAACACCTGTGAAAACTGGAATTTTGACAAGGACAACCCGTCTGCATGAACCAACAAGGACTCCGGCCCCTCAGGCCTCACTGCAACAAACTCCCGAAAGCAGTGGACCGGGCACACCCGCGACCCTGGTAACTCATACAAACGCACCACAAAACCTCTCCCCTCCTGATCTGTCTTAGATCTACGAAGCAAACAAGAAAGGCAGGAGCCATCCAAATCCACATCAGCGTACAATAAACCCCCTGCCACACTCTTACTGGCCGACACCAACTCCGATATCCGGAACGCCCCAAAGAACGCCAAAGAAAAGGCCAGTGTAAATAGCCGCGCTTCAAACGCCGAAACACACACATCCCTCAACAAATTACAAATCGCTACCAACAGCTCAAATGACACCGGCTTCCTGCGGTCCCTAACTGCAGAACCCCTCCTCAAACCTTTCATTGCCTGCCGGACCAGAAAGGACTTAGTCACGTCCTCCTCACCTTTTTTCTTAAACCAAAAAGCCAAGGCCGACAAACTCCGAGCGACCGTTGCTGCAGACGCCCCCTCACTGTACGCATTTCCTATAAAATACAATAAACACGCCGGCCGATCTGCAATACCTGCCTGCGCATTTTCTAACAAAGCCTCCCATACCTGCCATACCGCACTGTACCTCTGCCACGTAACCGCACTCACCGGCGTCGCCCCTCTTGTGCTCAGCATCTCCCTGTCTGCCCTTATGCTTCTTGAAGCATCTGGACAAACCATGGGCGCCTCCGCAACCGGAGCACTCGTGCTTATATCTACAGTCTGTGCCGAACTTGCAATGCCCCTCATTATACTGCCAGCAACACCCCTTTTCTGAGGATCCTGACCGACCCGCTGCTGACCCCTGACCGCCGGCCGCATCCCGCTGCTGCCCCTGTTTCGGCGCAGATATCAGACGCATCCACAAACTAATATCTTTATGGTCCCATCGCAACGACGGGCGCACCGACTTCCGCTGATGAAACTGTTCGTCATACCGCAACCACGCATTACCACCGTATACCCGATACGCCTCCCCTACTGAATCCATATAACAAAATAGCGCCGAACAGTTCTCCGGCGCCTTCTCTCCCACCACACTAGCCAAGATAGCGAAGGCCTGCAGCCAATTCGCAAAAGTCAGAGGAATCAAGCGATACCGCCGCCGCTCCTCCTCCTCCTTCTTACTTTCATCCGGTTTCCACCGATCCAAATTAAACTTCTCTAAAGGCAGCAAAGAAAATATCTCCACATATTCATCTTTCCATATTTTTTCCCTAATCTCCACTTTCAAATGTGCCCCCAGCGGGCCCTCAAAACACACATAAACCTCGCCTTTAGCCGCGTCAGCCAAACGCACATCCTCCACCACTTTCTTAGCTGTACTAGCCGCCGAATCCACCGCTTTTTCCACCGCTACTACGGCACCCACCGCCGGCACCACTTCACTAACACCCGCAATCCCTGCCGCAGCTGCACTAGAAATCGCCTCGCTCGCAACCGCACACCCTGCCGCACTAGCAGGCGCCTCACTAGCAGCGCCCCATACTCTCGCTGGCGACTGCTCTACGCCTGGCACAATTCTCATAAAATACTCCTGCATCCCTCTAAACAACAAATGCATCTGTGACATTGACAATATCCCCCCCACATATCCCCGGCACCACATCCGTGGTAAACTCACACGGCCGTCCCTGAGGTGACCTCCCAGTGGACGCGTCCACCACTCCGGATGAGCCCGGCATCGATCCTGACGGTCCTGTGGAGTGGTGCTCCTGCACCCCACGCTACCCGTAGCTCCCCGCACTTCCAGTCGCTGATGTTCTAGGCCCCGCGGAACGTGTCCCGTGCACGATCCTGCCACCCGCTGGTGGCGTGGCATATTCAGACCGACAAGAAGATTTATTTTTGACAGCCCTGCAGAAGGACTGGATCGGCAGGGCTGTCAAAAATAAATTTTCTTGTCGTCGTCGCTGCCTGTATAGCAGACCGCTGCCCCCCCTCGTCCGGATGGTGCCCGGCGTCACTCCAAGAAGCTGCCCGGGTACCTCCGGTCGCTGCCGCCGCCGCCGCACACCGCCCTGCTCCTGCAGGAGGCGATCTCGCTCCCCATCTAGATGCCGCCCGCCTCTTCCTGCGGGTCGGTGCTGGTGTCCTGACGTCTGTAAGAAGAGCTCCTCCGGCACCTGTAGCATCGGCGCCGGAGAAAGCCGTCACTTCCGGACCTGCGCGCGCGTCCGGTCCAGCGCGCACATCCGGTCTTGTGCGCGCATCCGGTCTTGCGCGCGCATCCGGTCCCGCCTCCACTTCCGGCGTTGTTGTTGAAGACAGGAGGGAGGAAGATGGCCGCCGCGGCCCCCCCCTCCTGTCACCTCCGGTCTCGCCCGCCTGATGGGATTCCTCCTTGACTTCCGTGGACCGTCGCCAGGGTGCAGATCCGGACCAGCAGGAGGAGGAGGGTCCCTGGAGGGGCTCCCTCTGCGCCGACCAGACCGAGGCGTCTCTGCAGATGAAGGCCTCTCCTGAGGCCTGGAACGTCCACTGCTGCGTCCCTCGCTCTCCTCTCCAGCCGCTGGAACCGGAGGAAGAGCCCCGGCAAACAGCGAATCCAGCCAGACTGCTCCCTGCTGCATCGCTGCATCCTGGATCCTGGCCATCGTTATCTCCATCGCCGCGTCCATCAGGTAAGTAAAATATTATTATTATAATTTTTTAAAAGATATAATAACAGGACAAATATTTCTCCTGTTGTCCAGCGGGAAAGAGGGCTGCCTCTTCCCCGCCTGGACTTATATACTTTACTCTCCACCCACCACATATAGATACATTTTGCCCCATGCCCCTTTTCCTAAACCCTCCAATCCTTATAAATATAGCCTAAAACATAATAGCCTAAAACATAATAGCCTAAAACATAATAGCCTAAAACATAATAGCCTAAAACTCCCAAACACCTAGTCATACGCTTCCTTCATTATGGCTGCGCCTACATTACGCTGGGCTTACTAATGCACTAACAAAAGGAGATGTCTGTGCCCATAGGAGCTTACGCTCTACAGGAGAGACACTGCTGACCATAAGAGCTTACACTCTACAGGAAAGTGGACACTGCTGATCATAAGAGCTTACACTCTACAGGAGAGAGGACACTGCTGACCATAAGAGCTTACACTCTACAGGAGAGGGGAACCTGCTGACCATAAGAGCTTACACTCTACAGGAGAGAGGACCCCACTGACCATAAGAGCTTACACTCTGCAGGAGAGAGGACACTGCTGATCATAAGAGCTTACACTCTACAGGAGAGAGGACACTGCTGACCATAAGAGCTTACGCTCTACAGGAGAGAGGACCCCGCTGATCATAAGAGCTTACACTCTACAGGAGAGAGGACCCTGCTGATCATAAGAGCTTACACTCTACAGGAGAGAGGACACTGCTGACCATAAGAGCTTACACTCTACAGGAGAGAGGACCCCACTGATCATAAGAGCTTACACTCTACAGGAGAGAGGACCCCACTGATCATACGAGCTTACACTCTACAGGAGAGAGGACCCCGCTGACCATAAGAGCTTACACTCTACAGGAGAGAGGAACCTGCTGACCATAAGAGATTACACTCTACAGGAGAGAGGACACCGCTGACCATAAGAGCTTACACTCTACAGGAGAGAGGACACTGCTGACCATAAGAGCTTACACTCTACAGGAGAGAGGACACTGGTGACCATAAGAGCTTACACTCTACAGGAAAGAGGACAACGCTGACCATAAGAGCTTACACTGTACAGGAGAGAGGACACCGCTGACCATAAGAGCTTACACTCTACAGGAGAGAGGACACTGCTGATCATAAGAGCTTACACTCTACAGGAGAGAGGACCCCGCTGACCATAAGAGCTTACACTCTACAGGAGGGAGGAACCTGCTGACCATAAGAGCTTACACTCTACAGGAGAGAGGACACCGCTGACCATAAGAGCTTACACTCTACAGGAGAGAGGACACTGCTGACCATAAGAGCTTACACTCTACAGGAGAGAGGACACTGGTGACCATAAGAGCTTACACTCTACAGGAGAGAGGACAACGCTGACCATAAGAGCTTACACTGTACAGGAGAGAGGACGCTGCTGACCATAAGAGCTTACACTCTACAGGAGAGAGGACCCCGCTGACCATAAGAGCTTACACTGTACAGGAGAGAGGACACCGCTGACCATAAGAGCTTACACTCTACAGGAGAGAGGACACTGCTGATCATAAGAGCTTACACTCTACAGGAGAGACACTGCTGATCATAAGAGCTTACACTCTACAGGAGAGACACTGCAGACCATAAGAGCTTACACTTTACAGGAGAGACACTGCTGATCATAAGAGCTTACACTCTACAGGAGTGAGGACACTGCTGATCATAAGATCTTACACTCTACAGGAGAGAGGACCCTGCTGATCATAAGAGCTTACACTCTACAGGAGAGAGTACACTGCTGATCATAAGAGCTTACACTCTACATGAGAGAGGACACTGCTGACCATAAGAGCTTACACTCTACAGGAGAGATGACCCCTCTCACCATAAGAGCTTACATTCTACAGGAGAGAGGATACTACTGATCATAAGAGCTTACACTCTACAGGAGTGAGGACACTGCTGATCATAAGATCTTACACTCTACAGGAGAGAGGACCCTGCTGATCATAAGAGCTTACACTCTACAGGAGAGAGTACACTGCTGATCATAAGAGCTTACACTCTACAGGAGAGAGGACACTGCTGACCATAAGAGCTTACACTCTACAGGAGAGAGGACACTGCTGACCATAAGAGCTTACACTCTACAGGAGAGAGGACCCCTCTCACCATAAGAGCTTACACTCTACAGGAGAGAGGATACTACTGATCATAAGAGCTTACACTCTACAGGAGAGAGGACACTGCTGACCATAAGAGCTTACACTCTACAGGAGAGAGGACACTGCTGACCATAAGAGCTTACACTCTACAAGAGAGAGGATACTACTGATCATAAGAGCTTACACTCTACAGGAGAGAGGACACTGCTGACCATAAGAGCTTACACTCTACAGGAGAGAGGACCCCTCTCACCATAAGAGCTTACACTCTACAAGAGAGAGGATACTACTGATCATAAGAGCTTACACTCTACAGGAGAGAGGATACTACTGATCATAAGAGCTTACACTCTACAGGAGAGAGGACCCCGCTGACAATAAGAGCTTACACTCTACAAGAGAGAGGATACTACTGATCATAAGAGCTTACACTCTACAGGAGAGAGGACCCCGCTGACAATAAGAGCTTACACTCTACAGGAGAGAGGATACTACTGATCATAAGAGCTTACACTCTACAGGAGAGTGGACCCCGCTGACAATAAGAGCTTACACTCTACAGGAGAGAGGACCCTGCTGACCATAAGAGCTTACACTCTACAGGAGAGAGGACACTGCTGACCATAAGAGCTTACACTCTACAGGAGAGAGGACCCTGCTGACCATAAGAGCTTACACTCTACAGGAGAGAGGACACCGCTGACCATAAGAGCTTACACTCTACAGGAGAGAGGACCCCGCTGACCATAAGAGCTTACACTCTACAGGAGAGAGGACACCACTGACCATAAGAGCTTACAAACCCAATATAGACGGTACCTACACATGGACCTGAGGCTCAAAAGCCGGAGGAAAAATCCTGCCACCCGGCCTTTAAACAACTCCCACCACTCAGACTTAGTAACTTTGAGATCCAACAAAGGTAACTGGCTCTGAAGAAAACCCTCAAAGGCCTGTCTTATCTATGCTTCTTCCAAGAGAGTAGAATTCCACCTCCATATACCTCTTCCCATACTGTGATCGGAGAACTCCACCTCAACAACGGACACTGGTGAAGAGATGACCTCCTCCTTCAAAAAAAACCTGTCTATCCTAGACCTACAACTACCTCTATAATAGGTGAAAACCGAGTGGCCTGGGGTATGCCTGATGTGGATATCCACCAGGCGAGCATCGCTACCTATACTTTTTAATGCTACACTATCATAATCTCCGGAACCTCCTCTATCTCGGGGCCTCACGACAGTCTTGAAGTCCCCTCCAAAGATAACTTGTCGGCCTGAAAAAGGAAAGGCTTAATCCTCACAAAGAGATTTTTACGGTCCTATTTAGTCTGGTGTCCGTATATATTAATTAATCTTAATTTCTGTCCCCTCATGAGTACACCTAAGATCAAGCACCTCCCCATTTCTAACTCAATCATCCGTCGGCATGTTACCGATGCGGATAAAAGGACCGCCACTCCGTTATAGGGTTCAGCCGCAAGAGACCAGTAGGAGGGCCCTCTTTGCAACTCCCTCCTAGATTTAACGACATCTGCCAAAAGTGACAGCCTGGTCTCCTGCAAAAACAAAATGTCGGCTTCAACTCGGCCATAAAAATAAAAGGCTGAAAATCTAGCCCTATCTGACTTAATGCTGGCAACATTACTTGATGCCAATGTCAACGGAGTGGGTGCCGCCACCGTGGATGTTTGAGTCAGACGGTTTTCTTCTTCCCACCCCCCCCTTTATCTGACGAGGACTCCCCTTCTTTGCCTCGCTTCTTACAAATTGAGGAGTCCATACTCACCACCATGTTCCAATCTTCATCTCTAAATTCTGGGCCAACCTCCCCTTCTGGGGACAACGGCTCCTGCAGCAGGGGAGGCTCAACAACGTCAGAGGCTGGAACGTCCACAAGAGGTATTGATCAGTAGAGCGCACCAGGGGGTATTGGATTTACCTTCCTGGGCCAGGGCGGGGCCAGATATACTTGGCCCTTGGGTTTTGCCTGGTGTCCCTTTTGCTGTAAGCTGAGCCCTTTAATCCTCCCCCACACTTTCATAGTGGGAGTACTGAGAATCCCCAGCCCTCTGCTCCCTTTGGATCCTCCCCATCTCCTCTTTCAATTTGGCCTCCCCAGGGGCATCAGCTTCAGGGGGGCATCCAGATCTGAAGCAGAGGTCTTCCCAGTTTCCCGAAGTACCCTCCGCTCCCTCTCCTTCCTTTGCTCCTCTGCCCTTCTCTGGTGAGTAGGGGCACTCCTTTTCACATTCTTCCCTTGCCCCTGTGCCCCTTCATCTCTGCCTGCACCCTCACCCATGGAGCTGCGATACCAGACACAACCCAAGGTTAGGGGTGGCGCTGTATTTTGAGGAAAGCAGCAATGTGTTTCTAATTCTGGATGACCACTTGAGGTGTTCTAAAACGAATTGTTTGGGGTATAAAACCCATTGTCATGCACCCCATTAGGGAGTTGTGAGATAATAGAGGGAGGTCCTATGTACAGGATCCTTATCTCATGGGCAGAGTGGAGAGCGGCTATATAGAGTGTCTCTCTCTCTGGAGGACCTGTCCTGTCCTGTATTACAGACAACACATTGATATAACTAGACACTGTATAATGCTTCATTTCTCCTGTGGTGGCGCTGCAGGGAAACTAAACACTTACTGTCAGGTTTCCCCACAGATCACAGCTGATTGCTAGGGGTAAAGGATAGAAAGATAAAACTACACTTTTTTTAGTTCAATTAAAAATAGAAGTTGCATCCAACACCACCAACCATGATAGTGAAAGAGGGTGTGCGATAAGTATGTCATAGGTTTACAATTCTGACTTCCCTTAAGGCTGGGCTCACACCGTGCATTTAGTTTTGTTTTTTTGTTTCTCTTTTCTGGTTGATGAACTTCCATTGAGAGACATGCTTTACCTACCGCAACAACAAAATGCATGTAAAAAATGCAAGAAAAATGCTTAGTGTGAACCCAGCCCAATAGCTTCAGGGAACAGAGAAGAAGCAGAGGATATGGAGAAGGTTTTCATGCATCTACTGTATTATGTGCGGCCGTTCTAGATAAACTCGATAGATGACATTGATAACCCGGTATCTGCACCTGATTTACAGTAGTCTGCAATCAGCAGAGACCG
The DNA here is from genome assembly GCF_050947455.1 of Rhinoderma darwinii. Taxonomy (NCBI): domain Eukaryota; kingdom Metazoa; phylum Chordata; class Amphibia; order Anura; family Rhinodermatidae; genus Rhinoderma; species Rhinoderma darwinii. Next base: position 2,498,465 of record NC_134690.1, on the reverse strand, counting down.
GGTTATCAATGTGTTATCTACACAATTATATGTAATCCTGACGTGTACCCTGCTATGTCTCCAAGTCTATATCCACCATCTAACACCTATATAATATGTCATCACTGGTATAAAATAAACCCTGTCTCCCATAGTTAGAAATGAAACACAGGACACCTGCCAATACCTCAATGAACCCTAAGTCCAGTCAGTGGGACCTCACAGTCCTCATCAGTGGGGCAGGAGCGATCACCTCCGTCCTTTAGAAGATCCTATTATGTCCTGTATATCAAGAATGGCTCCACCTATGAGCAATGTAAGCTAAGAGGAAGCCAATGAAATAATGGACGGCTAAGACCGTCATCGAAGAGTGAGGGTTAATTGTGTGTGTGGGTGCAGTGGTCCACAATGCTAGAGCTGTGGAGGCTCTACTGCCCTAGATAGGGGAAATAAATAGATTCTGAAATCTGGGAGAACTGGTTATGTCCACAAAGAGTAAATCCAGCCATAAAGAGTAAATCCGGCCATAAAGAGTAAATCCGGCCATAAAGAGTAAATCCGGCCATAAAGAGTAAATCCTGCCATAAAGAGTAAATCCGGCCATAAAGAGTAAATCCGGCCATAAAGAGTAAATCCGGCCATAAAGAGTAAATCCGGCCATAAAGAGTAAATCCGGCCATAAAGAGTAAATCCGGCCATAAAGAGTAAATCCGGCCATAAAGAGTAAATCCGGCCATAAAGAGTAAATCCGGCCATAAAGAGTAAATCCGGCCATAAAGAGTAAATCCGGCCATAAAGAGTAAATCCGGCCATAGATGTGACAATTTTCCCTCAGTCTCACTAACTTTGTGATATTTCTTACTTTTGGGATCATGGTTGGTAAGAGGCCAGTAGCAGCATCATCCCATGACAGAAGTCTGTGACACTCCAACCTCTTCTATTACAGATAAACCTGGAAGCTGTCCCACTCCAGGTAAGAATTGCAAAATTCCACTTCCTGCTGGAAAGTGCAAGAAGGACAACGACTGTCCTAAAGACCAGAAGTGCTGCATCCGCGGCTGTATACCAACATGCACAGTGCCCGTCCCAGGTGAGTTGAACAGGAACCAATTCAACAAGTCATAGATGGAGCACTTTACCGGACAGACTGGTCTTGGCACCTGGAGCAGGAGTCTGACAGTCCTGTGGTTAAATGCCGAGCTCCACCATGATCTGCTCAATCCCTCACCATTTCCTTATCTGCCTCAACACAAACATCTCTGACATATATTTGGCCTCTGTGGTGGAAAGCTTCTTACCTTTCATGGTAATAATGTCATCAGGTCCATGAGATGTGAGCTCCACTGATCACTAGAAGGAACTGCCGCCTTCTTCACTTTTTAGGTCTGACTAATAATGAATAAATAATAACAGCTCTACAATCAGTGTAATTGAATGATGTGACAGTAAGGGCTGATAAACATGGCAGGCAGCGAGCACAAACCCTGTATTATTTTCTGTATCATTCTCCAGAGCTGCACTCACTATTCTGCTGGTGGAGTCACTGTGTACATACATTACATTACTTATCCTGTACTGATCCTGAGTTACATCCTGTATTATATTCCAGAGCTGCACTCACTATTCTGCTGGTGGAGTCACTGTGTACATACATTACATTACTTATCCTGTACTGATCCTGAGTTACATCCTGTATTATATTCCAGAGCTGCACTCACTATTCTGCTGGTGGAGTCACTGTGTACATACATTACATTACTTATCCTGTACTGATCCTGAGTTACATCCTGTATTATATTCCAGATCTGCACTCACTATTCTGCTGGTGGAGTCACTGTGTACATACATTACTTATCCTGTACTGATCCTGAGTTACATCCTGTATTATACTCCAGAGCTGCACTCACTATTCTGCTGGTGGAGTCACCGTGTACATACATTACATTACTTATCCTGTACTGATCCGGAGTTACATCCTGTATTATACTCCAGAGCTGCACTCACTATTCTGCTGGTGGAGTCACTGTGTACATACATTACATTACTTATCCTGTACTGATCCTGAGTTATATCCTGTATTATACTCCAGAGCTGCACTCACTATTCTGCTGGTGGAGTCACTGTGTACATACATTACATTACTTATCCTGTACTGATCCTGAGTTATATCCTGTATTATACTTCAGAGCTGCACTCACTATTCTGCTGGGGGAGTCACTGTGTACATACATGACATTGCTTATCCTGTACTGATCCTGAGTTACATCCTGTATCTCTTTATTTTATATAAATTTACAAAACATAAACTGAAAACAAATACATAACTAATTCCATATAACCAAAAAGTCACAACCCAATTCTTATAAACAAATTTTCTTATATACATCTCTGTATATGAGAAGAGAAAACTATACCAGACCCGGCCACATACACCCCACTCTTATATACTTACATCTACACTTCATCCGAAACTAAACGATAACTAGAATATATATACACATCATATAAACGTAATCCAAAGTACTAACAGAAAATCCCCCGACCCGCGTCAACCAAGGGCCTAAAGAAACAACATAATAATGATGATAATAATCAAACATAATAATAGCAAATAAAATAAAAACCAAAAACAATCTAATCCAAAATATAATAATACTAATCCAAATATTTTTTTATTTTTTTTTAATCACACTATACACATCCTGACTTTCCCTAACCTTACCCATCTTACCTAAACTCCACCACACTAGCCAGCATCTCGCCTCATGTCCTATACGTTCGCATAGTCCAGATGCTGGCCCATACCACCACACCCAATACCCCAGCCCAGCCCCCCAGCCCCATGTCCTCCCATGTCCGCATAGTCCGGGGCTGGGTCAGGCACACCCCCACCCCGCCCCCCCCGACCCCCCTCCCAACCTATTAACCCCCTTAAGTCTATCCCTATTCTAACAACATTTCTACAATATAATACAATACACATCACCAACTTGTCCAAATACCAAACCATATACAAAATACACCGTACCCGAAAGCACCAAGTTCGGTCGCTTGTAAACCTTTTTCCTGCAATTTCAATCCTAAACAAAACAAAAATCTTCCAGTGCTTACCTAGCCCATCACCAGATAGAGAGAAGGGAAAGCCCCCCCCAGCACCCCCCCAGAGGCCAAGGTACCACGTCCACCGCTGCACCCTCCCTATCGCTTGCCCTATCTCCTTACCCTATTACTAGCCCTTTTCTTGACCCTATTGAAAGCTGACCCTATGCTGACCCTCACCTTTTATCTTATTCCGAGCCCTATCGCTATATTTTTTTTTTGGTGCCTCAGCGGAACGCAGATCCCCACCTCCAGTTGAGCACCGGTGACGACCCCCCCCCTCCCTCATGAAGGCAGACACATTAAGGCACCCAAAAGGAAAAGCCCCTCCAAAGACGAGAGGCTTTGGATGCTCCCAATCTGCCAACCTCCAAAGAATGCACCTTCACCAGGTCACCCATGATATTGCTAACAACCTCATCCACTAGGAGGATTTTCTTCTGGGTAGAAACTAGACATCGTGCATTCCACATAAAGTGCCTGACCACTATACTGACTAGAAACAAGGTGTAATGGTCCCTACCACCGAGGTCTCCGAACACTCCATAGGCCCACCCAGCATAGGAGAGGCTGGTTAGGCCTGGCCAACCAATGGAGGCTCCCACCCTTTTGTATACCTCTGTATTGAAAGGGCAATGAAGCAGGAAATGCTCCATGCTTTCCAGCACTCAGCCGCACTCCTCCCGGGGGCAATCCCGATCATCAGAGCTTCTGCACTTTAGATTGCCCCTCACATACAGTCTCCCATGGAAGCAACGCCAAGCCAGATCCCAAAACTTCTGGGGAATCCTCGCTGAATTTAAAAGTTTTAATCCCACCCCGAGGTCACTACTTGGGCAGTCTTTGAGCGCCAGGGGCTTCTGGAAGTGGGTCATCAGGACCCTCCTGTAAAGAAATTTTCTCGACATGGTCCTGATCTCCCACACCTCCAGACCCCACCGGCGAAAAATCTTCAGCGCCAGGGTGGCATAAGCCGGGAGATGTCCGTGAGGTGTACGCAGGTCTTTCACTTGCCCTCCTCTCTCCCATTCCTGGAAGAAAGGCCGAAACCACCCCCTGCAGGAGGATATCCACCAAGGAGCCCTCTCTTGCCAGAGGTTTGCCAGGTTGATCTTAACAAAGGTGTTCACTAGGAACACCACCGGGTTAACCATACCTAACCCGCCTAGTGTCCTTGGTAGGTAAGTAACCTCCCTCTTGATTAGGTTGAGCCTGTTCCCCCATAACACCTGGAAGAACAGGCTATAGACCCGAGTCCAGAGAGATTCTGGCAAGATGCACACACTGCCCAGGTAAAGCAACATGGGCACCAGGTAGGCCTTGGCCAAGTGAACCCTTTCCCTCAAGGTTAAGGACCAACCCTTCCATTGGTCGACCTTCTGGGCAACTAGATTCAGCCTATCCTCCCAGTTCTTCTTGGGGTAATCACCCGGGCCAAATTCGACTCCTAAGATCTTAGCAGACCCCTGGGGCTCTGGAAGGGTGTCCGGGAGATCAAAACCAGGATCTCCTCCTCCCAGCCAGAGACTTTTGCACTTATCCCGGTTGATCTTGGACCCAGATGCCAATGAGTAACGCTCCACTTCCGACATCACCCACTCTGCCTCCCCTCTCGAGGAGACAAAAATGGAGACGTCGTCTGCGTACGCAACCACCCTCTGAGTGGCCTCCGGCCCCTCCAGGCCGGCCCCGACTCCCGCCAATGGCCCACGATCGATCCTTTTAAGAAAAGGATCAATTGCGAACGCATATAGCAAAGGGCTCAAGGGACAACCCTGGCGGACACCAGACCCAACCTCAAAGGGAGTTCCAACCCAACCGTTCACCAGCGCAAAAGTCTCAGCCCCAGTGTATAAGGTCTGTAGCCAATTGACAAACCCCCCCGGTAGGCCGTACCTCAGAAGGACCGACCAGAGGTACTCGTGGTCCACCCGGTCAAAAGCCTTGGCCTGGTCCAAGGACAGGATGTACCCCTCCCACCGACCAGAATTTCCCTGCTCCACTGCCTCTCTGACACTGAGGACAGCACTAAATGTGCTGCGGCCTGGAACAGAGCAATGCTGGACCGGCGAAAGGAGCCGGGATGCAAACTTCACCAGCCGATTAAACAGCACCTTTGCGAGAACCTTTCTGTCCGTATTGAGCAGCGCTATGGGACGCCAATTCTCAATACGGGTCGAGTCTTTACCCTTCGATAAAATGATCAAGGCCGACCTCCTCATTGACATTGGCAAAGTACCTGAGGAAAGGCACTCATTAAACACCTCAGTCAAGAGGGGAACTAGGGTTCCTTTAAAAGTCTTATAAAACTCGGATGTTAAGCCATCCGGCCCTGGCGATTTTTTGAGGGCAAGCCCATCAATCGCCAATCCAACTTCCTCTTCCTTGATCGAGTCTATCAAAACACAGAGAGAGGGGTCTACCCCTGGCTCAGGGATGGTTTCAGCCAGGAAAGCCGACATCTCGTCTCGGTTTGGATCTTGCTTCCCCAAGAGGTGCGAGTAGAAGGATCTGACGACCTCCAAGATCCCTGATTTGGATCTCTTCAGAGATCCTGTACTATCAATCAGTCCTGTCACAACCTTACGACTCACTGACATCTTACAGTTCCTGTAGGGGTCGGGCGAGCGGTACTTCCCGAAATCCCTCTTAAGAACTAAAGATGTGTGCCTATCATACTGACACCGCCTGAGCAAAGCTTTCACCACGGAGATCTCCTCCCCACTACCTCCGGTTGAGACCAGATGTTCGAGTTTCCTCCTCAGTTCCTGATATAGGCGGTAGCTACTCATGGACCTGAGGCTTGAGAGCCTGTGGAAAAATCCTGCCACCCGGACTTTAAATAACTCCCACCACTCAGACTTAGTACCACTGAGATCCAACAATGGTACCTGGCTCTGAAGAAAATCCTCAAAGGCCTGTCTTATCTCCGCTTCTTCCAAGAGAGTAGAATTCAGCCTCCATATACCTCTTCCCATCTGGAGGGACTCTGCAATGTTCAAAGAGAAAATAATCATACAGTGATCGGAGAACTCCACCTCAACAACGGACACTGGTGAAGAGATGGCTTCCTCCTTCAAAAAAAACCTGTCTATCCTAGACCTACAACTACCTCTACGATAGGTGGAACCCGAGTGACCTGGGGTATGCCTGATGTGGATATCCACCAGGCGAGCATCGCTAACTATATTTTTTAATGCTACACTATCATAGGTCAATTTTTTATCTCCGGAACCTCCTCTATCTCGGGGCCTCACGACAGTATTGAAGTCCCCTCCAAAGATAACTTGTCGACCTGAAAAAAGGAAAGGCTTAATCCTTATGAAGAGACTTTTACGGTCCCATTTGCTCTGGGGTTCGTATATATTGATTAATCTTAATTCCTGTCCCCTCATGAGGACATCTAAGATCAAGCACCTCCCCATTTCTAACTCAATCATCCGTCGGCATGTTACCGGTGCGGTGAAAAGGACCGCCACTCCGCTATAGGGCTCAGCCGCAAGAGACCAGTAGGAGGGCCCGCGTCGCCACTCCCTCCTAGATTTAACGACGTCTGCCAAAAGTGACAGCCTGGTCTCCTGCAAAAACAAAATGTCGGCTTCAACTCGGCCAAGAAAATCAAAGGCTGCAAATCTCGCCCTATCTGACTTAATGCTGGCAACGTTAATTGATGCCAGCGTCAACGGAGTGGGTGCCGCCATCATGGATGTTTGAGTTAGATGGCTTTCTTCTTCCCACCCCCCCTCTATCTGATGAGGACCCCCCTTCTTTGCCTCGCTTCTTGCAAACTGAGGAGTCCATACTCACCACCCTATTCCCATCTTCATCCCCAAGTTCCGGGTCAACCTCCTCCTCTGGGGGCAACGGCCCCTGCAGCAGGGGAGGCTCAACGACTCTAGGGTGCCCTACCATGCCCTCCCTCTTAGTATTAGAGGCTGGAATGTCCACGAGAGCATAGTATCGATCAGTAGAGCGCACCAGGGGGGTACAGGATTTACCTTCCTGGGCCAGGGCGGGGCCAGATGTAGTTGGCCCTTGGGTTTTGCCCGGTGTCCCTTTTGCTGTAGGCTGAGTCCTCTCTTCCTCTCCCACACTTTCATAGTGGGAGGACTGAGAGTCCTCAGCCCTCTGCTCCCTTTGGATCCTCCTCATCTCCCCGTTCAATTCGGCCTCCCCAGGGGCATCAGCTTCAGGGGGGGCATCCAGATCCGAATCAGAGGTCGTCCCAGTTTCCTGGAGCGCCCTCCAAATCCTCTCCTTCCTTCGCTTCTCCGCCCTTCTCTGGCGAGAAGGGGGACCCTTCTTTGCATTCTTCCCTTGCCCCTGTGCCCCATCGTCCCTGCCCACACCCTCACCCACGGAGGCCTCCCTCCTTTCATCCTCTGCAGGTTTGGAACAAGCATTGACAACAGAGCGAGGACACCGACTGAACGGGTGACCTAAGTCACCACACAGGTTGCAGCGAATACGGTCACACCATGCGGCTAGATGACCAATCCCCCCACAATGAGCACACTTCTGCACCTTGCAGCCTGCACTCAAATGTGAGGGGTCGCCACATCGGTGACACAACTTCGGCTGCCCCTGGTAGAAGACAAGGATCCGATCTCTTCCCAGGAAAGCAGACGATGGTATGTGGGACACCGTCTGTCCCAGACGCTTTAGTTTAACCATGAACGTCCAGGCCCCTGACCAGATGCCAAACTCATCCATGTTCTTCCGTGGCATCTCTACTACCTCTCCGTACCTTCCCAACCAGCTCATGATATCAATACAAGAGAGTGACTCGTTACGGGTAAGAATGGTCACTCTCTTGGGACCACTTTGGCGAGAAATTGCTTGTGCAGCAAAGTCTCGCCAGCCAGGCTCGTCCTTCACCAGCTCGTAGTTCCCCCAGAAGACCTCAAGGCCCCCTAGGTGAACAAAGCTGATGTCAAACTCGACCGAGCCATGAGGATGTATCAAGGTAATATGTCACTCGCCTTGAAGCCCATCCCCAGCAGCAGCTCCACCACCCTCTTTCTCGGAGGGCACGCATCATTGCCACGCCACCGGAGACGGATCACATTCCTCCTGGCTACAGCCTGCCCGGCTGTTGGGAGCGACCACTGATCTCCTCGTTGCTCTCGGAAGGCATTTAGACCATATCTGTCTATCCAGAAAGACAGGTCCTTCTGCGCTCCCCCTATGGTTAGGGTTTGCTTTCCCTCTCTTAAAGCGTCCAAGAGACGTTGTTGCAAGTTACTGTCCCCGGACCTTGAGGATGAAGATGGGTGGGCCCGCTGTCCCCCCGCTGCCACACCAGCATAAGACCTGCCGGATGTCACAGCAAGAGGAGCGCCAGGCCCATTGCCCCTGGTTACATAGTTACATAGTTAGTACGGCTGAAAAAAGACACATGTCCATCAAGTTCAACCAAGGGACGGGAAAAGGGAAGGAAAAATTTCTACACATAGGAGCTAATATTTTTTTGTTCTAGGAAATTATCTAACCCTTTTTTAAAGCCATCTACTGTCCCTGCTGTGACCAGCTCCTGCGGTAGGCTATTCCATAGATTCACAGTTCTCACTGTAAAAAAGCCTTGTCGCCTCTGCAGCTTGAACCTTTTTTTCTCCAGACGGAGGTTGATACCCCATCCCCATCCCCACCACCCACAGACACAGCACTCAACACCCCATTACCAGCAGACACTCCAGCAACTTTATTTACAGACACCTGCATACCCCCAGCAGTCTCCACATCCACAGCCGCAACTTTTCCATTTAACCCACCAGGTCCCCCTGCAGTCATCGTTCTGGCCAGGCCTGGTTCTATGTTATGTATTTTTGCTGTACATTTTGTTTGATTAGACACTGCTTCAGTCTCCGCATCATCAGGCACCTTTGCAGGGACGCCACCAGATGTTATAAGCGGTGTCCCTGCTGTGCCCTCCGCCTCATTAACCTCCATCTGTTCTATGCGCGGAACATTTTTGGAAAAGGGGCGCCATTTTGACCACCACGTGTTCTAATGCCGGACCCGTAACACTCTCCCCGCATTCCCGCTCCAGCCCCACTGCAGAGGCTTGAGCTGGGGGTCTTGCGGGACCTGCGCCCTGATCCTGACTTTCATCAGGCTCAGAGCACAGGAAGGATCTTGCTGTATACACCATTTTAAATGAACCTTTAGCAGATTTTTTTTCCTTTTCCTTTTTTTTCTTCTTAAATTTTTTTTTCTTTTGCTTTTCCTCCTCTGCGGGTAACTCCGCACCAAAACAAAATCCCTGGAAGGATACCGGCGACTCCACATTACGGATCTGTGTGAGTAATCCTGGAGGCCGCTCACTGTCAGTTTCAAAACACTCCTGATTATTCCCAGCTGTGAGTCCACCCTCCTCCTCCTCACTGCTCCTGGGTGCCTCAGAATCTGTGCCTTCTCTGGACTTTACATTCTCATGCTCCATTGCCTCCACCACATTTTCCTTTGCTGTGTCTTCCTCCATGCTTTCTATTTTTATAGGTGCTGCCATCTCGGCAAACCTCTCTTCGTTTTTTAACTTTTCTCCAAACACCCCTCCGCCTGCTAAAATCTCCTCACGTCTCTCTTCCACTTCTTTTATTTCCTCCAACAAGGATTTCACATTTAAACGGTATCGGGACCTCTTACCTCCTGTGGCTTTTGCAGCCCTTACTCTGGCGACCGCCAAGTCCGCACGGAGCCGTTGCAGCGACTTCCTGAGGTCCCGATACTCCTCCAACCGCATAGCCAGACGGGAGCTGAAGTTCTCCACCGTCTCTCCGGTCCTCAGCTGTCCCCATTGCTCCACACGACCGTCATCCAAATGTCCGGACAGTGCTGGTCCTTCTCCAGACGACAACACCTCTATCACCATGCCGGACCGCGTCTCCATACCCTTATCCAGGGTTCCAGCCACGGGGGGAGCCAGGATAGCCTTGCCCCGAGATGATCTCCTCACCCCCGCGACCGTTTGCATATTCCCAGCCAGCTGGGATGACCCTCTACCCCCCGCTGGCATGCTCCGGGAGGTAGAGGTCTGAGGCTCCATCCTAGAATGGAACCCCCCTCAGGGTTCTTTCCAAGCCCAGGCAGATGGTATGAGGCCTGGGCAGATAGGATAAGGAAAGTCCCTGGATCCAAGGCCTGCACGGAAGTCTCAGCAGCTCTCTCCACACGTCCTACTCCACCCACTCCAGAGCTGCACTGACTATTCTGCTGGTGGAGTCACTGCCTACATACATACATTACTTCTCCTGTACTGATCCTGAGTTATATCCTGTATTATACTCCAGAGCTGCACTCACTATTCTACTAGTGGAGTCACTTTGTACATACATTACATTACTTATCCTGTACTGATCCTGAGTTACATCCTGTATTATACTCCAGAGCTGCACTCACTATTCTGCTGGTGGAGTGACTGTGTACATACATTATATTACTTATCCTGTACTAATCCTGAGTTACATATACAGTGTGTTTGTGGATGTCAGTGGGAATGTTCTTCTAGAGTTGACAGATCAGTCAGATCAGTCAGTCCTAATTATAAGCAGCAATGTCTTTAACTCCTTCCCGACCGCCCACTGTCTTTTGACGTCAGGCGGTGCGGGTGCTTAGTTTACAGAGACGTCTTTTGGCGTCGCTGCAGATCAGGCTGATGAGCGCTCGTGAGAGCGCTCGTCCTCTAAGCAGGAGCTGTTACTAACAGCTCCTGATCTTAGAGCAGCCTCCTGAACACAGCTGGGGACGGAAAACATTCGGACCCCCGCTGCTTAACCCTTTGATCAAAGGGAATTCCCCTCTTTGATCGCATCACCGGGATTCCAGTGATGCGATCAAACACCGGGGAATCCCTCTGCATTCAGCCCTGGGGACCTACAAAGGACCCCAGGGCTGTCTGTTCCGTGTGCCTGCTGTTCGGGCACACTATGTGCTGCCCGATCAGCAGCCTGTGTCATTGTGACACAGTGTAATGTATTAGCATACAGGAGTATGCTAATACATTACAAGTAAAAAATAAAGTTACAAATAAAGTTATCCCTTGATGGGATTAAAAAAAAAAAGTAACAAAATAAATAAATAAAAAAAAGTCCCAAAAAGTGTCTTTATTTTGCATAAAATACATTTTATTGCCCCTACACTAAATAAAAACAAAAAAAGTATGCATATTAGGTATCTACACGACCGTAATAACCTGAAGAATTAATCAAATGGGTTATTTAGCGTGAAACGTGAACGGGATAAAAAATAAACAAGAAAAAACTATGCCGAGAATCGCTTTTTCGTATATTCACGGCGTAAAAAAAAAAATTTTTACCACCAAACTGTGGGGAAAAAAAAAATACTATTTCTCTCGCATAAAACAAGGCCTCATACAGCCACGTCAATAAAAAAATAAAAAAGTTATGGCTGCTGAAGCGCAGAGAGGCAAAAACAGAAAAATTGAGCTGGTCATTAACGTCTTTTCAGGCCCGGTCATTAAGGGGTTAAGTGAGGCCATAAATCGGGAAATCCAGCATTGTGTAGGAGCACATTGTGTCCTGGACCTTCTCCTCCCTCGTTTCTTCATCCCTATAAATAGTGAGTCCCTCACGCGTGTCCCTCATATCTCCAGTACTCAGCAGACATGGCTCCAGTGACCGGCTCTCTCATTCTACTCATTCTGTGCTGTCTAGGAACCTCAGCAAACAACTTTCAAGAATACGCAGCACCTGGTAAACCTATCGGTAAGTCGCATGGATCAATGCAGAACTTTCCTGGTGGCATCTAAGGACGGGTTCACATATAACATTTATGTCCCGCCAGTTGTTTTTTTGCATGTAATGTTCTCTGTGCAGCTCAGGGAGATGTCTCGCAGCATAACTAATGCCACAGAGGCAAATATGACCCCATAGAAAATGAGGATTAGTTTTCTCGTCAGTTTTTCTCCAGAGTTTTTGTACTAAATCAGAGAGGAAAAAAATCAGGATGTATGTGAAGGAGCCCAAGGTGTCGAGCTTGTTTCTCCTCACGGATCCCATTTGAACAATGTTATGATGTTTTCATTGGTTCTTTAAGAGGTGATCCAGGATTAGAGACACGTTCCAGCTTTCTTCCTAAAACGGCATCACATCCGTCCACTGGTTGTGTGTTCAGCCCCATTCTTATAAATGCAGATGAGCTGCGATACCAGACACAACCCATGGTCAGGGGTGGCGCTGTATTTTGAGGAAAGCAGCAACGTGTTTCTAATTTTCTGGGGTAAAAAACCCATTGTCATGCACCCCATTAGGGAGTTGTGAGATAATAGAGGAGGGTCCTACGTTCAGGGCCCTTATCTCATGGGCAGAGTGGAGAGCGGCTACATAGAGCGTCTCTCTCTCTCTCTCTCTCTCTGGAGGACCTGTCCTGTCCTGTATTACACGGACTACACATTGATATAACTAGACACTGTGTAATGCTTCATTTCTCCTGTGGTGGCGCTGCAGGGAAACTGAACACTTACTGCCAGGTTTCCCCACAGATCACAGCTGATCGCTAGGGGTAAAGGATAGAAAGATAAAACGCCACTTTTTTTAGTTCAATTAAAAATAGAAGTTGCATCCAACACCACCAACCATGATAGTGAAAGAGGGTGTGCGATAAGTATGTCATAGGTTTACAATTCTGAGTTCCCTTAAGGCTGGGTTCACACCATGCGTTTTTTTGTTTTTCTTTTCTGGTTGATGAACTTCCATTGAGAGACATGCTTTACCTACCGCAACAACAAAATGCATGTAAAAAATGCAAGAAAAATGCACAGTGTGAACACAGCCCAATAGCTTCAGGGAACAGAGAAGAAGCAGAGGTCATAGATGGAGCACTTTACCGGACAGACTGGTCTTGGCACCTGGTGCAGGAGTCTGACAGTCCTGTGGTTAAATGCCGAGCTCCACCATGATCTGCTCAATCCCTCACCATATCCTTATCTGCCTCAACACAAACATCTCTGACATATATTTGGCCTCTGTGGTGGAAAGCTTCTTACCTTTCTTGGTAATAATCCATGAGATGTGACCTCCACCGATCACTAGAAGGAACTGCCGCCTTCTTCACTTTTTAGGTCTGACTAATAATTAATAAATAATGACAGCTCTACAATCAGTGTAATTGAATTATTTGACAGCAAGGGCTGATACACAAGGCAAGCAGCGAGAACAAACCCTGTATTATATTCTGTATCATTCTCCAGAGCTGCACTCACTATTCTGCTGGTGGAGTCACTGTGTACATACATTACATTACTTATCCTGTACTGATCCTGAGTTACATCCTGTATTTAACTCCAGAGCCGTACTCACTATTCTGCTGGTGGAGCTACTGTGTACATACATTACATTACTTATCCTGTACTGATCCTGAGTTACATCCTGTATTCTACTCCAGAGCTGCACTCACTATTCTGCTGCTGGAGTCACTGTGTACATATATTACTTATCCTGTACTGATCCTGAGTTATATCCTGTATTATACTCCAGAGCTGCACTCACTATTCTGCTGTTGGAGTCACTGTGTACATACATTACATTACTTATCCTGTACCTATCCTGAGTTACATCCTGTATTATACTCCAGAGCTGCACTCACTATTCTGCTGGTGGAGTCACTGTGTACATACATTACTTATCCTGTACTGATCCTGAGTTATATCCTGTATTATACTCCAGAGCTGCACTCACTATTCTGCTGGTGGAGTCACTGTGTACATACATTACATTACTTATCCTGTGCTGATCCTGAGATACATCCTGTATTATACTCCAGAGCTGCGCTCACTATTCTACTGGTGGAGTCACTGTGTACATACATTACATTACTTATCCTGTACTGATCCTGAGTTACATCCTGTATTATACTCTAGAGCTGCACTCACTATTCTGCTGGTGGAGTCACTGTGTACATACATTACATTACTTATCCTGTACCTATCCTGAGATACATCCTGTATTATACTCCAGAGCTGCGCTCACTATTCTGCTGGTGGAGTCACTGTGTACATACATTACATTACTTATCCTGTACTGATCCTGAGTTACATCCTGTATTATACTCCAGAGCTGCACTCACTATTCTGCTGGTGGAGTCACTGTGTACTTACATTACTTATCCTGTACTGATCCTGAGTTACATCCTGTATTATACTCCAGAGCTGCACTCACTATTCTGCTGGTGGAGTTACGGTGTACATACATTACATTACTCGAATTACGCCTGAAAAGACGGCTCCAATACGTCGGCAAACATCTTCCCATTTCTTACAATGGGTCTTACGATGTTCTGTGCAGACGAGCTGTCATGTTACACGTCACTGTAAAAATATCATGCGTAAACTGACGGCTTGTCAAAAGAAGTGCAGGACACTTCTTGGGACGTTTTTGGAGCCGTTTTCTCATTGAAAACAGCTCCAAAAACGGCCGAAGAAACGCTGCGAAAATGCGAGTTGCTCAAAAAACGTCTGAAAATCAGGTGCTGTTTTCCCTTGAAAACAGCTCCGTATTTTCAGCCGTATTTTGTTAATCGTGTGAACACACCCTCACTCCACGCTGAACAACCAACCATATGTTACTTGAGAAAAAGCAGAATCCCTGCACATAAAAGAACACCCAATAAACCGCAGGGATAAATATATCGCTATTTCAATGGCATGCCCTCGTCTAGACGCCTCCTGAGGATTACTATGAGAAACGCGTGTTCTGAGGATTACTATGAGAAACGCGTGTTGAGGCGCAGCACACGCTTACAATAAAGCATCTTCTAAGGACAAGTAAGTCTCATTACATGGATGCTGTTATACATATAAAAAACCTTTCATCAGCAGACTGTGTATTTATACAATGTTAATCACATGGTTATCTTTTTGGTTTCAAGCTCCTAATGTGTCTGGTTTTTTGGTTTACTATATTTGAGGAGTCTAAACCACCGTAACAGTGTCATGGACTTCAAATGAGTATATAAGTGTAGTCAGGAGAAAATTGTTGTCAGTGACAGTTTTCTGTACGGCCGGTTTTAATTGTCACTGTCCGTTCCTGGCGTTGGTGAGAAAAGTGATGTTCTCTTTTGAAGTCTAAGGGTGTATTCACACGCGCGGCTAAAAACTGCACTGAAAAAAAACAACTTTTATCGCTATTTGAAGTTTTGACGTTTGCACAGAAACCGCGGTAAAAACGCATGCATTCAGTCAGTGTCTTTATTGACTGCACAGCAAAAAGCGGCAAAACCGCACTGTGTGAATACAGTCTTAAGGAGCTGGGCTCGTTGCTTATGACGGGGGCTCCATAATAGTTATGCCATGTCCCATGATTTACGATGGGCAGAGTTGTTATGGGTTTGTGCTTATCTTTCTGTACTTACATCTAGAAGTCTAATTGTATAATATTTGTTTTCTCCAGTTGAGAAGCCGGGATCCTGCCCAGTACCAGTGACCACCTGCATCGCCTCAAAGCAAGGTGGGGAATGTGCACAGGACAGTGATTGCCCGGATGATGAGAAGTGCTGCATCCCAAAGTGTAACTTAAAGTGCACCAAACCCATTAAATGTAAGTACTGAGACCCCAGCGTAGCACATCTTCTACACCCCCCCCCCCCCCCACTATGGAGGACACCTCACCGATCATTGAAATATAATCATCTCTCGTGGTTTTCACTCTTCAACTTGCAGCAAAACCCGGGAAGTGTCCAGTGGTGAATACATTGATTGCTTGTGCTACTCCTTACCCTGATCCAAAATGTAATAGTGACTACCAGTGCCCTGGCAAGAAGAAGTGCTGTGATTACGCCTGTCGGTGGCAGTGCGTCACTCCGGTAAGTAACACGACCTATGATGTTAGAGGGAACAAAACTAAATGATTGTCAGGTTTTTGTCTTATAGCAAAAGCAAATCACTGAAAAAGGATAAAATTGACAACATATCACTGAAAAAAGGGCAGGTCATGTGTTCACACGTCCCAGGGTGCCAGTCACGCGGTTATGTGTAGTGTGCCATGCCGGCTTTCAGCCTATTGGTCATGTCCATACTATTAGATCTGGCGGGCTGCCGAGCGCCTTCTCAGTGTACCACACACAATACTGACACATTTTTTCCCACAAAATGTTGGTTTTGTGATGTTTGGGGGAGAATGAGGTGTCAGTACCGTGTGTGATACACTTAGAAGGCGCCAGATCTAATAGTATGGGCATAATTTATAGGCTGTGAGCCAGCAGTGTGCACTACATGTAACCATGTGACTGTCACCATATAGACGTCTTAACATTGTGCAATGATAATACTAAGCAGCCTCCCTCATGGATAATAGGTGTGGTAGTGGCTGTTCATCAGTATTTTGCACCTGTCCGATTTCCCGCCATGTAGCAGGTTGCTTGTCTGCATCCTGCTGGGACCTGGGGATGTTATCTGTCCTCGCATCAGTAAGTAAGTGCCTTTATCTGTGATATGTTGTTTCTTCTTACATTACAAGTATTTTTCAGTGTTTGAGAAGCTCTAAATAAAGCAGCTCTTTCTTACTCTCTCACAGCAGGAAGTCTCAGCATAATCTTAACCAATCAGCTGCCTGTAATGAGCCCCATCCAGCCAGTTGCTATACCAGGTGCCGGCAGGCATTAAAGGGGATGTATAGGTTTAGAAGAAAGGTTCTGCTTTTTTATTCTCAGAAACAGTGCCACCATTGTATATGGTTGTGTCTGGTATTGCAGCTCAGCCCCATGAAACAGAGAAACAGATCCTTCTTTTCCACTTTTGTACAACCGCTTAAACTTTACTGACGGTTCTCCACTCTGCTGTATGGTTAAATGGTTCATAAATACAAAAAATGTCCCCTTCACCCATCTGCTCTGTTTAATGTACAGTATATCTATATAGAGGTAATGCTGAGTATGTATACTGCAGTGACCTACACGTGAGGAGTTCAGTATACCATGCAGGTAATAGGGTATGGGTACTTCTGTCAGTCCCATGTCAAATAATAATACTATGAGTTTTGAGTAGGGCTGCAGATTGGGAATGGGACATCTCTCTCCTGAGCTCTCACCACGGGACGTCTCAGCAGAATCTTTCTAGTATATTTAGCAACTAATTTTAATCCAGTAAATCAGCTGGTTGAAGCCACCACATAAATCAGCCACATCCAAGTAACCCCTATAGAGCCAAATAACTGCAAGTACCAGCCCCAACCAACCAACCAACCATCCGTTTGTGTACAACCAACTCCACCCACACTCACACTGAAGAATATATATATATACCATATAAATCACAGTGTTTTCCCT
Source organism: Rhinoderma darwinii (assembly GCF_050947455.1). Lineage (NCBI taxonomy): Eukaryota > Metazoa > Chordata > Amphibia > Anura > Rhinodermatidae > Rhinoderma > Rhinoderma darwinii. The sequence continues at coordinate 2,481,110 of NC_134690.1, read as the reverse complement.
TCCAGGTATGAAACATGATGTTGGACATCAACCACGGACAATGATGAGGATCTGCAGCCAGCTCATTATGTACAATGTGACGGGGTCATGTGACTCCTGGTACCTTCTGATCCTGTTTTTACAACTTTGTTGACAGTTTAATAAATAATTATCATCCCCACTATTTTCCCGTGACTCTGATCTGTTTTTTTTTTAGAGTAATATTACAGAAGGAACGCACCAAAAACAGAGCCAGTATGTTAATGAGCCTCTCGGGTATTTGTCTTTCATACAGCGCACACAAGTCATGACCCAGGAGTCCAGGATAATGACAAATGGTTTGGATAACTGTAGACCATGCCGGATTCAGAAGATCCTAGCTGTCTGCAGTAAAACTGATTGATAGGTCTAATGTCAACAAAGTCAGAATAAATGTTCAGGACTTCAAAGCTCTTTGATAACTTGAAGTAGAATGAGCTGATTGTCACATTATCATGTTGTTATGATATTACAGCCGCCTAATATTAGTGAACCAGGAAAAATTACTATAGTCTCAGTACCAAATTTCCATCTCATGAGCCTGCAGGCACAGATTGTCTGTTAGGGATCTGCCAGGTACTACGTCTAGGTATACTCCTGGGATTAATCAATCCACACCTGAGGCCAGACCTGTTAGACTGACACCGTCTCCCACCAACCAGGGTGGCAGGCTCAGGAGTGGGAGAGCCTATCGCGGCCTGGTCAGTCGGAGTTAGCTCCGCCCCCTGTCCTTTATTACCTGCCGTGTTCTCTTCCTCAGTGCTTGTAATTCTTCTGGATTCCTGGCCCCACTGCTGCTTGCTCCAGCCTGCTTCTGCCGTGCTTCTGCCTTGCTGCAGTTCCGCTTAACCTGATTCGCTTTGCCCCTGGCTTGTTTCCCTCTCCATGCTCACGTTGGTATACTCCACTTCATCCTGGTCCTGACTATTCATTCACCGCTCCGTTTCCTCGCGGCGTTCCGTGGGCTACTGCCCCTTCCCTTGCGTGTTCCCTGTTTGTTCTCCCGTGCACTTAGACAGCATAGGGACCGCCGCCCAGTTGTACCCCGTCGCCTAGGGTGGGTCGTTGCAAGTAGGCAGGGACAGGGCGGTGGGTAGATTAGGGCTCACTTTCCCTTCACCTCCTTCCTGCCATTACATTGTCTCCTGGGTATCCTCCTATGAAGTCTTCCCTTTGACCCTCCTGGATGTCCTCCTTTTTAGCCTTTGCCTTGTCCCTTCTAGGTGTCCTCCACTGTAGTCTTTTTTTTGTCCCTCCTGGGTGTCCTTTTCCTTTTCAGTCTTCCCCTTGTCCCTCCTGGTTGTCTTCCACTACAATCTTTGCTTTGCCCCTCCTTAATGTCCTCCCTTGCAGCTGTCCCCTTGTCCCTCCTGTGTGTACTCCCCTGCATTCTTCTTTGTCCCTCCTGAGTGTCCTCCTATCCAGTCTTACATTTGTCCCTCCTAAGTGTCCTCCTCTGCAGTCTTCTCTTTGTCCCTCCTTAAAGACGCTCTGTCACCACATTATAAGTGTCCTGTCTCCTACATAATGTGATCGGTGCTATAATGTAGGTGACAGCAGTGCTTTTTATTTTAAAAAAACGATCTATTTTAACCACTTTATGCTCAATGGACAACTGGGCGTGTTTTACTATATAACCAAGTGTGCGTTGTACAGAGGAGTGTATGACGCTGACCAATCAGTGACCAATCAGTGTCATACACTCCTCTCCATTAATTTAGTCAGCACATAGGGATCCTTTTAGATACTGAGTATAGTGCCCCCATGTACAGAAGGGGAGACCTGAGCATACTGCCATCATGTACAGCAGAGGAGACCTGAGTATACTGCCCATATGTACAGCAGAAGAGATCAGAGTATACTGCCCCCTCCCATGTACAGCAGGGGAGACCTGAGTATATGGCCCCATGTACAGCAGAGGAAACCTTAGTATACTGCCCCTTGTACAGCAGAGGAGACCCAAGCATAGTGCCCCCATGTACAGTAGGGGAGACCTGAGTATACTGCCATCATGTACAGCAGAGGAGACCTGAGTATACTGCCCATATGTACAGCAGAAGAGATCAGAGTATATTGCCCCCTCCCATGTACAGCAGGGGAGACCTGAGTATATGGCCCCATGTACAGCAGAGGAAACCTTAGTATACTGCCCCTTGTACAGCAGAGGAGACCCAAGCATAGTGCCCCCATGTACATTAGGGGAGACCTGAGTATACTGCCATCATGTACAGCAGAGGAGACCTGAGTATACTGCCCCAATGTACAGCAGAGGAGACCCGAGCATAGTGCCCATATGTATAGCAGAGGAGACCCGAACATAGTGCCCATATGTACAGCAGAGGAGACCCGAGCATAGTGCCCATATGTACAGCAGAGGAGATCAGAGTATACTGCCCCCATGTACAGCAGAGGAGACCTGAGTATACTGCCTCCCATGTACAGCAGGGGAGACCCGAGTATATGGCCCCATGTACAGCATAGGAAACCACAGTATACTGCCCCCATGTACAACAAAGGATACCTTAGTATACTGCCCCCTTGTGCAGCAGAGGAGAACCGAGCATAGTGCCCCCATGTACAGCAGAGGGGACTGAGTATACTGCCGTCATGTACAGCAGAGGAGACCCGAGTACACTGCCCCCATGTACAGCAGAGGAGACCCAGGTATAGTGTCCCCATGTATAGGAGAGGAGGCCCGAGCATAGTACCCATATGTACAGCAGAGGAGACCAGAGTATACTACCATCATGTACAGCAGAGGAGACCCGAGTATACTGTCCAATGTACAGCAGAGGAAACCAGAGTATACTGCCCCCATGTACAACAGAGGAGACCCGAGTATACGGCCCCATGTAAAGCAGAGGAGACCTGAGTATACTGCCCCCATGTAAAGCAGAGGAGACCTGAGTATACTGCCACCATGTACAGCAGAGGAGACCTGGGTAAACTGCCACCATGTACAGCAGAGAAGACCCGAATATACTGCCCCCATGTACAGCAGAGTAGACCCGAGTATACTTCCCCCATGTACAGCAAAGGAGACCTGGGTATACTGCCATCATGTACAGCAGAGGAAAGCTGAGTATACTGCCCCATGTACAGCAGAGAAGACCTGAGTATACTGCCCCCATGTACAGCAGAGGAGACCTGAGTATACTGCCCCCTTATACAGCAGAGGAGACCTGGGTATACTGCCCCCATGTACAGCAGAGGAGACCTGAGTATACTGCCCCCTTGTAAAGCAGAGGAGACCCGAGCATAGAGCCCCCATGTACAGCAAAGGAGACCTGGGCATACTGCCATCATATACAGCAGAGGAGACTTTAGTATACTGCCTCATGTACAGCAGAGGAGACCTGAGTATTCTGCCATCATGTACAGCAATGGAGACCCGAGTATACTGCCCCCATGTACAGCAGAGAAGACCCGAGCATAGTGCTCCCATGTACAGCAGAGGAGACCTGAGTATACTGCCCTCATGTACAGCAGAGGAGACCCAGGTATAGTGCCCCCATGTACAGCAGAGGAGACCCGAGCATTGTACCCATATGTACAGCAGAGGAGACAAGAGTATACTGCCCCCCATGTACAACAGAGGAGACCCGAGTATACGGTTCCATGTACAGCAGAGGAGACCAGAGTATACTGCCCCCATGTACAGCAGAGGAGACCCGAGTATATTGCTCACTTTTACAGCAGAAGCGACCTGACCATAGTGCCCCCATGTAAAGCAGAGGAAACCTGAGTATACTTCTCTCATGCACAGCAGAGGAGACCTGGGTGTACTGTCCCATGTACAACAGAGCAGACCCGAGTATACTGCCCCATGTACAGCAGAGGAGACACAAGCATAGTGCCCATATGTACAGCAGAGGAGATCAGAGTATACTGCCTCCCATGTACAGCAGAGGAGACCTGAGTATATGGCCCCATGTACAGCAGAGGAGATCTGAGTATACTGCCCCCATGTACAACAGAGGAGACCTGAGTATACTGCCCCCTTGTACAGCAGAGGAGAGCCGAGTATACTGCCCCATGTACAGCAGAGGAGACCTGAGTATACTGCCCTGATGTACAGCAGAGGAGACCCGAGCATAGTGCCCCCATGTACAGCAGAGGAGACCTGAGTATACTGCCATCATGTACAGCAATGGAGACCCGAGTATACTGCCCCCATGTACAGCAATGGAGACCCGAGTATACTGCCCCCATATACAGCAGAGGAGACCCGAGTATACAGCCATCATGTACAGCAGAGGAGACCCAAGTATACTGCCCTCATGCACAGCAGAGGAGACCAGAGTATACTGCCCCCATGTACAGCAAAGGAGACCCGAGTATATTGCTCCCCTTTACAGCAGAGGAGACACGATCATAGTGCTCCCATGTACAGCAGAGGAGACCGGAGTATACTGCCATCATGTACAGCATAGGAGACCCGAGTATACTGCCCCCATGTACAGCAGAGGAGACCTGAGTATATTGCTCCCTTTTACAGCAGAAGCAACCCGACCATAGTGCCCCCATGTAAAGCAGGGGAGACCTGAGTATACTGCCCTCATGCACAGCAGAGGAGACCTGGGTGTACTGCCCCCATGTAGAGCAGTGGAGACCTGAGTATACTGCCCCCATGTACAGCAGAGGAGACCCAGGTATAGTGCCCTCATGCACAGCAGAGGAGACCCGAGTAAACTGCCCGACTGTACAGCAGAGGAGACCAGAGTATACTGCCCCCATGTACAGCAGAGGAGACCCGAGTATATGGCCCCATGTACAGCAGAGGAGACCTGAATATACTGCCCCCATGTACAGCAGAGGAGACCTTAGTATACTGCCCCCATGTAAAGCAGAGGAGACCTGAGTATACTGTCCCCATGCACAGCAGAGGAGACCTTAGTATACTGCCCCCATTTAAAGCAGAGGAGACCTTAGTATACTGCCCCCATGTAAAGCAGAGGAGACCTGAGTATAGTGCCCTCATGTAAAGCAGAGGAGACCTGAGTATACTGCCCCCATGTACAGCAGAGGAAACCTGAGTATACTGCCCCCATGTACAGCAGAGGAGACCTGAGTATACTGCCCCCATGTACAGCAGAGGAAACCTGAGTATGCTGAGCTCATGTACGAAAGACACAAACAACTGGTGTTGGTTGATGTTGGGGGTCGGCCACAGAATTTATTAAATAATAAATACACTGGAAAAAGAATATCCTTGCGTAACCTTTAACATCTTGAAAGAGGACAACTTTATTTTACACATGCATTAACTCTACCATAATGCCAAAAACCTACCACGAGAGTAAATATGTGGTTATCGAAATGACTCCCTGCAAGAATACTCTGCCTGCTGGGACAACAAAGGAAAACAAAAGAAAAATAATTGAAATATAAAGGAGCGGGAGGGTCAGAAGTTTTCCAAAATGGCAAGAGGAAGGACACTTTGTGGCCCTAGTTTATGTAACCTCAAAAGATCCCTCCCGTAATCTAAGCCCAGAAAATAAGTTGCACACCCCTTCTTAAAGTGACCCCTTAAATTTGTGCCCCCGATAGCAACATTATTTTTTTTTAGACTACCATATGCAGTCCCTGGCCCTTTGGCTAATAAGCCTGGGTTATACAATTATAGTGTCACGGACACAGGGTTTGTGGACCCACTAGGCCGCTCCGCCGTAGCGGGGAGGCAGCTGACCAGGTCACAGTCTATGTGAAAGTAGATAGCAGACAGTAATGCTTAGGTAACTGAAATAGTCTGGGCGGTGACTGTGGCCTCAGCACGGATGGAGACAGATGCGGAAGGTGGCGCCAGACGTGGCGAGCAGTATCCGATGAGCAGATGGCACTTGACGTGGCAGGTGGCACTTGACGTGGCAGATGGCACTTGACGTGGCAGATGGCACTTGACGTGGCAGATGACACTTGACGTGGCAGGTGGCACTTGACGTGGCAGATGGCACTTGACGTGGCAGATGACACTTGACGTGGCAGAAGGTACTTGACGTGGCAGACGACACTTGACGTGGCAGACGACACTTGACGTGGCAGATGACACTTGACGTGGCAGATGACACTTGAACACGGGTAGGCACAGGAACAATGCGGAATACAGGAACGGTAACAGGGCACGGGTAACAGCAGGAACGCGAGACACTAAGGGACCATTTGCAAGACAGACAGGGAAAGACTAACAATCAAGGGAATCACGTGGGTTAATAATAATTGATTTCATGTGCGCGCGCTGGCCCTTTAAGAGCGGGCGCGAGCGTGCGCGTGCACCATACGGGACCCGGCCGGACGGAGCGGTAGTGAGCGCTGGCATCTCCTAGGAGCGAGACGGAGGCCAGCGCTCACAGATCCATGGCTGCGGGCGTCGGGAGGTGAGTGAACCCGACGGCCCGCGGCCATGGGCGCTACAGTATCCCCCCTCTTACACCCCCTCTTCTTGCGGCCAGAGTGAGAGAGGAACTTTTAAATAAGAGTAGGGGCGCTGAGGTTCTCTTCTGGCTCCCAGGACCTCTCCTCAGGACCAAACCCTCTCCAGTCCACCAGATAGAAAATCCTTCCTCCTACCCTCTTGCGGTCCAGGATCTCCTTTACCTCGAATACATCAGAAGGGCCGCTGGAAGCAACTGTTGAACTAGAGGTCTTGCTGTAGCGGTTCAGGACCACTGGTTTCAGGAGGGACACATGGAAGGAGTTAGGGATTCTGAGGGTAGGGGGCAGCCGCAGTTTATAGGAAACAGGGTTAATTTGTTGCAGGATCTCGAAGGGACCAAGGAACCTGGGATCAAACTTGTATGAAGGCACCCTCAAGCGAATGTTTCGAGTGGACAGCCAGACTTTAGTCCCAGGAAGATACTGAGGCGGCTCTCTTCTCTTGGTATCTGCCTTTCGCTTCGTGCGTTCGACCGCCTGCAAAATAGAGGACCGGGTCTGTTGCCAGATTTGCAGGAAGTCCCCATATGCAGAGTCAGCAGCGGGTACCTGAGATGAAGTCGACACTGGAAGAGGAACTCTGGGATGTTGACTGTACACGATGTGAAACGGAGTGGAGGTGGTGGACTCACTTGTGTGGTTGTTATATGAAAACTCCGCCCATGGAAGAAGCTGTACCCAGTTATCGTGCTGTGAAGAGATGAAGTGGCGGAGGTAATTTTCCATGATCTGGTTGATCCTCTCAACTTGCCCATTGGACTGGGGGTGATAGGCAGAGGAAAAGTCCAAACTCACATCCAGGAGTTTACAGAGGGCTCTCCAGAACTTGGAGGTAAACTGAACCCCCCGGTCGGACACAATGTGAAGAGGCAAGCCATGCAAGCGGAAGATGTGCTGAATGAAGAAGCTTGCTACTCGAGGAGCAGAGGGTAGGCCGGTTAGCGGGATAAAATGTGCCATCTTAGAGAACCGGTCCACCACCACCCAGATGGTCCGTGACGAAGTCCATAGCGATGTGCTGCCAGGGGGCACTGGGTACAGGCAGGGGTTGAAGCAGGCCGGCAGGCTTGCTGTGAGCCACCTTGTTAGGCCGGATTCACACGAACGTGGCGTTTTTGCGCGCGTGAAAAACGCGCCGTTTCGGTTGCGTTGCAGTTGCGTGTGGCATCCGTTTGGGCAGCGTGATAGCGTATTTAACGCGCGTATGGCATGCGTTTTTTACGCGCGTCAAAACAACGGAGGGTGGAGTAATAGAGAGGACAGCCTACAAAAAGACACCTTCTCCAACACCTGCTTGCTGTGAGCACATGTTCGCATCCAGATTTCACGTTCCCTCACACTTTGGTCCGTGTTTGTTGGATTTGGGTGGTTTTTCAGGTTAAAAAATCTACAATATGCCCTTGACTCCGCTGGGCCGTGTGCTGCTCGCATGGATGGTTTCTAGGAGATTTGGTGAACGCCGACCCATGCTTGAGGAGGGAACCCGTAGAAGAGGGAGGATTTGGGTTCATCCACTTGTGGCCCAGCGCAGCTCCAAAGGCCATTTTCATACTCTATATGAGGACCTTCGCAGCCACCCTGAGAAATTTCGTTCGTTTTGCCGCATGTCTGTGTTGACTTTTGATCTTCTACTGGAGCAGATTCGCGCAGGCATAACCTACACGGACACCAATATGCGGCGCTGCATTTCCCCCGAGGAGCGACTCCTAGTGACGTTAAGGTATGTGTGTTTAAAACTCTTGCTGCTTACAGGCTGGTGTGTGGTTCTCATGTCCTCAAGCATGCTTATTTGTGTTGTGTGTTTTTGCATCTCGCCCATGTAGATTTCTAGCTACCGGAAACAGCTATCATTCGTTACATTTCGAATTCCTTCTTGGAGTGAGCACAATTTCGGCCATTGTCACAGGCACCTGTGTTGTGTTGTGGCTGCGATTGAAGGCCACAGTGATGCCGCAGCCGACGACAGACCACTGGCTTTCCATTGCATCAGACTTTCTCACCACCACCCAATTTCCGAATTGTATTGGTGCCCTAGACGGGAAGCATATTCGGGTCAAGAAGCCCCCCCACTCCGGATCCCGATTCTATAACTACAAACAGTATTTTTCAATCGTCTTGATGGCCCTGTCCGACAGCAATTATTGTTTTACAATTGTACATATAGGGTCCTATGGAAGCTCCGCTGATGCCCGCATCTTTCGTACATCCCGGATGGGCGAGCGTCTGATGTGCAATCTGCTGTCGGTGCCGGTGCCGACCCACCTGCCTGGCTCGCGAGGACCACCAGTCCCTTATGTGATCGTGGCAGATGAGGGTTTCGGACTCACAAGTCAAGTCATGCGCCCATTTGCTCGAAGAGGCTTGGACGACCGCCGGCGCATATTCAATTACCGGCTTAGCAGAGCACGCCGATGTGTGGAATGTGCATTTGGCATAATGTCCTCCAAATGGCGTGTTTTCCTCACCACCATGCAACTGAAGGCGCAAAATGTCACCCGGGTCATACAAGCGTGTGTCGTGCTTCATAATTTTTGTCGCATACATGATGGTGGTTGTGATGCAGAATATATTCAGCAAAATGTTTCGTCAACAACCATTCCACTGCCAATTCCACTTGGAAGGGCGCAAACATCGGGAATACGAGTACGCGACATATTTGCACAATATTTTGACAGCCCGGATGGAGCTGTGCCATGGCAGGAGGATGTTCTGTGAGGGCTGTCCTAGTTGAGATTAGTGGGCCTCAGTAGCGTTTTTGTGGGACTTTTGTTGTTCTTTGGGGAGGGGATATTTTGATTCTGCACTCGCAAGACATGAGGACCCTTGACGTGGGTTGCGAGCTTACATCTTTGGTGGTTTTCCTTTTTACGTTAAATCTCCTCTAGACGAATTAGCTTGGGAGGCCGCTTGCCTTAGCCCTTGGACACTAATTCCATGTCAAAAATCATTTGGTCCCCATTTCTCACACGACTGCAATGCAGGCGAGGGCAATATGCGGAATGGAGGTAACCCACCAAAGACAAACTAATACCTCTATCATGGCATGCTACAAACTTGCTCCACCGTCCTAATGTGGGGACATTACCTCAAATAATGTTTGGGGGAACCTGGGTACCAACACATAAAGGGAGGCAAACACAAATAATGAAACGTCGTCACAACATAACCATTTAATCTGGTATTTCAAACGTAAACACTGAGCAGCATCCAGCTGTCAGAAAAACATATCGAACGCACCAACATGATGCTACAGAACTAAACTGTGACTTCCATGTTGACAGTCCCACATAGAAACACGCGGCATCGGCCTCCACAATTCTATAAGTCCTGATACATGTGTGAGGGAGACTGGTGGCTCTGCATCTCAGCACCACTATACTGTCCCTGGGACTGCTGAGGATGTTCCACACCAGCATAGTGGTGCTGATACTGAGGGTTTAGCCCTGCAGGGGGGCCCTGGACAAAGGGAGGCTGGGGTCTGACGTAGGGGGGGAAAGTGCGGTCGCGAGGCACCACATGACCTGGTGACATTACCCTCACCATCGGCCGTTGGTACTGTGGCCTTTGAAAGGTGTGAGCAGGCTGGGAAGGGAGAGGAGCAGAAGAGGTCAGACAATCTTCAGGCAATCCACGCCATTGCTCTACTACCTGGAAGCATTGGCGTGGATTGTTAGGAGGAGTGGCAGAATCAATAATAGCGAGGATGGCCCCTTGGACACGTGCCATCCGGTAGTCCGGTACTCGCCGAAGTAGTGGCGCTATGGTACGCCCAAAAGCGTCACATCCATCCTCCTCCGAACAGCGCCTAAGGTACTCCAGGACTCTCGCGTCCACGTTGGCACCTGCTGGGGCAACCTGGGTGCGCCGGCGTCTGGCTGGTGGCGTCCGTGGATTGTCCAGGTCCACTGGCAGCTGGGGTTGGCTGCTTAACTGTGTGGCAGCTTGGGTTTGGGTACGGTCGGGGGTCAAGGGCAGCACGGGATCTTGTTCGGTGACCTGGTGCGCCTCCACATGGCCAGCCTCCTCCTCCGTGTCATTCAGATTATCACTGCATCTGCCAGAAACATTTATCGTTACTCATTTTCCCATGGCCACAAGGGCCATACAGATTTTTAGACAGGCTATGCAGTGAACACACACATGTCATCAATGTAATGTCAGTACTTACGGTCGCATCTCCATAATGTCCTTGAGAAACATCAGCTGTTTCATATATATATAGGGCCTTTTTTTGGACGCCCCATCCCCACTTCGCCCTTTGTTGCCATATTCCCTCCTAAACTGATCCCGACAGCTCCTCCACCGTGTTTTGACATCATCAACTGGACAAAGGAACAGGAGACACACACCAAAATGAGACCATCTGACCGTACAGACAACTTCACTTGTCACAAACGTTGCTATACGTAATACACAACGAAACAATAAACACTGGCCTATACATTATGCAGTGCCACACGCGCGACCAAGCACTGTACAGAACATATGAAACACAAGGCTATACACGATAGCATGGGCGATTGCATCAGCATTAATTTAGATCAGCACTTACCTATGGTTTTGCGGTCTCTTGTGGTACTTTTTTCCCACTCCTGCCCAAATAGGCTATGCGCTACCTCATCCCAGGCTACCTCCTTGCCCGTGCGGTCGTGGTAGGCCTCATCATTCGTGTTCCACAACTGGGGTCTGTCATGGACCAAGCAAATAAGTTTCTCCACATCACACGCACGTGGCATTGCTGCAGATGTGTGTTGAAACTGTGCGCATGTGCTCAGAATGTGAAAAGGCACTTCCTGGTGGGTAGTTGTTTTGTCTAGTCTGCTCCACTCATTTACATAGACTTAACAAGTGCTGCGTGAAAAACGCTGTGCGTATGGAGGTGCTTGCGTGTGCCCTGCGTTGTTTTCACGCACCCATTGACTTCAATGGGTGCGTGATGCGTTGAAAACGCAGAATCAACGGACATGTCGTGAGTTTTTTGCAACGGAGCAACGCTGCGCAAAAAACGCTGCCATGTCTGCACGGCCCCATTGACTAATATAGCTACGGGCAACGCACGTGAAAATCACGCGCGTTGCACGCGCGTATTTTACGTTCGTCTGAATAAGCCCTTAGAGGCACAAACCGTGCAAGCAGAGACAAAGTCCAGAACATCTTTAGGTAGCGTTGGCCACCAGAAGTGACGAGCGACCAGGTCTTGGGTTTTACGGACACCAGCGTGCCCAGCCAGTTTAGAACTGTGTCCCCAGCGGAGAATTCTTTTTCTGTCTTCCAACCGAACAAAAGTTCTCCCTGGAGTAATATTTCTAAGCTGCAGAGGATTGGTGGTGACAACGCAGGATGGGTCTATGATCGTCTGAAGGGACTCCACCGTGTCTTCCATTTCGAATGATCTGGACAGGGCATCGGCCCTCACGTTCTTGTCCGCGGGACGGTAGTGGAGCAGAAATTGGAAATGGGTATAGAACAGTGACCACCTGGCTTGACGAGGATTCAGTCTTTGAGCGGACTGAAGGTAAGTGAGATTCTTGTGGTCGGTGAAGATCAGGATGGGATGAGCAGCGCCCTCCAGGAGACGTCTCCACTCCTCCAGGGCCAATTTGATAGCCAGTAGCTCCCTATCTCCAATGGAGTAATTGCGCTCAGCAGAGGAAAACAGTAATGAGTAGTAGCCACACACTACTGCCTTTCCTTTGGAGCTCCTCTGGAACAGAAGTGCGCCTGCCCCAACAGAGGAAGTGTCCACCTCCAGTGAGAACTGCCGAGATATGTCAGGATGATGGAGGATCGAAGCTGAAGTGAAGGCTTTCTTGAGGCTAATGAATGCGGACTTTGCCTCCGGAGTCCACACCTTGGCGTTCACACCCTTCTTGGTAAGGGTAGAAATGGGGGCCGTCAGAGAAGAAAAGTTCGAAATAAACTGCCGGTAGAAATTGGCGAAACCCAGGAACCGCTGTATGGCCCTTAGGCCTTGAGGACGTGGCCATTCCAGGACAGACTTTAGCTTCTCAGGGTCCATCTTAAGGCCTTGATCCGAGATGACATAGCCCAGGAAGGGCAGAGACCTCTTTTCAAATGTGCATTTCTCTAACTTGGCATACAAGTGATTCTCTCTTAGTCGCAGAAGAACTTGACGAACATGCCTCCGATGGGTCATCAGATCTGGGGAGAAGATTAGAATATCATCGAGATAAACTACAACACACGTATAGAGGAGATCTCGGAAGATGTCATTAACGAACTCCTGAAATACTGCGGGAGCGTTACACAGTCCGAAGGGCATCACTCGGTACTCATAGTGCCCATCGCGGGTGTTAAATGCCGTCTTCCATTCGTCACCCCGGCGAATCCGGATTAGATTATAGGCCCCTCGCAGATCTAGCTTGGAAAAAATTTTGGCTCCTCGTATGCGATCAAACAGCTCGGAAATGAGTGGCAACAGGTATTTGTTCTTGACCGTGATCTGATTGAGACCACGGTAGTCGATGCAGGGTCGGAGAGATCCATCTTTCTTTTTAACGAAGAACAATCCTGCCCCGGCCGGGGAGGAAGATTTTCGAATAAAACCCCTCTCCAAGTTCTCCTTTATATAGGCTGACATTGATAACGTCTCTGGCAAGGAGAGAGGATATACTCGTCCACGGGGAAGAGAAGCATTGGGCACCAGTTCAATGGGACAGTCATAACTCCGATGTGGAGGCAACGTCTCAGCCTCTCGTTTGCAGAAGACATCCGCAAAACTGGCATACTGAGAAGGTAGATCGGAAAGTGACTTAGGCAGAGGGGGCACAACAGGACGGACTTGTGACAGGCAATGGCTATGGCATCTGGAGCCCCATTGAAGAACCTCTCCAGAACTCCATTAGAGTGTCGGGGCGTGTAGACGGAGCCATGCAGGATAGGATTGATAGCCATGGGTAGTACCAGGAAGGAGATCTGTTCTGAGTGAAGAGCTCCGACCCGTAATGTCACCGGCTCAGTGATGAGCATGATTGGATCAGGCAGCAGTAGACCATTCACAGAGGCAACTGCCAGGGGTCTCTCCAGACGGACTGTGGGTAGTTGAAACCGATCCACTAGATCTTGGTGGATAAAATTAGCAGCCGCTCCAGAGTCAAGATAGGCGGAGGAAGGATGTGATGTCTGTCCGGTGACGATGGCCACAGGTATCGATAATTTGGAAGAGGTTTTAACGTTTGGAGACGTTCCACCTAGAGTTGCCTCTCCAACCAACCCTAGGTACTGGAGTTTCCCGGTTTCTGTGGGCATTAACGCACAAAATGACCCTTGAGGCCGCAATACATGCAAAGTCCAGAGGAGCGTCTGCGCTGCTTCTACTGTTCAGATAACCGGACTCTGTCTACCTGCATTGGTTCCTCAGGTAGCGCACTAGGAGTGAACAATTGTGGTCTCTGGGCAGGGGCTGCTGGTCTGTGGGCCCGGCTCTCCTGACGAACCTCTTGAGAGCGCTCCCGGATTCTCATATCAACCCGGGTGGCTAACAGGATGAGGGCATCCAAGGTAGAAGGAAGGTCGCGGGCTGCCAGTTCGTCCTTGATGTGAGAGGACAGTCCCTGCCAGAAGGTCGCCACCAGTGCCTCATTGTTCCATGCCAGCTTGGCTGCTAGGGTACGGAAGGAGATCGCGTACTCCCCTACTGTGGAGCCTTCTTGCTTGAGGGTCAACAGAGTGGCTGCGGCAGAGGATGTTCGACCCGGCTCCTCGAACACGGCACGAAAGGACTGCAGGAACAAGGCTAGGTCCGCGGATACAGCTCCTTGTTGCTCCAAGATTGGGTTTGCACATGCGAACGCCTTGCCAGCGAGGAGGGAGATGATGAACGCTACTTTAGCCTCCTCGGAGGGGAAGAGATGAGGCCGTAGCCTAAAATGCACCGTGCATTGATTAAGAAATCCTCTGCATGCTCTGGGATCACCGTCATAGCGAGGAGGAAGAGGCAGAGGAACTGAGGATCCGGAACAAACAGGGTGAGCAACAGGCAGTGGCACGGCAACAGCATCTGGAGGAAGAACCGGGGGTGGAACAGCGAGTAGATCCAGGCGGACCAGAATGGAATTCACCGCCTCAAGGAGTTGATCCTGACGAGTGCGTAGGTCATGCATCTCTGTCTGAATCTTCTGTACTGGGGTCTTGGGCTGGCCAGCGGGTTCCATGGCCTGAGCGTACTGTCACAGACACAGGGTATGACTGTCACGGACACAGGGTATGTGGACACACTGGGCCGCTCCGCCGTAGCGGGGAGGCAGCTGACCAGGTCACAGTCTATGTGAAAGTAGATAGCAGACAGTAATGCTTAGGTACCTGAAATAGTCCGGGCGGTGACTGTGGCCTCAGCACGGATGGAGACAGGTGCGGAAGGTGGCGCCAGACGTGGCGAGCAGTATCCGATGAGCAGATGACACTTGACGTGGCAGATGGCACTTGATGTGGCAGATGACACTTGACGTGGCAGATGGCACTTGACGTGGCAGATGTCACTTGACGTGGCAGGTGACACTTGACGTGGCAGATGGCACTTGACGTGGCAGATGGCACTTGACATGGCAGATGACACTTGACGTGGCAGAAGGCACTTGACGTGGCAGACGACACTTGACGTGGCAGACGACACTTGGCGTGGCAGATGACACTTGACGTGGCAGGTGACACTTGAACACGGGTAGGCACAGGAACAATGCGGAATACAGGAACGGTAACAGGGCACGGGTAACAGCAGGAACGGGAGACACTAAGGGACCATTTGCAAGACAGACAGGGAAAGACTAACAACGCTCAGGCAAGGATCAGAAGGGCTGGGGCATTCTTATAGAGCAGGGAATCACGTGGGTTAATAATCATTGATTTCATGTGCGCGTGCTGGCCCTTTAAGAGCGGGCGCGAGCGTGCGCGCGCACCCTACGGGACCCGGCCGGACGGAGCGGAAGTGAGCGCTGGCATCTCCTAGGAGGGAGACGGAGGCCAGCGCTCACAGATCCATGGCTGCGGGCGTCGGGAGGTGAGTGAACCAGACGGCCCGCGGCCATGGGCGCTACATATAGAAGTCCCTACAGAAAATGATCTTAATCTTGTTTGGTAACGCGGGGCCGGTAGCGGGGTCATGATTTTGGTTTTCTTCTGACAAACTCATAGATAAATTTGCTTACAATTAAACTGGTCTACTGTGGTCAGACCTCTCCCTGGTGAGTGACTATAAGGGATGTGTAAATTAACCCCAAAGGTCAGTCTAGATCAAACAATGATTTGTATGTATATATGTATATGTTAATGTATTTTTCCATTATGGTAAATATTTATTTATATGAGTAAGACAGTTGTGATGGCAAGGTCAAATACCTGTCATTACACTTGTGTATATATAGTTCACCTGCATACGATCAGGGGGAGCTACTACCTGACATCATTGTTTGATCTAGACTGACCTTTGAGGTTAATTTACTCCTCCCTTCCTGTTTGAAAAATCAGGTTTAATTGCCATCCCAGAAAAAACGCTTTTCTCTTTTTTTCCCGGTCTTTCTGTGCATAAAATGATGCCTGTATCTTGTGTATCGCTGTATGAACCTGAGGAAGGGACCTGTCCGGTCCTGAAACGCGTAGTATCTATTACAAATAAAGTCTACTGAAAAATACTTCATTTTGAATACTTACCTGTCCCGAATACTGCAATTTTTCTTCTCCACATTCTGTGTTCGATCTCCCCGGGAACAGAATTTTCTCCCGTGGGATAGCAGCGGGTGGCAGCCGACATCCACAACGATCTTCATAAATTCTCGTTTCCACGCTAAGCACAACACTGCCAGGTAAGTGCATCAGCTCGCCTCTTTGCTCACACTGTCCCCCGTTCCTTACATTATTACCTTAGAGGACAGAGGGGAGGCCTTTTGTAGGGAGAAGATCAGTGACGAGATGGAGGGAGCAGCAGAGTAGGTTTGTGGAAGGACCCCGTATTCTTTGTGTAATAGGCTGACACGCAATGGGGTGGGTCATTTGAGGAACGAGGGGCAGATTTTATGTATATTGGAGGGTACTGGTCTGCTTAGTAGGCCACAAAGGAAGGTGCCACAGTGCAATATTCGAGATATGACATGGTCAAGCTTTTCACTTTTTCAGCAGAAGGTGATGTCAAAAGTCAACCTAAAATACCATCCACGAGGAAGATGGGGTAAGGTGAGGTGTCATCAGCATCATTTACAGCAGGAAGAACACAGTATTTCTAGCGCCACCTATAACGACAATCGTGTAAGTCAATGTCTGAGACTTTATAGAGCCCTGAAACATCACTCGGGTTATTATGAAAACTAGAGACACCCAGTGGCGTAGCCCGCCGCGGGCCCCTGTTACTATAGTAACTACAGTACTTACCCGCCTGGTTCCGGAGCGTAGCAGAGGTCCTGACATCACAACGCTGTGCACAGCGCATGATGTCACAATGCTATGCGCCGCGCACAACATCCCAAACCTGGATAGAGTCAAGACAGGACCTCTGCTGCGGCTGAAGAAGAGGGTAAGATTAATATCCCTGTCTTCTGGAGCTGATGGGTTGGGGTCCGACTCCCGGGACCCCGCCAATCAGCTGTTTTGAAGGGGCTGCAGTGCTCGTACAAGAGCTGCTTCCTCTTCATTCCGGCCACTTGCTCACACTATGAAACCGTGTCGGCGACTCACAGTGTGAACAAGTGAGGGAAATGAAGGGGAAGCAGCTCTTGTACAAGCACTGCAGCCCCTTCAAAACAGGTGATTGGGGGGTCCCGGGAGTCGGACCCCGACCCATCAGCTATTGATGGCCTATCCTGAGGCTAGGCCACCAATGTTTAGGGACTGGACAACCCCTACGGTGTAGCAGGCTTAGAGGGCCCATGAGACAGGATTACATATTGTGTGATGCTGTCTGCTGGGCCCTGTATCTAAGCCATTCACATGGTAGGCTTAGATACATGGCCCATGTGTAATCCTGTCTGATGGGTCCTGTATATAAGCCTACCACACGGTAGGCTTATATACAGGGCCACAGCAGACAGTAATCTTATACTGTAAAAGATTAGTCTGCTAGACCCTGTATCTAAGCATCTTACATAACCACATGGTAAGCTTAGATACAGGGCCCATATATGCTTCTGTCTGTTGGACCCTGTATCTAAGCCTATCACATGTTAGGCTTAGATACAAGGCTTCAGCAGACAGTAATCTTATACTGTATAAGATTACTGTCAGACAGTTATCACACATGGGCCCTGTATTTTTGAGTGTTTGTTCATTTTTACAGGTTCGGTCACTGGACTACGTCGGATTCGAGGAATACTTCGATAGCGGCTTTTTTTTATTATCAATAAAATGTTTAATGAGGGTTGTGTGTGTTTTTTTTTTTTATTTCAATAAAAAAAAAAATTCTATGTCTTTGTATTTTTTTAAACTTTATTACTCCCGCCTTAGTAATGCCCGCCGGCTGATTGACAGCGCCCATTACTAAGACGGGGCTTAGTGTTAGCCGATGCGGAGGCCAACACTAAACCCCATTATTACCCCGGTACCTACAGCCACCAGGGGTGCCGGGAAGAGCCAGGTATGATTCAGCACTTTACCATCTGTAGCAATGGTCGTATACTGGGGCGGCAGCAGGCTGGTATTATCAGGCTGTGAAATTTGGTTGCTTTATTGTATCTGGCTGGTTATGAAAAACCCACGTCATTTAAAAAAAAAAAAAAAAAATTGGAAAGAACGATGTGGGGTGTCCTCGCAATTTTCATAACCAGCCAGATACAACACAGCAGCAGCAGCAGGCAGCATTACCAGGGTGGGAAGGGCCTCTGTTTTTGGCCTTCCCCAGCCTGATAATACCAGCCTGCGCCCCCCCCCACCCCAGTGCCCGACCATCACTACAGATGTTCGGTTGCTGGTTCGTACCTGGGTCTTCCCGACACCCTTGGTGACGGTGGGTACTTGGGTAATAATGGGAGTTAGTTTTGGCCTCTGCACCGGCATAACACTAAGCCCCGCCTTAGTAATGGGTGCTGCCAATCAGCCAGCAGCTATTAAAAAGGCAGTAGTAATAAAGTTTAAAAAAATAAAAGGACATTGAAAAAAATATTTTATTGAAATATAAAAACCCACACAACCCTCATTAACCATTGTATTGAGAATAAAAAAAACGCTGTTATTGAAGTCCTCGAATACAAAGTAGTCCAACAACCGAACCTGTAAAATAACACAAACACACAAAAATAATCAGTAACACATAAAGAAGCAAAACAATTATTATTCTTACCTTTCCTGGGTCCAGCGCTGGAGCCGCAATGTCAGCAAGCTGAGTCCTGTATCTAATCCTATCATCTGTGATACTGTCTGCTGAGCCCTATATCTAATCCTATCATGTGTGATACTGTCTGCTGAGCTACTGTATCTAATCCTATCATGTGTGATACTGTCTGCTGAGCCACTGTATCTAATCCTACCATGTGTGATACTGTCTGCTGAGCCACTGTATCTAATCCTATCATGTGTGATACTGTCTGCTGAGCCACTGTATCTTATCCTATCACGTTTGATACTGTCTGCTGAGCCACTGTATCTAATCATATCATGTGTGATACTGTCTGCAGAGCCCTGTATCTAATCCTAGTACGTGTGATACTGTCTGCTGAGCCACTGTATCTAATCCTAGCATGTGTGATACTGTCTGCTGAGCCACTGTATCTTATCTTATCCTATCATGTGTGATACTGTCTGCTGAGCCTTATGGCTGAGGCTTAGGAAATGTGGCAACAGTCCAAATGATCCTACCCCCAGCTATATTGTATATTAGATCCAATAGTCCTATATATAGGTAACCATGCCATGAAAATATGTGAAATCATTGAGAGTTCAGTAAAAGACGTGGTCTGGAGGAGAGAGAGAGAGACGCAGAGTCCACAGCTCGGTCAATTATAATCACCTTGGAATTTTAAAAACTTGGAAGATTAGGGGTTAAACCGTTATCAGATAATCCTACAATTAGGTTAATGACCTTTGTACGATGGGAAAAAACCATAGTGAATATCACTGACACGTCGGATTTTACATCTATTTGAGGAAATACCATAGAGAGTCCCGTCTTTCAAATGGAGAATATATTTTTGGGTAACCAGACGGGTCTATAATCTCCAGATAATAAAATAATGAGATAATAACGTCAGGGAGATGAGATGGGAGCTTCTCTGGGAGAACGGCCACTGGTGGCAGTGTGATCGGCCGTACTATTCCCTACATTCAGAACAACAAAATAGGTTTAGTTACCGAGAGGAAATATATTATCCCTGAAATAAAAGGGAAAAAAAAATAGGAACATAAAATATAGAGCAGGCGTCCTAGCAGATCCTGGAGAGATGTTTTCCAGCCCAATTTAAATCTTAGTGGGAGATTGATATAAGACGGATAACTGCAAAACAATGGCTAAGAAATGTATTAGGTGTCCCGCAAAACTCGAAAAATCCTGGTTATAGAATCTCACAATTGTATCCACTGCACAGGATTTGTCTAAGCCCTAAGATCACGACAGAAATAGATAATATAAAGAATTCCTGCCACATAGGACCACAGTATTATCATAGTAACAGAGTATTATCATAGTAACATAGGACCCCAGTATTATCATAGTAACATAGTACCATTGTATTATCATAGTAACATAGTACAACAGTATTATCATAGTAACATAGTACCATAGTATTATCATAGTAACATAGTACCACAGTAGTATCATAGTAACATAGGACCACAGTATTATCATAGTAACATAGTAACATAGTATTATCATAGTAACATAGTACCTTAGTATTATCATAGTAACATAGTACCACAGTATTATCATAGTAACATAGTAACAGAGTATTATCATAGTAACATAGGACCACAGTATTATCATAGTAACATAGTAATATTATAGTAACATAGTACCACAGTATTATCATAGTAACATAGGACCACAGTATTATCATAGTAACACTATTGTGTTGCTGTACTTCTGTATTGTGTTGCTGTATTTCTGTGTTTGTGAATCTGTTTTGATTGCTAGCAAATAGAAGATAGCAAAAACTCACACAATTTAAAAAAAAAATTTGTACATTTTTTTTTTTTTCCCTTGCAGATTCGTTCCAGCTGAGCAGTTGACGAGGGGGAAGGGGTTAACTGGACACAGGTGGTATAAATTAGTCATCAGACCTCATTTTGAGCTTGCTCTTTCTGAGCTTGGTGGTTTAAGTGGCTTGTGAACTAAGTGGAGTTCTAAAACCGGAGTTGAAAAGAGGAGTTGAAGCCCCAGTAAGTACTCTTCTTTTTCTTTGACAATTGTTCGCTGTTTTGGTGTAACTTGGATAATTGATAGCAAGATTGGAGGTTTTCTTCAGTGCACAGTTTGTCATATGTATACACGACTGGAGCCGGAGTTCCAGGGTGAATATCTCTGTGGCAGATGTGAGCATGTTGTTCACCTGGAAGCTCGTATTAGAGATCTGGAGGAGCAGAATGCAACACTGAGGAGGATAGACAATTTTGAGCGGAGCTTGCTGCTCACAGAGCATGCAGTTAGTGGGTTAGAACTGGAGGGTGAAGACATGGGTGAGCAGGATCAGGTAAGTAGCTGGGTTAATGTAGTTAGGGGCAGTAGAAAGGGGTCAAAGACAAGGAAGGCCGATCCGGTTTCTGGCATTCCAAGCAAAATTGCCAGGTTGGGTGATGATGCGAGGGTGTCAGTCTCAGAAAAGGCAGCCCTAGTGGATACTGATCTCCCTAACAGCCGGGAGAACAGCCCAGCTAGTAGTCGGCGGGATGGTAATGCAGGCAAGCCAAGACAATTGATAGTTGTAGGGGATTCTATAATCAGGAAGACGGATAGAATAATTTGTCGCCAAGACCACCTCAACCGAATGGTTTGCTGTCTCCCTGGTGCCAGGGTTCGGCATGTGGTGGAACGGGTGGACAAATTGCTGGGAGGGGCTGGTGATGATCCAGCTGTCGTGGTCCATGTCGGTACCAACGACAGAATAAATGGTAGGTGGAGGAGCCTTAAGAATAATTTTAAAGAACTAGGCTACAAGCTGAAGGGAAGGACCTCCAAGGTTGTATTCTCAGGAATACTGCCTGTGCCATGCGCATCACAGGAAAGACAGCGGGAGCTTAGGGAGTTAAATGCATGGCTGAAGTCTTGGTGTAGAGGAGAAGGATTTGGGTTCCTAGAGCACTGGGCTGACTTTTCATTGGGGTACAAACTGTATTCTGCAGATGATTTGCACCTAAATGGAAGGGGGTCCGCTGTGCTGGGGGAGAGAATTCTAGCTGGGGTGGCGGAGTATTTAAACTAGGGCTGAGGAGGGAGGTCAATGTAGAAAAAAAAGGGGTAGCCAGGTTAGAGAGGGGTCAGACTATATTGGTGGGGGGAGAAACAGAATGTGGGGAGAGGACTAGACAACAAGATAAGGAGATCCTTTCGTTACAAAACATCAGTGTAAATAAAAAGGACCGATTAATGTCAAATCACATTTCTGATAATAAAAGTGAAAAACTGACAGGCAAGTTAAAGTGTATGTTCACAAATGCCAGAAGTCTAGCAAGCAAAATGGGGGAGCTGGAGGCCTTGATACTGGAAGAAAATATAGATATAGTTGGTGTTGCTGAAACATGGCTGGACTCTTCACATGACTGGGCTGTAAATCTACAGGGTTTTACACTTTTTCGTAAAGACAGGACAAATAGGAAAGGTGGTGGTGGTGTATGTCTGTATGTGAGAAGTGATATGAAGGCGAGTGTGAAAGAGACAATAGTGGGTGAAGACTGTGAGGAGGTTGAAACCTTGTGGGTGGAACTAGAAAGGGAGGTAAACACTGAAAAAATTACTTTTGGTGTAATCTATAGACCCCCCAATATAACTGAGGAGATGGAAGGTCAGATATATAAACAGATGGAGCGGGCTGCACAGGCGGGTACTGTAGTGATAATGGGAGATTTTAATTTCCGGGATATTAATTGGTGTCATGGTTCGGCTTCAACTGCAAAGGGGAGACATTTCCTCAACCTGTTGCAGGAAAATTTTATGGGCCAGTTTGTGGAAGACCCGACTAGAAGTGAAGCTCTGTTGGATCTGGTCATTTCTAATAATGCAGATCTTGTTGGGAATGTCAATGTTCGTGAAAACCTCGGTAACAGTGATCATAATATAGTTACATTTTACCTATACTGTAAAAAACAAACGCAGGCTGGGAGGGCAAAAACATTTAATTTTAAGAAAGCCAATTTCCCCAGGATGAGGGCTGCAATTCAGGATATAGACTGGGAAGAACTAATGTCAAATAATGGAACAAATGATAAATGGGAGATTTTCAAATCTACTTTGAGTTATTATAGTGCAAATTTTATTCCTACAGGTAATAAGTATAAACGACTCAAATTAAACCCCACATGGCTTACACCTTCTGTGAAAGGGGCAATACATGACAAAAAAAGGGCATTTAAAAAATACAAATCTGAGGGTACAGCTGTAGCCTTTGTAAAATATAAAGAGCTTAATAAAATCTGTAAAAATGTAATAAAATTAGCAAAAATACAAAATGAAAGGCAGGTGGCCAAGGATAGTAAAACAAATCCTAAAAAATTCTTCAAGCATATAAATGCAAAAAAGCCAAGGTCTGAACATGTAGGACCCCTAGATAATGGTAATGGGGAGTTGATCACAGGGGATCAAGAGAAGGCAGAGTTACTAAATGGGTTCTTTAGCTCTGTATATATACAACTGAAGAAGGAGCAGCTGATGTAGCCGGTGCCGGTGCTGTTAATATATCAGTTGATATACTGAATTGGATGAATGTAGAGATGGTCCAAGCTAAATTAAATAAAATAAATGTGCACAAGGCTCCGGGACCAGATGGGTTACACCCTAGAATTCTTAAAGAGCTTAGTTCAGTTATTTCTGTCCCCCTTTTCATAATATTCAGAGAATCTCTAGTGACTGGTATAGTGCCAAGGGACTGGCGCAGGGCAAATGTGGTGCCTATTTTCAAAAAGGGCTCTAGGTCTTCCCCGGGTAATTATAGACCAGTAAGCTTAACATCCATCGTGGGGAAAATGTTTGAGGGGCTATTGAGGGACTATATACAGGATTATGTGACAATAAATAGCATTATAAGTGACAGCCAGCACGGTTTTACTAAGGACAGAAGCTGTCAAACCAACCTAATCTGTTTTTATGAAGAGGTGAGCAGAAGTCTAGACAGAGGGGCCGCTGTGGATTTAGTGTTTTTGGACTTTGCAAAGGCATTTGACACTGTCCCCCATAGACGCCTAATGGGTAAATTAAGGACTATAGGTTTAGAAAATATAGTTTGTAATTGGATTGAGAATTGGCTCAAGGACCGTATCCAGAGGGTTGTGGTCAATGATTCCTTCTCTGAATGGTCCCCGGTTATAAGTGGTGTACCCCAGGGTTCAGTGCTGGGACCACTATTATTCAACTTATTTATTAATGATATAGAGGATGGGATTAATAGCACTATTTCTATTTTTGCAGATGACACCAAGCTATGTAATATAGTTCAGACTATGGAAGATGTTCATGAATTACAGGCAGATTTAAACAAACTAAGTGTTTGGGCATCCACTTGGCAAATGAAGTTTAACGTAGATAAATGTAAAGTTATGCATCTTGGTACCAACAACCTGCATGCATCATATGTCCTAGGGGGCGCTACACTGGCGGATTCACTTGTTGAGAAGGATCTGGGTGTACTTGTAAATCATAAACTCAATAACAGCATGCAGTGTCAATCAGCTGCTTCAAAGGCCAGCAGGATATTGTCGTGTATTAAAAGAGGCATGGACTCGCGGGACAGGGATGTAATAATGCCACTTTACAAAGCATTAGTGAGGCCTCATCTAGAATATGCAGTTCAGTTCTGGGCTCCAGTTCATAGAAAGGATGCCCTGGAGTTGGAAAAAATACAAAGAAGAGCAACGAAGCTAATAAGGGGCATGGAGAATTTAAGTTATGAGGAAAGATTGAAAGAATTAAACCTATTTAGCCTTGAAAAAAGACGACTAAGGGGGGACATGATTAACTTATATAAATATATTAATGGCACATACAAAAAATATGGTGAAATCCTGTTCCTTGTAAAACCCCCTCAAAAAACAAGGGGGCACTCCCTCCGTCTGGAGAAAAAAAGGTTCAAGCTGCAGAGGCGACAAGGCTTCTTTACAGTGAGAACTGTGAATTTATGGAATAGCCTACCGCAGGAGCTGGTCACAGCAGGGACAGTAGATGGCTTTAAAAAAGGGTTAGATAATTTCCTAGAACAAAAAAATATTAGCTCCTATGTGTAGAAATTTTTCCTTCCCTTTTCCCTTCCCTTGGTTGAACTTGATGGACATGTGTCTTTTTTCAGCCGTACTAACTATGTAACTAACTATGTAACTATAGTATTATCATAGTAACATAGTATCACAGTATTATCATAGTAACATAGTATTATCATAGTAACATAGTATCACAGTATTATCATAGTAACATAGTACAACAGTATTATCATAGTAACATAGTATCACAGTATTCTCATAGTAACATAGTACAACAGTATTATCATAGTAACATTGGACCACAGTATTATCATAGTAACATAGTATTATCATAGTAACATAGTATCACAGTATTATCATAGTAACATAGTACAACAGTATTATCATAGTAACATAGGACCACAGTATTATCATAGTAACATAGGACCACAGTATTCTCATAGTAACATAGGACCACAGTATTATCACAGTAACATAGTATCACAGTATTATCATAGTAACATAGTACCATAGTATTATCATAGTAACATAGTACAACAGTATTATCATAGTAACATAGGACCACAGTATTATCATAGTAACATAGTACAACAGTATTAGCATAGTAACATAGGACCACAGTATTATCATAGTAACATAGTACCACAGTATTATCATAGTAACATAGTACAACAGTATTATCATAGTAACATAGTATTATCATAGTAATATAGGACCACAATATTATCATAGTAACATAGTATTATCATAGTAACATAGTATCACAGTATTCTCATAGTAACATAGGACCACAGTATTATCACAGTAACATAGTACCACAGTATTATCATAGTAACATATTACCATAGTATTATCATAGTAACATAGGACCACAGTATTATCAATGTAACATAGTACCACAGTATTATCATAGTAACATAGTACCACAGTATTATCATAGTAACATAGTACAACAGTATTATCATAGTACCATAGTATTATCATAGTAATATAGGACCACAATATTATCATAGTAACATAGTATTATCATAGTAACATAGTATCACAGTATTATCATAGTAATATAGTATTATCATAGTAACATAGTATCACAGCATTGTCATAGTAACATAGTACAACAGTATTATCATAGTAACATAGGACCACAGTATTATCATAGTAACATAGTACAACAGTATTATCATAGTAACATAGGACCACAGTATTATCATAGTAACATAGGACCACAGTATTATCATAGTAACATAGTACCACAGTATTATCATAGTAACATAGGACCACAGTATTATCATAGTAACATAGGACTACACAGTATTATCATAGTAACATAGTACAACAGTATTATCAAGGTAACATAGTATCACAGTATTATCATAGTAACATAGTACAATAGTATTATCATAGTAACATAGTACCATTGTATTATCATAGCAACATGGGACCACAGTATTATCATAGTAACATAGTACAACAGTATTATCATAGTAACATAGGACCACAGTATTATCATAGTAACACAGTACCACAGTATTATCATAGTAACATAGGACCACAGTATTATCATAGTAACACAGTACCACAGTATTATCATAGTAACATAGTACAACAGTAATATCATAGTAACATAGGACCACAGTATTATCATAGTAACATAGGACCACAGTATTATCATAGTAACATAGTACAACAGTATTATCATAGTAACATAGGACCACAGTATTATCATAGTAACACAGTACCACAGTATTATAATAGTAACACAGGACCACAGTATTATCATAGTAACATAGTACCACAGTATTATCATAGTAACATAGTACCACAGTATTATCATAGTAAGATAGTACAACAGTATTATCATAGTAACATAGTACCACAGTATTATCATAGTAACATAGTGCCACAGTATTATCATAGTAACATAGTATCACAGTATTATCATAGTAACATAGTACCACAGTATTATCATAGTAACATAGTATCACAGTATTATCATAGTAACATAGTACAACAGTATTATCATAGTAACACAGTACCACAGTATTATCATAGTAACATAGTACCATAGTATTATCATAGTAACATAGTATTATCACAGTAATATAGGACCACAGTATTATCATAGTAACATAGGACCACAGTATTATCATAGTAACATAGGACCACAGAATTATCATAGTAACATAGTATTATCATAGTAACATAGTATCACAGTATTATCATAGTAACATAGTACCACAGTATTATCATAGTAACATAGTACCACAGTATTATCATAGCAACAAAGTATTATTATAGTGACATAAGACCACAGTATTATCATAGTAACATAGGACCACAGTATTATCATAGAAACATAGTACCATTGTATTATCATAGCAACATGGGACCACAGTATTATCATAGTAACATAGGACCACAGTATTATCATAGTAACATAGGACCACAGTATTATCATAGTAACATAGTACCACAGTATTATCATAGTAACATAGTACAACAGTATTATCATAGTAACATAGGACCACAGTATTATCATAGTAACATAGTATTATCATAGTAACATAGTATCACAGTATTATCATAGTAAAATAGTATTATCATAGTAACATAGTATCACAGTATTGTCATAGTAACATAGTACAACAGTATTATCATAGTAACATAGGACCACAGTATTATCATAGTAACATAGTACAACAGTATTATCATAGTAACATAGGACCACAGTATTATCATAGTAACATAGGACCACAGTATTATCATAGTAACATAGTACCACAGTATTATCATAGTAACATAGGACCACAGTATTATCATAGTAACATAGGACTACACAGTATTATCATAGTAACATAGTACAACAGTATTATCAAGGTAACATAGTATCACAGTATTATCATAGTAACATAGTACAATAGTATTATCATAGTAACATAGTACCATTGTATTATCATAGCAACATGGGACCACAGTATTATCATAGTAACATAGTACAACAGTATTAGCATAGTAACATAGGACCACAGTATTATCATAGTAACACAGTACCACAGTATTATCATAGCAACATGGGACCACAGTATTATCATAGTAACATAGTACAACAGTATTATCATAGTACCATAGTATTATCATAGTAATATAGGACCACAATATTATCATAGTAACATAGTATTATCATAGTAACATAGTATCACAGTATTATCATAGTAAAATAGTATTATCATAGTAACATAGTATCACAGTATTGTCATAGTAACATAGTACAACAGTATTATCATAGTAACATAGGACCACAGTATTATCATAGTAACATAGTACAACAGTATTATCATAGTAACATAGGACCACAGTATTATCATAGTAACATAGTACCACAGTATTATCATAGTAACATAGGACCACAGTATTATCATAGTAACATAGGACTACACAGTATTATCATAGTAACATAGTACAACAGTATTATCAAGGTAACATAGTATCACAGTATTATCATAGTAACATAGTACAATAGTATTATCATAGTAACATAGTACCATTGTATTATCATAGCAACATGGGACCACAGTATTATCATAGTAACATAGTACAACAGTATTATCATAGTAACATAGGACCACAGTATTATCATAGTAACACAGTACCACAGTATTATCATAGTAACATAGGACCACAGTATTATCATAGTAACACAGTACCACAGTATTATCATAGTAACATAGTACAACAGTATTATCATAGTAACATAGGACCACAGTATTATCATAGTAACATAGGACCACAGTATTATCATAGTAACATAGTACAACAGTAGTATCATAGTAACATAGGACCACAGTATTATCATAGTAACACAGTACCACAGTATTATAATAGTAACACAGGACCACAGTATTATCATAGTAACATAGTACCACAGTATTATCATAGTAACATAGTACCACAGTATTATCATAGTAACATAGTACCACAGTATTATCATAGTAACATAGTACCACAGTATTATCATAGTAAGATAGTACAACAGTATTATCATAGTAACATAGTACCACAGTATTATCATAGTAACATAGTGCCACAGTATTATCATAGTAACATAGTATCACAGTATTATCATAGTAACATAGTACCACAGTATTATCATAGTAACATAGTATCACAGTATTATCATAGTAACATAGTACAACAGTATTATCATAGTAACACAGTACCACAGTATTATCATAGTAACATAGTACCATAGTATTATCATAGTAACATAGTATTATCACAGTAATATAGGACCACAGTATTATCATAGTAACATAGGACCACAGTATTATCATAGTAACATAGGACCACAGAATTATCATAGTAACAAAGTATTATCATAGTAACATAGTATCACAGTATTATCATAGTAACATAGTTCCACAGTATTATCATAGTAACATAGTACCACAGTATTATCATAGTAACAAAGTACCACAGTATTATCATAGCAACAAAGTATTATCATAGTGACATAAGACCACAGTATTATCATAGTAACATAGGACCACAGTATTATCATAGAAACATAGTACCATTGTATTATCATAGCAACATGGGACCACAGTATTATCATAGTAACATAGTACCACAGTATTATCATAGTAACATAGTACAACAGTATTATCATAGTAACATAGGACCACAGTATTATCATAGTAACATAGTACCATAGTATTATCACAGTAATATAGGACCACAGTATTATCATAGTAACATAGGACCACAGTATTATCATAGTAACATAGGACCACAGTATTATCATAGTAACATAGTATTATCATAGTAACATAGTATCACAGTAATATCATAGTAACATAGTACCACAGTATTATCATAGCAACAAAGTATTATCATAGTGACATAAGACCACAGTATTATCATAGTAACATAGGACCACAGTGTTATCATAGTAACGTAGTACCACAGTGTTATCATAGTAACAAAGTATTATCATAGTGACATAAGACCATAGTATTATCATAGTAACATAGGACCACAGTGTTATCATAGTAACAAAGTATTATCATAGTGACATAAGACCATAGTATTATCATTGTAACATAGGACCACAGTATTATCATAGTAACATAGTATTATTATAGTAACATAGTACCACAGTATTATCATAGTAACAAAGTATTATCATAGTAACATAGGACCACAGTATTATCATAGTAACATAGGACCACAGTGTTATCATAGTAACATAGGACAACAGTATTATCATAGTAACATAGTATTATTATAGTAACATAGGACCACAGTATTATCATAGTAACATAGCATTATTATAGTAACATAGGACCACAGCATTATCATAGTAACATATTATTATAGTAAAATAGTACCACTGTATTATCATAGTAACATAGGACCACAGCATTATCATAGTAACATAGTACCACAGTATTATCATAGTAACATAGTATTAGCATAGTAACATAGGACCACAGCATTATCATAGTAACATAGTATTATCATAGTAACATAGGACCACAGTATTATCATAGTAACATAGTATTATAGTAACATAGGACCACAGTATTATCATAGTAACATAGTATTATCATAGTAACATAGTACCACAGTATTGTCATAGTAACATAGTATTATAGTAACATAGTACCACAGTATTATCATAGTAACAAAGCATTATTATAGTAACATAGGACCATAGTTTTATCATAGTAACAGAGTATTATCATAGTAACATAGGACCACAGTATTATCATAGTAACATAGGCCCAGAGTATTATCATAGTAACATAAGACCACAGTATTATCATAGTAACAGAGTATTATCATTGTAACATAGGACCACAGTATTGTCATAGTAACAGAGTATTATCATAGTAACATAGTATCACAGTATTATCATAGTAACATAGTACCATAGTATTATCATAGTAACATAGTACCATAGTAATATCATAGTAACATAGTACCATTGTATTATCATAGCAACATGGGACCACAGTATTATCATAGTAAAATAGTACCACAGTAATATCATAGTAACATAGTACAACAGTATTATCATAGTAACATAGGACCATAGCATTATCATAGTAACATAGTATCACAGTATTATCATAGTAACAGAGTACAACAGTATTATCATAGTAACATAGTACCATAGTATTATCATAGTAACATAGTATTATTACAGTAATATAGGACCACAGTATTATCATAGTAACATAGGACCACAGTATTATCATAGTAACATAGTATTATCATAGTAACATAGCACCACAGTATTATCATAGCAACAAAGTATTATCATAGTGACATAAGACCACAGTATTATCATTTTAACATAGGACCACAGTGTTATCATAGTAACATAGTACAACAGTGTTATCATAGTAACAAAGTATTATCATAGTGACATAAGACCATAGTATTATCATAGTAACATAGGACCACAGTATTATCATAGTAACATAGTATTATAGTAACATAGGACCACAGTATTATCATAGTAACATAGTATTATCATAGTAACATAGTACCACAGTATTGTCATAGTAACATAGTATTATAGTAACATAGTACCACAGTATTATCATAGTAACAAAGCATTATTATAGTAACATAGGACCATAGTTTTATCATAGCAACAGAGTATTATCATAGTAACATAGGACCACAGTATTATCATAGTAACATAGGCCCAGAGTATTATCATAGTAACATAAGACCACAGTATTATCATAGTAACAGAGTATTATCATTGTAACATAGGACCACAGTATTGTCATAGTAACAGAGTATTATCATAGTAACATAGTATCACAGTATTATCATAGTAACAGAGTACCATAGTATTATCATAGTAACATAGTACCATAGTATTATCATAGTAACATAGTACCATAGTAATATCATAGTAACATAGTACCATTGTATTATCATAGCAACATGGGACCACAGTATTATCATAGTAAAATAGTACCACAGTAATATCATAGTAACATAGTACAACAGTATTATCATAGTAACATAGGACCATAGCATTATCATAGTAACATAGTATCACAGTATTATCATAGTAACAGAGTACAACAGTATTATCATAGTAACATAGTACCATAGTATTATCATAGTAACATAGTATTATTACAGTAATATAGGACCACAGTATTATCATAGTAACATAGGACCACAGTATTATCATAGTAACATAGTATTATCATAGTAACATAGTATCACAGTATTATCATAGTAACATAGCACCACAGTATTATCATAGCAACAAAGTATTATCATAGTGACATAAGACCACAGTATTATCATTTTAACATAGGACCACAGTGTTATCATAGTAACATAGTACAACAGTGTTATCATAGTAACAAAGTATTATCATAGAGACATAAGACCATAGTATTATCATAGTAACATAGGACCACAGTGTTATCATAGTAACAAAGTATTATCATAGTGACATAAGACCATAGTAACATAGTACCACAGTATTATCATAGTAACATAGTGCCACAGTATTATCATAGTAACATAGTATCACAGTATTATCATAGTAACATAGTACCACAGTATTATCATAGTAACATAGTATCACAGTATTATCATAGTAACATAGTACAACAGTATTATCATAGTAACACAGTACCACAGTATTATCATAGTAACATAGTACCATAGTATTATCATAGTAACATAGTATTATCACAGTAATATAGGACCACAGTATTATCATAGTAACATAGGACCACAGTATTATCATAGTAACATAGGACCACAGAATTATCATAGTAACATAGTATTATCATAGTAACATAGTATCACAGTATTATCATAGTAACATAGTTCCACAGTATTATCATAGTAACATAGTACCACAGTATTATCATAGTAACATAGTACCACAGTATTATCATAGCAACAAAGTATTATCATAGTGACATAAGACCACAGTATTATCATAGTAACATAGGACCACAGTATTATCATAGAAACATAGTACCATTGTATTATCATAGCAACATGGGACCACAGTATTATCATAGTAACATAGTACCACAGTATTATCATAGTAACATAGTACAACAGTATTATCATAGTAACATAGGACCACAGTATTATCATAGTAACATAGTACCATAGTATTATCACAGTAATATAGGACCACAGTATTATCATAGTAACATAGGACCACAGTATTATCATAGTAACATAGGACCACAGTATTATCATAGTAACATAGTATTATCATAGTAACATAGTATCACAGTAATATCATAGTAACATAGTACCACAGTATTATCATAGCAACAAAGTATTATCATAGTGACATAAGACCACAGTATTATCATAGTAACATAGGACCACAGTGTTATCATAGTAACGTAGTACCACAGTGTTATCATAGTAACAAAGTATTATCATAGTGACATAAGACCATAGTATTATCATAGTAACATAGGACCACAGTGTTATCATAGTAACAAAGTATTATCATAGTGACATAAGACCATAGTATTATCATTGTAACATAGGACCACAGTATTATCATAGTAACATAGTATTATTATAGTAACATAGTACCACAGTATTATCATAGTAACAAAGTATTATCATAGTAACATAGGACCACAGTATTATCATAGTAACATAGGACCACAGTGTTATCATAGTAACATAGGACCACAGTATTATCATAGTAACATAGTATTATTATAGTAACATAGGACCACAGTATTATCATAGTAACATAGCATTATTATAGTAACATAGGACCACAGCATTATCATAGTAACATATTATTATAGTAACATAGTACCACTGTATTATCATAGTAACATAGGACCACAGCATTATCATAGTAACATAGTACCACAGTATTATCATAGTAACATAGTATTAGCATAGTAACATAGGACCACAGCATTATCATAGTAACATAGTATTATCATAGTAACATAGGACCACAGTATTATCATAGTAACATAGTATTATAGTAACATAGGACCACAGTATTATCATAGTAACATAGTATTATCATAGTAACATAGTACCACAGTATTGTCATAGTAACATAGTATTATAGTAACATAGTACCACAGTATTATCATAGTAACAAAGCATTATTATAGTAACATAGGACCATAGTTTTATCATAGTAACAGAGTATTATCATAGTAACATAGGACCACAGTATTATCATAGTAACATAGGCCCAGAGTATTATCATAGTAACATAAGACCACAGTATTATCATAGTAACAGAGTATTATCATTGTAACATAGGACCACAGTATTGTCATAGTAACAGAGTATTATCATAGTAACATAGTATCACAGTATTATCATAGTAACAGAGTACCATAGTATTATCATAGTAACATAGTACCATAGTATTATCATAGTAACATAGTACCATAGTAATATCATAGTAACATAGTACCATTGTATTATCATAGCAACATGGGACCACAGTATTATCATAGTAAAATAGTACCACAGTAATATCATAGTAACATAGTACAACAGTATTATCATAGTAACATAGGACCATAGCATTATCATAGTAACATAGTATCACAGTATTATCATAGTAACAGAGTACAACAGTATTATCATAGTAACATAGTACCATAGTATTATCATAGTAACATAGTATTATTACAGTAATATAGGACCACAGTATTATCATAGTATCATAGGACCACAGTATTATCATAGTAACATAGTATTATCATAGTAACATAGTATCACAGTATTATCATAGTAACATAGCACCACAGTATTATCATAGCAACAAAGTATTATCATAGTGACATAAGACCACAGTATTATCATTTTAACATAGGACCACAGTGTTATCATAGTAACATAGTACAACAGTGTTATCATAGTAACAAAGTATTATCATAGTGACATAAGACCATAGTATTATCATAGTAACATAGGACCACAGTGTTATCATAGTAACAAAGTATTATCATAGTGACATAAGACCATAGTATTATCATAGTAACATAGGACCACAGTGTTATCATAGTAACATAGTATTATTATAGTAACATAGTACCACCGTATTATCATAGTAACATGGGACCACAGTATTATAATAGTAACATAGTATTATTATAGCAACATAGTACCACAGTATTATCATAGTAACAAAGTATTATCATAGTAACATAGGACCACAGTATTATCATAGTAACAAAGTATTATCATAGTAACATAGGACCCCAGTGTTATCATAGTAACATAGGACCACAGTGTTATCATAGTAACATAGGACCACAGTATTATCATAGTAACATAGGACCACAGTATTATCATAGTAACATAGGACCACAGTATTATCATAGTAACATAGTATTATTATAGTGACATAGGACCACAGTATTATCAAAGTAACATAGGACCACAGTATTATCATAGTAACATAGTATTATTATAGTAACATAGTATCACAGTATTATCATAGTAACATAGGACCACAGTATTATCATAGCAACATAGGACCACAGTATTATCATAGTAACATAGTATTATCATAGTAACATAGTACCACAGTATTATCATAGTAACACAGTATTATAGTAACATAGGACCACAGTATTATCATAGTAACAAAGTATTATCATAGTAACATAGGACGGCAGTATTTTCATAGTAACAAAGTATTATCATAGTAACATAAGACCACAGTATTATCATAGTAACATAGTATTATCATAGTAACATAGGACCACAGTATTATCATAGTAACATAGTATTATTATAGTAACATAGTATCACAGTATTATCATAGTAACATAGGACCACAGTATTATCATAGTAACAAAGTATTATCATAGTAACATAGGACTGCAGTATTTTCATAGTAACAAAGTATTATCATAGTAACATAGGACCCCAGTATTATAATAGTAACATAGGACCACAGTGTTATCATAGTAACATAGGACCACAGTATTATCATAGTAACATAGGACCACAGTATTATCATAGTAACATAGGACCACAGTGTTATCATAGTAACATAGGACCACAGTATTATCATAGTAACATAGTACCATTGTATTATCATAGTAATATAGTACCATAGTATTATCATAGTAACATAGTACCACAGTATTATCATAGTAACATAGTACCACAGTATTATCATAGTAACATAGTATTATTGTAGTTACATAGTATCACAGTATTATCATAATAACATAGGACCACAGTATTATCATAGTAACATAGTACCACAGTATTATCATAGTAACATAGTATTATTATAGTTACATAGTATCACAGTATTATTATAGTAACATAGGACCACAGTATTATCATAGTAACATAGTATTATTATAGTTACATAGTATCACAGTATTATCATAGTAACATAGGACCACAGTATTATCATAGTAACATAGTACTATAGTATTATCATAGTAACGTAGTACCATAGTATTATCATAGTAACATAGTACCAAAGTATTATCATAGTAACATAGTACCACAGTATTATCATAGTAACACAGTATTATAGTAACATAGTACCACAGTATTATCATAGTAACATATCATTATTATAGTAACATAGTAACACAGCATTATCATAGTAACATAGTACCACAGTATTATCATAGTAACATAGTACCACAGTATTATCATAGTAACATAGTACCATAGTATTATCATAGTAACATAGGACCACAGTATTATCAATGTAACATAGTACCATAGTATTATCATAGAAATAATAGTACCACAGTATTATCATAGTAACATAGTACAACAGTATTATCATAGTAACATAGGACCACAGTATTATCATAGTAACATAGTACAGCAGCATTATCATAGTAACATAGTACCACAGTATTATCATAGTAACATAGGACTACAATATTATCATAGTAACATAGGACCACAGTATTATCACAGTAACATAGGACCACAGTATTATCATAGTAACATAGTGCCACAGTATTATCATAGTAACATAGTACCACAGTATTATCATAGTAACATAGTACAACAGTATTATCATAGTAACATAGGACCACAGTATTATCATAGTAACATAGTATTATTATAGTAACATAGTACAACAGTATTATCATAGTAACATAGTATTATCATAGTAACATAGGACCACAGTATTATCATAGTAACATAGGACCACAGTATTATCATTGTAACATAGGACCACAGTATTATCATAGTAACAAAGTACCATTGTATTATCATAGCAACATGGGACCACAGTATTATCA
This sequence comes from Rhinoderma darwinii, assembly GCF_050947455.1. Lineage (NCBI taxonomy): Eukaryota > Metazoa > Chordata > Amphibia > Anura > Rhinodermatidae > Rhinoderma > Rhinoderma darwinii. Next base: position 2,444,034 of record NC_134690.1, on the reverse strand, counting down.
TAGTAACATAGTACCAAAGTATTATCATAGTAACATAGTACCAAAGTATTATCATAGTAACACAGTACAACAGTATTATAATAGTAACATAGGACCACAGTATTATCATAGTAACACAGTACCACAGTATTATCATAGTAACATAGTATCATAGTATTATCATAGTAACATAGTGCCACAGTATTATCATAGTAACATATTACCACAGTATTATCATAGTAAGATAGTACTATCATAGTAACATAGGACCACAGCATTATCATAGTAACAGAGTATTATCATAGTAACAGAGTATCACAGTATTATTATAGTAACATAGGACCACAGTATTATCATATTAATAGAGTATCACAATATTATCATAGTAACATAGTGCCAAAGTATTATCATAGTAACATAGGCCCACAGTATTATCATAGTAACATAGTACCACAGTATTATCATAGTAACATAGTGCCAAAGTATTATCATAGTAACATAGTACCACAGTATTATCATAGTAACATAGGCCCACAGTATTATTATAGTAACATAGGCCCACAGTATTATCATAGTAACATAGGACCATAGTATTATCATAGTAACATAGTACCATTGTATTATCATAGCAACATGGGACCACAGTATTATCATAGTAACATAGTACCACAGTATTATCACAGTAACATAGTACCACAGTATTATCATAGTAACATAGTACCACAGTATTATCATAGTAACATAGTACCACAGTATTATCATAGTAACATAGTACAACAGTATTATCATAGTAACATAGGACCACAGAATTATCATAGTAAGATAGTACCACAGTATTATCATAGTAACATAGTACCATAGTATTATCATAGTAACATAGTACCACAGTATTATCATAGTAACATAGTACCACAGTATTATCATAGTAACATAGTACCACAGTATTATCATAGTAACATAGTACCACAGTATTATCATAGTAACATAGTACCACAGTATTATCATAGTAACATAGTACAACAGTATTATCATAGTAACATAGGACCACAGTATTATCAAAGTAAGATAGTACCACAGTATTATCATAGTAACATAGTTCCACAGTATTATCATAGTAACATAGGCCCATAGTATTATCATAGTAACATAGTTCCACAGTATTATCATAGTAACATAGGCCCACAGTATTATCATAGTAACATAGTTCCACAGTATTATCATAGTAACATAGTACCACAGTATTATCATAGTAACATAGGACCACAGTATTATCATAGTAACATAGTACCATAGTATTATCATAGTAACATAGTACCATAGTATTATCATAGTAACATAGTACCACAGTAGTATCATAGTAACATAGTACCAAAGTATTATCATAGTAACATAGGCCCACAGTATTATCATAGTAACATAGTACCACAGTATTATCATAGTAACATAGGACCACAATATTATCATAGTAACATTGGACCACAGTATTATCACAGTAACATAGGACCACAGCAATATCATAGTAACATAGTACAACAGCATTATCATAGTAACATAGTATCACAGTATTATGATAGTAACATAGGACCACAGTATTATCACAGTAACATAGCACCACAGCAATATCATAGTAACAGAGTATCACAGTATTATCTTAGTAACATAGTATTATCTTAGTAACATAGTACCACAGTATTATCATAGTAAGAGTATTATCATAGTAAGAGTATTATCATAGTAACATAGTACCACAGTATTATCATAGTAACATAGTACCAAAGTATTATCATAGTAACATAGTACCAAAGTATTATCATAGTAACACAGTACAACAGTATTATCATAGTAACATAGGACCACAGTATTATCATAGTAACACAGTACCACAGTATTATCATAGTAACATAGTACCATAGTATTATCATAGTTACATAGTGCCACATTATTATCATAGTAACATATTACCACAGTATTATCATAGTAAGATAGTACTATCATAGTAACATAGGACCACAGCATTATCATAGTAACAGAGTATTATCATAGTAACAGAGTATCACAGTATTATCATAGTAACATAGGACCACAGTATTATCATATTAACAGAGTATCACAATATTATCATAGTAACATAGTGCCAAAGTATTATCATAGTAACATAGGACCACAGTATTATCATAGTAACATAGTTCCACAGTATTATCATAGTAACATAGTACCACAGTATTATCATAGTAACATAGTACCATAGTATTATCATAGTAACATAGTATTATCATAGTAACATAGTACCATAGTATTATCATAGTAACATAGTACCATAGTATTATCATAGTAACATAGTATTATAATAGTAACATAGGACCACAGCATTATCATAGTAACAGAGTATTATCATAGTAACAGAGTATCACAGTATTATTATAGTAACATAGTACCAAAGTATTATCATAGTAACATAGGACCACAGTATTATCATATTAACAGAGTATCACAGTATTATCATAGTAACATAGTGCCAAAATATTATCATAGTAACATATGCCCACAGTATTATCATAGTAACATAGTACCACAGTATTATCATAGTAACATAGTACCATTGTATTATCATAGCAACATGGGACCACAGTATTATCATAGTAACATAGTACCACAGTATTATCACAGTAACATAGTACAACAGTATTATCATAGTAACATAGTATTATCATAGTAACATAGGACCACAGTATTATCATAGTAACATAGTATTATTATAGTAACATAGTATCACAGTATTATCATAGTAACATAGTATTATCATAGTAACATAGGACCACAGTATTATCATAGTAACATAGTATTATTATAGTAACATAGTACAACAGTATTATCATAGTAACATAGTATTATCATAGTAACATAGGACCACAGTATTATCATAGTAACATAGTATTATCATAGTAACATAGGACCACAGTATTATCATTGTAACATAGGACCACAGTATTATCATAGTAACATAGTACCAAAGTATTATCATAGTAACATAGTACCAAAGTATTATCATAGTAACACAGTACAACAGTATTATCATAGTAACATAGGACCACAGTATTATCATAGTAACACAGTACCACAGTATTATCATAGTAACATAGTACCATAGTATTATCATAGTAACATAGTGCCACAGTATTATCATAGTAACATATTACCACAGTATTATCATAGTAAGATAGTACTATCATAGTAACATAGGACCACAGCATTATCATAGTAACAGAGTATTATCATAGTAACAGAGTATCACAGTATTATTATAGTAACATAGTACCAAAGTATTATCATAGTAACATAGGACCACAGTATTATCATATTAACAGAGTATCACAATATTATCATAGTAACATAGTGCCAAAGTATTATCATAGTAACATAGGCCCACAGTATTATCATAGTAACATAGTACCACAGTATTATCATAGTAACATAGTGCCAAAGTATTATCATAGTAACATAGTACCACAGTATTATCATAGTAACATAGGCCCACAGTATTATTATAGTAACATAGGCCCACAGTATTATCATAGTAACATAGGACCATAGTATTATCATAGTAACATAGTACCATTGTATTATCATAGCAACATGGGACCACAGTATTATCATAGTAACATAGTACCACAGTATTATCACAGTAACATAGTACCACAGTATTATCATAGTAACATAGTACCACAGTATTATCATAGTAACATAGTACCACAGTATTATCATAGTAACATAGTACAACAGTATTATCATAGTAACATAGGACCACAGTATTATCATAGTAAGATAGTACCACAGTATTATCATAGTAACATAGTACCACAGTATTATCATAGTAACATAGTACCACAGTATTATCATAGTAACATAGTACCACAGTATTATCATAGTAACATAGTACAACAGTATTATCATAGTAACATAGGACCACAGTATTATCATAGTAAGATAGTACCACAGTATTATCATAGTAACATAGTTCCACAGTATTATCATAGTAACATAGGCCCACAGTATTATCATAGTAACATAGTACCACAGTATTATCATAGTAACATAGTACCACAGTATTATCATAGTAACATAGTACAACAGTATTATCATAGTAACATAGGACCACAGTATTATCATAGTAAGATAGTACCACAGTATTATCATAGTAACATAGTTCCACAGTATTATCATAGTAACATAGGCCCACAGTATTATCATAGTAACATAGTTCCACAGTATTATCATAGTAACATAGTACCACAGTATTATCATAGTAACATAGTACCACAGTATTATCATAGTAACATAGTTCCACAGTATTATCATAGTAACATAGTACCACAGTATTATCATAGTAACATAGGACCACAGTATTATCATAGTAACATAGTACCATAGTATTATCATAGTAACATAGTACCATAGTATTATCATAGTAACATAGTACCACAGTAGTATCATAGTAACATAGTACCAAAGTATTATCATAGTAACATAGGCCCACAGTATTATCATAGTAACATAGTACCACAGTATTATCATAGTAACATAGGACCACAATATTATCATAGTAACATTGGACCACAGTATTATCACAGTAACATAGTACCACAGTATTATCATAGTAACATAGTACAACAGTATTATCATAGTAACATAGTACCCATAGTATTATCATAGTAACATAGTACAACAGTATTATCATAGTAACATAGTCCCATAGTATTATCACAGTAACATAGGACCACAGCAATATCATAGTAACATAGTACAACAGCATTATCATAGTAACATAGTATCACAGTATTATCATAGTAACATAGGACCACAGTATTATCACAGTAACATAGCACCACAGCAATATCATAGTAACAGAGTATCACAGTATTATCTTAGTAACATAGTATTATCTTAGTAACATAGTACCACAGTATTATCATAGTAAGAGTATTATCATAGTAACAGAGTATTATCATAGTAACATAGTACCATAGTATTATCATAGTAAGAGTATTATCATAGTAACATAGTACCACAGTATTATCATAGTAACATAGTACCAAAGTATTATCATAGTAACATAGTACCAAAGTATTATCATAGTAACACAGTACAACAGTATTATCATAGTAACATAGGACCACAGTATTATCATAGTAACACAGTACCACAGTATTATCATAGTAACATAGTACCATAGTATTATCATAGTTACATAGTACCATAGTATTATCATAGTAACATAGTACCAAAGTATTATCATAGTAACATAGTACCAAAGTATTATCATAGTAACATAGGACCATAGTATTATCATAGTAACATAGTACCAAAGTATTATCATAGTAACATAGGACCATAGTATTATCATAGTAACATATTACCACAGTATTATCATAGTAAGATAGTACTATCATAGTAACATAGGACCACAGCATTATCATAGTAACAGAGTATTATCATAGTAACAGAGTATCACAGTATTATTATAGTAACATAGTACCAAAGTATTATCATAGTAACATAGGACCACAGTATTATCATATTAACAGAGTATCACAATATTATCATAGTAACATAGTGCCAAAGTATTATCATAGTAACATAGTACCACAGTATTATCATAGTAACATAGTGCCAAAATATTATCATAGTAACATAGGCCCACAGTATTATCATAGTAACATAGTACCACAGTATTATCATAGTAACATAGTACCATTGTATTATCATAGCAACATGGGACCACAGTATTATCATAGTAACATAGTACCACAGTATTATCACAGTAACATAGTACCACAGTATTATCATAGTAACATAGTACCACAGTATTATCATAGTAACATAGTACCACAGTATTATCATAGTAACATAGTACAACAGTATTTTCATAGTAACATAGGACCACAGTATTATCATAGTAACATAGTACAGCAGCATTATCATAGTAACATAGTACCACAGTATTATCAAAGTAACATAGGACTACAATATTATCATAGTAACATAGGACCACAGTATTATCACAGTAACATAGGACCACAGTATTATCATAGTAACATAGTGCCACAGTATTATCATAGTAACATAGTACCACAGTATTATCATAGTAACATAGTACAACAGTATTATCATAGTAACATAGTATTATCATAGTAACATAGGACCACAGTATTATCATAGTAACATAGTATTATTATAGTAACATAGTATCACAGTATTATCATAGTAACATAGTATTATCATAGTAACATAGGACCACAGTATTATCATAGTAACATAGTATTATTATAGTAACATAGTACAACAGTATTATCATAGTAACATAGTATTATCATAGTAACATAGTACCACAGTAGTATCATAGTAACACAGTACAACAGTATTATCATAGTAACATAGTACCACAGTATTATCATAGTAACATAGTACCATAGTATTATCATAGTAACAGAGTATTATCATAGTCACATAGTGCCACAGTATTATCATAGTAACATATTACCACAGTATTATCATAGTAAGATAGTACTATTATAGTAACATAGGACCACAGCATTATCATAGTAACAGAGTATTATCATAGTAACAGAGTATCACAGTATTATTATAGTAACATAGTACCAAAGTATTATCATAGTAACATAGGACCACAGTATTATCATATTAACAGAGTATCACAATATTATCATAGTAACATAGTGCCAAAGTATTATCATAGTAACATAGGCCCACAGTATTATCATAGTAACATAGTACCACAGTATTATCATAGTAACATAGTGCCAAAGTATTATCATAGTAACATAGTACCACAGTATTATCATAGTAACATAGGCCCACAGTATTATTATAGTAACATAGGCCCACAGTATTATCATAGTAACATAGGACCATAGTATTATCATAGTAACATAGTACCATTGTATTATCATAGCAACATGGGACCACAGTATTATCATAGTAACATAGTACCACAGTATTATCACAGTAACATAGTACCACAGTATTATCATAGTAACATAGTACCACAGTATTATCATAGTAACATAGTACCACAGTATTATCATAGTAACATAGTACAACAGTATTATCATAGTAACATAGGACCACAGTATTATCATAGTAAGATAGTACCACAGTATTATCATAGTAACATAGTACCACAGTATTATCATAGTAACATAGTACCACAGTATTATCATAGTAACATAGTACAACAGTATTATCATAGTAACATAGTACAACAGTATTATCATAGTAACATAGGACCACAGTATTATCATAGTAACATAAGACCACAGTATTATCATAGTAACATAGGACCACAGTATTATCATAGTAACATAGTATTATCATAGTAACATAGTACAACAGTATTATCATAGTAACATAGTACAACAGTATTATCATAGTAACATAGTACAACAGTATTATCATAGTAACATAGGACCACAGTATTATCATAGTACCACAGTATTATCATAGTAACATAGTACAACAGTATTATCATAGTAACATAGTACAACAGTATTATCATAGTAACATAGGACCACAGTATTATCATAGTAAGATAGTACCACAGTATTATCATAGTAACATAGTACCACAGTATTATCATAGTAACATAGTACCACAGTATTATCATAGTAACATAGTACCACAGTATTATCATAGTAACATAGTACAACAGTATTATCATAGTAAGATAGTACCATAGTATTATCATAGTAACATAGTTCCACAGTATTATCATAGTAACATAGGCCCACAGTATTATCATAGTAACATAGTTCCACAGTATTATCATAGTAACATAGGCCCACAGTATTATCATAGTAACATAGGACCACAGTATTATCATAGTAACATAGTACAATAGTATTATCATAGTAACATAGTACAACAGTATTATCATAGTAACATAGGCCCACAGTATTATCATAGTAACATAGTTCCACAGTATTATCATAGTAACATAGTACCATAGTATTATCATAGTAACACAGTACCACAGTATTATCATAGTAACATAGTACAATAGTATTATCATAGTAACATAGTACCACAGTATTATCATAGTAACATAGGACCACAGTATTATCATAGTAACATAGTACCATAGTATTATCATAGTAACATAGTACCACAGTATTATCATAGTAACATAGTACCACAGTATTATCATAGTAACATAGTACCACAGTATTATCATAGTAACATAGTACCAAAGTATTATCATAGTAACATAGGCCCACAGTATTATCATAGTAACATAGTACCACAGTATTATCATAGTAACATAGGACCACAATATTATCATAGTAACATTGGACCACAGTATTATCACAGTAACATAGCACCACAGCAATATCATAGTAACATAGTACCACAGTATTATCATAGTAACAGAGTATCACAGTATTATCATAGTAACATAGTATTATCTTAGTAACATAGTACCACAGTATTATCATAGTAAGAGTATTATCATAGTAACAGAGTATTATCATAGTAACATAGTACCATAGTATTATCATAGTAAGAGTATTATCATAGTAACATAGTACCACAGTATTATCATAGTAACAGAGTATTATCATAGTAACAGAGTATCACAGTATTATTTTAGTAACATAGGACCACAGTGTTATCATAGTAACATAGTATTATCATAGTAACATAGTATTACAGTATTATTTTAGTAACATAGTATAACAGATGTTAATAGATAACGGAAGAATCCACAAATAACGAATATTAACGATTAGCAGACAATTATAAACCAACAAAACGCTGAAACATGAGAGGAATAAGGGGAGGAGACAGCCCAGTGTCAGGAGGGTGGTATACAGCATCTCGTCCTGCAGTTCTTTATATCAGGATCACAGAACCAGTTCTGCCAGTTCTCTGAGATTCTGGAGGATTATTCTTGATGTTCTGTAGGAGAAGTCTGAACACGTCGCCTGCAAGTAACTCATAGAAGAGAATTAGCCGAGAGCTACAGTCGCAAATCATGAACTTTATTTATAGGATGTCTACATATTCTGCAGTGCTGTAAAGCAATCAACAAGTAAACATCTAAATAATGAAAGTAGTAATAATAGCAAATGCACTAACAAAATGAGATGTCTGTGCCCATAGGAGCTTACACTATACAGGAGAGACACTGCTGACCATAAGAGCTTACACTCTACAGGAGAGAGGACCCTGCTGACCATAAGAGCTTACACTCTACAGGAGAGAGGACCCTGCTGATCATAAGAGCTTACACTCTACAGGAGAGAGGACCCTGCTGACCATAAGAGCTTACACTCTACAGGAGAGAGGACCCTGCTGACCATAAGAGCTTACACTCTACAGGAAAGAGGACCCTGCTGACCATAAGAGCTTACACTCTACAGGAGAGAGGACACCGCTGACCATAAGAGCTTACACTCTACAGGAGAGAGGACCCTGCTGATCATAAGAGCTTACACTCTACAGGAGAGAGGACCCCTCTCACCATAAGAGCTTACACTCTACAGGAAAGAGGACCCTGCTGACCATAAGAGCTTACACTCTACAGGAGAGAGGACACCGCTGATCATAAGAGCTTACACTCTACAGGAGAGACACTGCTGATAATAAGAGCTTACACTCTACAGGAGAGAGGACCCTGCTGATCATAAGAGCTTACACTCTACAGGAGAGAGGACCCTGCTGATCATAAGAGCTTACACTCTACAGGAGAGAGGACCCTGCTGATCATAAGAGCTTACACTCTACAGGAGAGAGGACACTGCTGACCATAAGAGCTTACACTCTACATGAGAGAGGACACTGCTGACCATAAGAGCTTAGACCCTGCAGGAGAGAGGACACTGCTGATCATAAGATCTTACACTCTACAGGAGAGCGGACCCCGCTGACCATAAGAGCTTACACTCTACATGAGAGAGGACCCCGCTGACCATAAGACTTTACACTCTACAGGAGAGAGGACACTGCTGACCATAAGAGCTTACACTCTACAGGAGAGAGGACACTGCTGATCATAAGAGCTTACACTCTACAGGAGAGAGGACAGTGCTGACCATAAGAGCTTACGCTCTACAGGAGAGAGGACCCTGCTGATCATAAGAGCTTAGACCCTGCAGGAGAGAGGACACTGCTGATCATAAGATCTTACACTCTACAGGAGAGCGGACCCCGCTGACCATAAGAGCTTACACTCTACATGAGAGAGGACACTGCTGACCATAAGAGCTTACACTCTAAAGGAGAGAGGACCCCGCTGACCATAAGAGCTTACACTCTACAGGAGAGAGGAGACCGCTGATCATAAGAGCTTACACTCTACAGGAGAGAGGACACTGCTGATCATAAGAGCTTACACTCTACAGGAGAGAGGACACTGCTGACTATAAGAGCTTACACTCTACAGGAGAGAGGACACTGCTGACCATAAGAGCTTACACTCTACATAGTAACATAGTACCACAGTATTATCATAGTAACATAGTACAACAGTATTATCATAGTAACATAGGACCACAGTATTATCATAGTAAGATAGTACCACAGTATTATCATAGTAACATAGTTCCACAGTATTATCATAGTAACATAGGCCCACAGTATTATCATAGTAACATAGTACCACAGTATTATCATAGTAACATAGTACCACAGTATTATCATAGTAACATAGTACAACAGTATTATCATAGTAACATAGGACCACAGTATTATCATAGTAAGATAGTACCACAGTATTATCATAGTAACATAGTTCCACAGTATTATCATAGTAACATAGGCCCACAGTATTATCATAGTAACATAGTTCCACAGTATTATCATAGTAACATAGTACCACAGTATTATCATAGTAACATAGTACCACAGTATTATCATAGTAACATAGTTCCACAGTATTATCATAGTAACATAGTACCACAGTATTATCATAGTAACATAGGACCACAGTATTATCATAGTAACATAGTACCATAGTATTATCATAGTAACATAGTACCATAGTATTATCATAGTAACATAGTACCACAGTAGTATCATAGTAACATAGTACCAAAGTATTATCATAGTAACATAGGCCCACAGTATTATCATAGTAACATAGTACCACAGTATTATCATAGTAACATAGGACCACAATATTATCATAGTAACATTGGACCACAGTATTATCACAGTAACATAGTACCACAGTATTATCATAGTAACATAGTACAACAGTATTATCATAGTAACATAGTACCCATAGTATTACAGTATTATTTTAGTAACATAGTATAACAGATGTTAATAGATAACGGAAGAATCCACAAATAACGAATATTAACGATTAGCAGACAATTATAAACCAACAAAACGCTGAAACATGAGAGGAATAAGGGGAGGAGACAGCCCAGTGTCAGGAGGGTGGTATACAGCATCTCGTCCTGCAGTTCTTTATATCAGGATCACAGAACCAGTTCTGCCAGTTCTCTGAGATTCTGGAGGATTATTCTTGATGTTCTGTAGGAGAAGTCTGAACACGTCGCCTGCAAGTAACTCATAGAAGAGAATTAGCCGAGAGCTACAGTCGCAAATCATGAACTTTATTTATAGGATGTCTACATATTCTGCAGTGCTGTAAAGCAATCAACAAGTAAACATCTAAATAATGAAAGTAGTAATAATAGCAAATGCACTAACAAAATGAGATGTCTGTGCCCATAGGAGCTTACACTATACAGGAGAGACACTGCTGACCATAAGAGCTTACACTCTACAGGAGAGAGGACCCTGCTGACCATAAGAGCTTACACTCTACAGGAGAGAGGACCCTGCTGATCATAAGAGCTTACACTCTACAGGAGAGAGGACCCTGCTGACCATAAGAGCTTACACTCTACAGGAGAGAGGACCCTGCTGACCATAAGAGCTTACACTCTACAGGAAAGAGGACCCTGCTGACCATAAGAGCTTACACTCTACAGGAGAGAGGACACCGCTGACCATAAGAGCTTACACTCTACAGGAGAGAGGACCCTGCTGATCATAAGAGCTTACACTCTACAGGAGAGAGGACCCCTCTCACCATAAGAGCTTACACTCTACAGGAAAGAGGACCCTGCTGACCATAAGAGCTTACACTCTACAGGAGAGAGGACACCGCTGATCATAAGAGCTTACACTCTACAGGAGAGACACTGCTGATAATAAGAGCTTACACTCTACAGGAGAGAGGACCCTGCTGATCATAAGAGCTTACACTCTACAGGAGAGAGGACCCTGCTGATCATAAGAGCTTACACTCTACAGGAGAGAGGACCCTGCTGATCATAAGAGCTTACACTCTACAGGAGAGAGGACACTGCTGACCATAAGAGCTTACACTCTACATGAGAGAGGACACTGCTGACCATAAGAGCTTAGACCCTGCAGGAGAGAGGACACTGCTGATCATAAGATCTTACACTCTACAGGAGAGCGGACCCCGCTGACCATAAGAGCTTACACTCTACATGAGAGAGGACACTGCTGACCATAAGAGCTTACACTCTAAAGGAGAGAGGACCCCGCTGACCATAAGATTTTACACTCTACAGGAGAGAGGACACTGCTGACCATAAGAGCTTACACTCTACAGGAGAGAGGACACTGCTGATCATAAGAGCTTACACTCTACAGGAGAGAGGACAGTGCTGACCATAAGAGCTTACGCTCTACAGGAGAGAGGACCCTGCTGATCATAAGAGCTTAGACCCTGCAGGAGAGAGGACACTGCTGATCATAAGATCTTACACTCTACAGGAGAGCGGACCCCGCTGACCATAAGAGCTTACACTCTACATGAGAGAGGACACTGCTGACCATAAGAGCTTACACTCTAAAGGAGAGAGGACCCCGCTGACCATAAGAGCTTACACTCTACAGGAGAGAGGAGACCGCTGATCATAAGAGCTTACACTCTACAGGAGAGAGGACACTGCTGATCATAAGAGCTTACACTCTACAGGAGAGAGGACACTGCTGACTATAAGAGCTTACACTCTACAGGAGAGAGGACAGTGCTGACCCTAAGAGCTTACACTCTACAGGAGAGAGGACACTGCTGATCATAAGAGCTTACACTCTACAGGAGTGAGGACACTGCTGATCATAAGATCTTACACTCTACAGGAGAGAGGACCCTGCTGATCATAAGAGCTTACACTCTACAGGAGAGAGGACACTGCTGATCATAAGAGCTTACACTCTACAGGAGAGAGGACACCGCTGATCATAAGAGCTTACACTGTACAGGAGAGAGGACCCTGCTGACCATAAGAGCTTACACTCTACAGGAAAGAGGACCCCGCTGACCATAAGAGCTTACACTATACAGGAGAGGGGAACCTGCTGACCATAAGAGCTTACACTCTACAGGAGAGAGGACACTGCTGACCATAAGAGCTTACACTCTACAGGAGAGAGGACCCCACTGACCATAAGAGCTAACACTCTACAGGAGAGAGGACCCTGCTGATCATAAGAGCTTACACTCTACAGGAGAGAGGAACCTGCTGGCCATAAGAGCTTACACTCTACAGGAGAGAGGACCCTGCTGATCATAAGAGCTTACACTCTACAGGAGAGGGGACCCTGCTGACCATAAGAGCTTACACTCTACAGGAGAGAGGACCCTGCTGACCATAAGAGCTTACACTCTACAGGAGAGGACACTGCTGACCATAAGAGCTTACACTCTACAGGAGAGAGGACCCTGCTGACCATAAGAGCTTACACTCTACAGGAGAGAGGACCCTGCTGACCATAAGAGCTTACACTCTACAGGAGAGAGGACCCTGCTGATCATAAGAGCTTACACTCTACAGGAGAGAGGACCCTGCTGACCATAAGAGCTTACACTCTACAGGAGAGAGGACCCCGCTGACCATAAGAGCTTACACTGTACAGGAGAGAGGACACTGCTGACCATAAGAGCTTACACTCTACAGGAGAGAGGACCCTGCTGACCATAAGAGCTTACACTCTACAGGAGAGAGGACCCCGCTGACCATAAGAGCTTACACTCTACAGGAGAGAGGACACTGCTGATCATAAGAGCTTACACTCTACAGGAGAGAGGACCCTGCTGACCATAAAAGCTTACACTCTACAGGAGAGAGGACCCTGCTGATCATAAGAGCTTACAATCTACAGGAGAGAGGACACTGCTGACCATAAGAGCTAACACTCTACAGGAGAGAGGACCCTGCTGATTATAAGAGCTTACACTCTACAGGAGAGAGGACCCTGCTGATCATAAGAGCTTACACTCTACAGGAGAGAGGACCCCGCTGACAATAAGAGCTTACACTCTACAGGAGAGACACTGCTGATAATAAGAGCTTACACTCTACAGGAGAGAGGACCCTGCTGATCATAAGAGCTTACACTCTACAGGAGAGGGGACCCTGCTGACCATAAGAGCTTACACTCTACAGGAGAGAGGACCCTGCTGACGATAAGTGCTTACACTCTACAGGAGAGAGGACCATGCTGATCATAAGAGCTTACACTCTACAGGAGAGAGGACCCCGCTGACCATAAGAGCTTGCACTCTACAGGAGAGACACTGCTGACCATAAGAGCTTACACTCTACAGGAGAGACACTGCTGATCATAAGAGCTTACACTCTACAAGAGAGAGGACCCTGCTGACCATAAGAGCTTACACTCAGCAGGAGAGAGGACACTGCTGATCATAAGAGCTTACACTCTACAGGAGAGAGGACACTGCTGACCATAAGAGCTTACACTCTACAGGAGAGAGGACCCTGCTGATCATAAGAGCTTACACTCTACAGGAGAGAGGACACTGCTGATCATAAGAGCTTACACTCTACAGGAGAGAGGACACTGCTGACCATAAGAGCTTACACTCTACAGGAGAGAGGACCCTGCTGACCATAAGAGCTTACACTCTACAGGAGAGAGGACCTCGCTGACCATAAGAGCTTACACTGTACAGGAGAGAGGACCCTGCTGATCATAAGAGCTTACACTCTGTAGGAGAGAGGACCCCGCTGACCATAAGAGCATACACTCTACAGGAGAGAGAACCCTGCTGATCATAAGAGCTTACACTCTACAGGAGAGAGGACCCTGCTGACCATAAGAGCTTACACTCTACAGGAGAGAGGACCCCGCTGACCATAAGAGCTTACACTCTACAGGAGAGAGGACACTGCTGATCATAAGAGCTTATACTCTACAGGAGAGAGGACCCTGCTGACCATAAGAGCTTACACTCTACAGGAGATAGGACCCTGCTGTTCATAAGAGCTTACACTCTACAGGAGAGAGGAACCTGCTGGCCATAAGAGCTTACACTCTACAGGAGAGAGGAACCTGCTGATAATAAGAGCTTACACTCTACAGGAGAGGGGACCCTGCTGACCATAAGAGCTTACACTCTACAGGAGGGAGGACACTGCTGATCATAAGAGCTTACACTCTACAGGAGAGAGGACACTGCTGACCATAAGAGCTTACACTCTACAGGAGAGAGGACACCGCTGACCATAAGAGCTTACACTCTACAGGAGAGAGGACACCGCTGATCATAAGAGCTTACACTGTACAGGAGAGAAGACCCTGCTGATCATAAGAGCTTACACTCTACAGGAGAGAGGACACCGCTGACCATAAGAGCTTACACTCTACAGTAGAGAGGACACTGCTGACCATAAGAGCTTACACTCTACAGGATAGAGGACCCTGCTGACCATAAGAGCTTACACTCTACAGGAGAGAGGACCCTGCTGACCATAAGAGCTTACACTCTACAGGAGAGAGGACCCCACTGACCATAAGAGCTTACACTCTACAGGAGAGAGGACCCTGCTGATCATAAGAGCTTACACTCTACAGGAGAGAGGAACCTGCTGGCCATAAGAGCTTACACTCTACAGGAGAGAGGACCCTGCTGATCATAAGAGCTTACACTCTACAGGAGAGGGGACCCTGCTGACCATAAGAGCTTACACTCTACAGGAGAGAGGACCCTGCTGACCATAAGAGCTTACACTCTACAGGAGAGGACACTGCTGACCATAAGAGCTTACACTCTACAGGAGAGAGGACCCTGCTGACCATAAGAGCTTACACTCTACAGGAGAGAGGACCCTGCTGATCATAAGAGCTTACACTCTACAGGAGAGAGGACCCTGCTGACCATAAGAGCTTACACTCTACAGGAGAGAGGACCCCGCTGACCATAAGAGCTTACACTCTACAGGAGAGAGGACCCCGCTGACCATAAGAGCTTACACTGTACAGGAGAGAGGACCCTGCTGACCATAAGAGCTTACACTCTACAGGAGAGAGGACCCCGCTGACCATAAGAGCTTACACTCTACAGGAGAGAGGACACTGCTGATCATAAGAGCTTACACTCTACAGGAGAGAGGACCCTGCTGACCATAAGAGCTTACACTCTACAGGAGAGAGGACCCTGCTAACCATAAGAGCTTACAGGAGAGAGGACACTGCTGACCATAAGAGCTTACACTCTACAGGAGAGAGGACACTGCTGACCATAAGAGCTAACACTCTACAGGAGAGAGGACACTGCTGACCATCAGAGCTTACACTCTACAGGAGAGACACTGCTGATCATAAGAGCTTACACTCTACAAGAGAGAGGACCCGCTGATCATAAGAGCTTACACTCTACAGGAGAGAGGACACTGCTGACCATAAGAGCTTACACTCTACAGGAGAGAGGACACTGCTGACCATAAGAGCTTACACTCTACAGGAGAGAGGACCCTGCTGACCATAAGAGCTTACACTCTACAGGAGAGAGGACCTCGCTGACCATAAGAGCTTACACTCTACAGGAGAGAGGACACTGCTGACCATAAGAGCTTACACTCTACAGGAGAGAGGACACTGCTGACCATAAGAGCTTACACTCTACAGGAGAGAGGACACTGCTGACCATAAGAGCTTACACTCTACAGGAGAGAGGACCCTGCTGACCATAAGAGCTTACACTCTACAGGAGAGAGGACCTCGCTGACCATAAGAGCTTACACTCTACAGGAGAGAGGACACTGCTGACCATAAGAGCTTACACTCTACAGGAGAGACACTGCTGACCATAAGAGCTTACACTGTACAGGAGAGAGGACCTCGCTGACCATAAGATCTTACACTCTACAGGAGAGAGGACCTCGCTGACCATAAGAGCTTACACTCTACAGGAGAGAGGACACTGCTGACCATAAGAGCTTATACTCTACAGGAGAGAGGACCCTGCTGATCATAAGAGCTTACACTCTGTAGGAGAGAGGACACCACTGACCATAAGAGCATACACTCTACAGGAGAGAGAACCCTGCTGATCATAAGAGCATACACTCTACAGGAGAGAGAACCCTGCTGATCATAAGAGCTTACACTCTACAGGAGAGAGGACCCTGCTGACCATAAGAGCTTACACTCTACAGGAGAGAGGACCCCGCTGACCATAAGAGCTTACACTCTACAGGAGAGAGGACACTGCTGATCATAAGAGCTTATACTCTACAGGAGAGAGGACACTGCTGACCATAAGAGCTTACACTCTACAGGAGATAGGACCCTGCTGTTCATAAGAGCTTACACTCTACAGGAGAGAGGACCCTGCTGACCATAAGAGCTTACACTCTACAGGAGAGAGGACCCTGCTGACCATAAGAGCTTACACTCTACAGGAGAGAGGACACTGCTGATCATAAGAGCTTACACTCTACAGGAGAGAGGACACTGCTGACCATAAGAGCTTACACTCTACAGGAGAGAGGACACCGCTGACCATAAGAGCTTACACTCTACAGGAGAGAGGACACTGCTGATCATAAGAGCTTACACTCTACAGGAGAGAGGACACTGCTGACCATAAGAGCTTACACTCTACAGGAGAGAGGACACTGCTGATCATAAGAGCTTACACTCTACAGGAGAGATACCGCTGACCATAAGAGCTTACACTCTACAGGAGACACTGCTGACCATAAGATCTTACACTCTACAGGAGAGACACTGCTGACCATAAAAGCTTACACTCTACAGGAGAGAGGACCCTGCTGATCATAAGAGCTTACACTCTACAGGAGAGAGGACACTGCTGACAATAAGCGCTTACACTCTACAGGAGAGAGGACACTGCTGACCATAAGAGCTTACACTCTACAGGAGAGAGGACACTGCTGACCATAAGAGCTTACACTCTACAGGAGAGAGTACCCTGCTGACCATAAGAGCTTACACTCTACAGGAGAGAGGACACTGCTGACCATAAGAGCTTACACTCTACAGGAGAGAGGACACTGCTGATCATAAGAGCTTACACTCTACAGGAGAGAGGACACTGCTGACCATAAGAGCTTACACTCTACAGGAGAGAGGACACCGCTGACCATAAGAGCTTACACTCTACAGGAGAGAGGACACTGCTGATCATAAGAGCTTACACTCTACAGGAGAGAGGACACTGCTGACCATAAGAGCTTACACTCTACAGGAGAGAGGACACTGCTGATCATAAGAGCTTACACTCTACAGGAGAGATACCGCTGACCATAAGAGCTTACACTCTACAGGAGACACTGCTGACCATAAGATCTTACACTCTACAGGAGAGACACTGCTGACCATAAAAGCTTACACTCTACAGGAGAGAGGACACTGCTGACCATAAGAGCTTACACTCTACAGGAGAGAGGACCCTGCTGATCATAAGAGCTTACACTCTACAGGAGAGAGGACACTGCTGACAATAAGCGCTTACACTCTACAGGAGAGAGGACACTGCTGACCATAAGAGCTTACACTCTACAGGAGAGAGGACCCCGCTGACCATAAGAGCTTACACTCTACAGGAGAGAGGACCCCGCTGACCATAAGAGCTTACACTCTACAGGAGAGAGGACACTGCTGATCATAAGAGCTTACACTCTACAGGAGAGAGTACCCTGCTGACCATAAGAGCTTACACTCTACAGGAGAGAGGACACCACTGACCATAAGAGCTTACACTCTGCAGGAGAGAGGACACTGCTGATCATAAGAGCTTACACTCTACAGGAGAGAGGACCCTGCTGATCATAAGAGCTTACACTCTACAGGAGAGGGGACCCTGCTGACCATAAGAGCTTACACTCTACAGGAGAGAGGACCCTGCTGACCATAAGAGCTTACACTCTACAGGAGAGAGGAACCTGCTGGCCATAAGAGCTTACACTCTACAGGATAGAGGACCCTGCTGATCATAAGAGCTTACACTCTACAGGAGAGGGGACCCTGCTGACCATAAGAGCTTACACTCTACAGGAGAGAGGACCCCACTGACCATAAGAGCTTACACTCTGCAGGAGAGAGGACACTGCTGACCATAAGAGCTTACACTCTACAGGAGAGAGGACCCCGCTGACCATAAGAGCTTACACTCTACAGGAGAGAGAACACTGCTGACCATAACAGCTTACACTCTACAGTAGAGAGGAACCTGCTGACCATAAGAGCTTACATTCTACAGGAGAGAGGACGCCGCTGACCATAAGAGCTTACGCTCTACAGAAGAGAGGACCCTGCTGATCATAAGAGCTTACACTCTACAGGAGAGAGGACACTGCTGACCATAAGAGCTTACGCTCTACAGGAGAGAGGACCCTGCTGATCATAAGAGCTGACACTCTACAGGAGAGAGGTCCCTGCTGACCATAAGAGCTTACACTCTACAAGAGAGAGGACACTGCTGACCATAAGAGCTTACACTCAGCAGGAGAGAGGACCCCGCTGACCATAAGAGCTTACACTCTACAGGAGAGAGTACACTGCTGATCATAAGAGCTTACACTCTACAGGAGAGGGGACCCTGCTGACCATAAGAGCTTACACTCTACAGGAGAGAAGACCCTGCTGACCATAAGAGCTTACACTCTACAGGAGAGAGGACTCCGCTGACCATAAGAGCTTACACTCTACAGGAGAGAGGACACTGCTGACCATAAGAGCTTACACTCTACAGGAGAGAGGACCCTGCTGACCATAAGAGCTTACACTCAGCAGGAGAGAGGATACTGCTAACCAAATAGTACATATACACTGGGCCTATACTGTACCTCTGTGTGTCTGATTTTATAAATTACCAGGTTTTTTTGCCTTTGATTTATACAGAATCTGTGAGAACAAATATTTGTCATTAGTTTCATCGGATGCCATGTTACGGAGGAGATCTCGCCTAGAAGCACTGCTGCATAGTAACAGAAAAAGAAGAGGAAAGACATATACTACAAGAGTCGCACATCCAAATAATTGAAGTTACTTTATTACAATTAACATAAAAAAGTACAGACAATGAGCACAGCAGTAGTCAAAAGGAAAAAAAAAAACATCTAAAAAAGTAAATATATCGATGTACTAACTCAATAGAAAGTCTACGAGACTGTTCTCCGATACATTGGCTTTCCGGAAAAAGCCGAACAGAAATGTAGTGGCCGAGCACTCACACGAACGCTTCAGCTGCTTTGTTCTAGTGATTGGTGGGGGTCTCCGTGCTCGGATCCCCACCAATACAAACTTCTGACATGTCACTATGACATGTCAGAAGTTTGTTGAACATTTAGCTGCACTTTAAGAAGCCAAAGCGCACGCAGTTGGGAGATTGAGCTGATTGCTCCCAGAGCACCCTGGGCTATAAGAAGGGCTGTGTCCCTTCCTCCCATGCCTGAGCGTTATTGTCATACCCAATGTTTGTCTATGCAAATGGTCTCCTAGTATTTTCCAGTTCCCGCTGCTCCCCGTACCTGTATCCTGTATCCTGTATCCCGTGCTATCCTGGTCAAGTACCATGCTGAGCTGTACTACTCCACTCCTGACGTCTACCTGCTGCCTAGTCCCAGCCGAGCCTGCCTTGCTACTGTCCGAGCTGCCACAGGTACTCTATACGATTTATAGACTATGACCTGCGCCCTGTTGGCCAGCTACCATACCGTCAAGGCGGTACGGCCCAGTGGGTCCACGAACCCAACGTGACACTGTTTCAGGGATACACACTGCCCCACTTCTTGTTTTGGGGATGCACACTACCCCACTTCCTGTTTCAAGTATACACATTGACCCACTTCCTGTTTCAAGTATACACACTTCCCCACTTCCTGTTTCAAGTATACACATTGCCCACTTCCGGGTTCTGGAAGTGGCATTACAGGTCATATAACGACAAGGTATGCACAAGCGCTAGTAAATAATACAAATAGTATGCACAAATGAGTTTCCTCCCCTGATAAGGAGTAAAACTCACAGAACCGGAAGTGACCAAAAGAGGCTTTAAGGAGTGGCGATATGGTGAATAGAGCGCATGCGTAATGCAACCATGATAAATGCATATATCCTTTTAAATAAAACCCCACACAAAATAAAGAGATGCAAAAGTAAAAACAACCATGTTAAGTGAAACAATATACAAATCGAGATATTATCCTGAACAATAACTGTGAAATGAGGACAGTTTAGTATCCCAACTCATGTGATAGTTTCCCACGAAATATATTAGACCAGTGGGATATATAATACATAAGAAAGGACAATAAATAGTTAACCATGTGTCAATGAGAAATATTAGGGGCCATATGTCTTATTACAAAGAATAATGTGAGAAAAAAAAAAGTTATTAAAGAAAGAAAAAAATTCTGTTTCATCGGATCTAGTACCCATGTGTCAATCTGTGAAATCATGGAAAGCCTGGGCGAAGAGGCGTCCTGTCCAGTACCAGCCGAGCCACCACATGCATAATTCTAAAGAAATAGGAAAGAGCAAAATTCGTATAATTGTCTAATTCAAAGCCTTAGTTCATGACTCAATGTATAAATATACAATAAAAACATCTTATATGGATTTGCAACGGCACAAATTGAATCCAGCAAGGCAAAAATTCAAAGATGAATCAATGAGAACATAGACATATATAAATGCATCATAGATCAAGTATATTCAGAATCAAAAAATACTAGTGACAGAATAGTGAAACCTTTCTTTGAAAAATTAAAAGAAACGATTGAAAATGTTGAGAAGGAGGTGGTAGCTGGTAAAAAAAAAGGGACATTTTTTCGGGACAAGAATGATTTTGACAAAAAAAGGGCTTTTAAATGGAAGCATCAAGGAATCACACGTAATGTCACCGACTCAGGGAATTCCCATAATGCAATGTCAAATACACGAGATCAAAGTCAAAATGACAAATATTCAAGCGATCTAGACGGAAAACTAGACGTGGACGCCTCAAATCTGACAAAAAATATAGGTCCTTGGAACAGACTATTGACCTCGACAAACAAACCTATGAAGAGACGCTACCGGAAACATTAAACGAGAATAATTCCCTTCAAATTATCAACTTTGTGCACAAATTAACTCAATATGAGAGGTTGGTTTTGGAATGAGGTCTTACCTTTGCCCCATAAAGACTTTGGATAGATTTGAATTGGCTGAGGATGTTTATTTATTTTGTAGGCAATTATCCTTCAAGTTGTTATATGATTCACCAGAACTAGCACATGAAATTCAGAGTGAGGACGGACAGGTCTTCAATGACCTTCTAGATCCACTACAGGAGAATGAACATCCCACAGGTAGGAAACCATTCCTCTACACAAGCCCTCTACTTCTACGATACCGCTGAAGATGTTTCCTTCCCTTCATATGTTTTTTGATTTGGTCTGTAAGGACATACGAGAAATCACATTAAACCATGTTAAGGTTTGCAACATTTCCAGATTAGAACAGGCCATATTGTCTTTACAAAGTCACCCCAATTATTTGATAAAAGTGTCTGATGAAGGTGGGAATTTTGTACTTTGGCCGATAGAGATGTACACTGCTGAAGCAAAACGTCAACTGTTGAATCGTATGTTTCATGCATCACTGCCATCTGATCCCACAAATGTGTTTCAACAGAAGTTGCTTAGACAACTACAATCAGCACAAACATATGGTATTCTAACAAAGAACGAGTTTGAGTTTTTGATGGTAGAGGAACCAGTGGTTGCCACATTTTATTTGCTACCAAAGATACATAAAAACTAGTATAATGAACAAGGTAGACCCATTGTGGCGGGCATTGGTAGCCTTTGTGAAAAGACATATGTATTTTTGGAAGTCTTCTTACAGCTTTTGGTTCTTAAATTACCGTCATATCTTAGGGACTCATCTCATTTGATCCAAGAACTAGATGATTTGGTGTTACCAGCAGAAACTCTTCTCGTCATTTGTGATGTTGAATCTTTGTAATTGAATATAGCTCATCTGGATGGTATACAGGCAGTGACCACTTTTCTGGGCGAAGACGAGACCATTAAGTCTCGTCCGCGGAAGTCTTTTTTGATAGATTTGTTAGAGTTTATCCTATTTCATAACTATTTTTGGTTTTCGATAGAACTTATTATCGCTAAGTCTCTGTTACTGCTATGGGTGCCCGATGTACCCCCACCTATGACAACCTGTTATTGGGTTGGTGGAAGAAGGAGCGGGTATGCCCACGCATGAATACCAAGGATGTGTTATTAAATGTTATCGTTATATTGACGATGTTCTAATTTTTTGGACAGGACCAGAAGAGACCTGTCTGCCTTCATTGAAATTCTGAATCAAAACCCTTGGCATACTGACCTGACACACAACATCTACAGGTCAATGGTTGAGTTCTTGGACTTGAAGATCCAACAAACAGGAGGCCATGTTACAACAGATTTATTCAGAAAGGACACGGCAACCAATAATCTACTTCATTTCAGCAGCTTTCATCCTCAACATGTAAAAACAGGAATACCTACTGGTCAGTTTCTATGGTTACGACGCACTTGTACTTCTTTCCATGATTTCCGTAACGCAGCCTTGGATTTGACGAATCACCACATGGCTACCCCCGTAAGGCCATTTATCGAGCTTACAATAGAGCAAGGACTAGTGAAAGGAGCGATTTATGTCTTCCCAAATTTGAACCCCCTAATCAAAAGGTGAGGATAACTACTACTTTTAACAATCGGTGGGGGGAAATCCGCAAAATGCACACTGGGCCATTATGGCATTTGATGCTCGTCTATCAATATGTCCCTGATAAACCACTTTAGTGGCCAAACGAGATCCAAGTTTAAAGGATAAGTTCTCCCAGAGCCACTGTAAAGGATTTGCCAGACACAGCTTCTCTGTCTACGCCCGTGGGCAATCAGTCTGCACCTGCTCCTATGTCTGTAAGACTGACTCCATCTTCCACCACTCAGGATGGCAGGCTTAAGTGTGGGAGAGCCTATCACAGCCTGGACAGACGGAGCTAGCTCCCGCCCACTGTCTATTTATACCTGCCTTTCCTGTTCCTCCTTTGCCTGTGATTCTTCTATGCTTGTTTCCTGGCTTGCTGCTGCTGCTTGTACTACTCATCCTCTGCTTGTTATTGACCTTGGCTTTCTGACCACTCTCCTGCTCAGCGTTTTTGTACCTCGTTCTCTTCCTGGTTTGACCCGGCTCGTTCACTACTCTTGTTGCTCATGGTGTCTCCGTGGGCAGCTGCCCCGTTTCCCTAGCTTCTGTGTACCCTTGTCTGTTTGTCTGTCTTGCACTTACTGAGCGTAGGGACCGTCGCCCAGTTGTACCCCGTCGCTTAGGACAGGTCATTGCAAGTAGGCAGGGACTGAGTGGCGGGTAGATTAGGGCTCATCTGTCTGTCTCCCCACCCTGTGATTACATATCCCAGGGTACCAGGTCCCTCACCCATCTCCGTCCCTGTGCCTACTTCTCCAGGAAGTTTTCGCCCACTGAGAGCAACTATGATATTGGCAACCGCAAACTCTTAGCCATTAAATGGGCATTTGAGAGTGGCGCCACTTCCTGGAGGGGGCTAGGCACCAGGTAACGGTCCTTACCGACCACAAGAATCTGGTTTTCTTAGAATCTGCCCGGAGGCTAAACCCGAGACAAGCTCGATGGGCGTTATTTTTTACCAGATTCAACTTTTTGGTCACCTATAGTGCTGGGTCTAAAAATATTAAGGCTGACGCACTGTCGCGTAGCTTCATGGCCAGCCCTCCTTCAGAGGAAGATCCTGCTTGTATTTTGCCTCCAGGTATAATCATTTCCTCTATTGATTTTGATTCAGTCTCCGAAATTGCGGCTGATCAAGGTTCAGCTCCCGGGAACCTTCCTGAGAACAAGCTGTTTGTTCCCCTGCAACTCCGGCTAAGGGTACTTAGGGAAAATCATGACTCTGCACTATCTGGCCATCCAGGCATCCTGGGTACCAGGCACCTAATTGGCAGAAACTACTGGTGGCCTGGGTTGCTTAAAGATGTTAAGGCCTACGTCGCCGCTTGTGAGGTTTGTGCTAGGTCCAAGACTCCCAGGTCCCGACCAGCGGGCTTACTATGTTCTTTGCTCATTCCCCAGAGACCTTGGACCCATATCTCCATTGATTTTATCACCGATTTGCCACCATCTCAAGGCAAGTCGGTGGTGTGGGTTGTAGTAGACCGCTTCAGTAAGATGTGCCACTTTGTGCCCCTCAAGAAACTACCCAATGCTAAGACGTTAGCTAACTGGTTTGTCAAACACATCCTGCGTTTCCATGGGGTCCCTGTCAATATTGTTTCTGACAGAGGGGTACAATTTGTTTCATTGTTTTGGAGAGCCTTCTGTAAAAAGTTGAAGATTGATCTGTCCTTCTCCTCTGCCTTCCATCCTGAAACTAATGGCCAAACTGAGAGGACTAATCAGTCTCTAGAACAATATTTAAGGTGTTTTATCTCTGACTGTCAATATGATTGGGTCTCATTCATTCCCCTTGCCGAATTTTCCCTTAATAACCGGGTCAGTAACTTTTCAGGGGTCTCCCACTTTTTCTGTAATTTTGGGTTTAAGCCACGGTTCTCCTCTGTTTCACCTGGTAGTTCCAACAATCCCGAGGTAGAGGTCATTCATCGGGAACTGTGCAGAGTCTGGGCCCAGGTTCAGAAGAACCTAGAGGCGTCCCAGAGCATACAAAAGACTCAGGCAGATAGAAGACGTTCTGCTAACCCCTTGTTTGTGGTCAGGGATCTGGTGTGGCTATCTTCTAAAAATGTGTGCCTTAAAGTCCCGTCCAAGAAGTTTGCTCCCCGGTTTATAGGGCCGTACAAGGTCATTGAAGTCCTTAACCCTGTCTCCTTCCGACTGGAGTTGCCTCCGTCTTTTCGAGTGCACGACGTCTTTCATGCCTCCCTCCTTAAACGCTTTTCCCCGTCCTTGGCTCCCTCGAGGAAACCTCCGGTCCCTGTTCTCACCCCTGAGGGGGTAGAATTCGAGGTGGCCAAGATTGTGGACAGCAGGATGGTCCAAGGCTCCCTCCAGTACCTGGTCCATTGGAGAGGATACAGGCCTGAGGAGAGGACTTGGGTACCCGCTCGGGATGTTCACGCTGGGGTATTGCTCAGGAGGTTCCACCTTCGTTTTCCCAATAAACCAGGTCCACCTAGAAAGGGTCCGGTGGCCCCTCATAAAAGGGGGGGTACTGTAAAGGATTTGCCAGACACAGCTTCTGTGTCTACGCCCGTGGGCAATCCGTCTGCACCTGCTCCTATGTCTGTGAGACTGACTCCATCTTCCACCACTCAGGATGGCAGGCTTAGGAGTGGGAGGGCCTATCACAGCCTGGCCAGACGGAGCTAGCTCCCACCCACTGTCTATTTATACCTGCCTTTCCTGTTCCTTCTTTGCCTGTGATTCTTCTATGCTTGTTTCCTGGCTTGCTGCTGCTGCTTGTATTACTCATCCTCTGCTTGTTATTGACCTTGTCTTTCTGACCACTCTCCTGCTCAGCGTTTTTGTACCTCGTTCTCTTCCTGGTTTGACTCGGCTTGTTCACTACTCTTGTTGCTCACGGTGTCTCCATGGGCAGCTGCCCCATTTCCCTAGCTTCTGTGTACCCTTGTCTGTTTGTCTGTCTTGCACTTACTGAGCGTAGGGACCGTCGCCCAGTTGTACCCTGTCGCTTAGGATGGGTCGTTGCAAGTAGGCAGGGACTGAGTGGCGGGTAGATTAGGGCTCACGTGTCTGTCTCCCCACCCTGTCATTACAGCCGCTTTTCATGACCCACTACGACCCTTGTGAGGTTTTTTTCTACAAAAGTTTCCTTTCCGTGTGTCAATTACAATGTTGGTCATGACTCCAGCTACGACTTTTCAAAACCCACGAGATGGGACCAGCTATCCTCTAAAACAATACATTAATTGTAGAACTGATTGTGTGATCTATGTGTCAGCTTGCTCTATGTACGTCAGACAACTCGGGAACTGCGGAAACGCATCCAAGAACATTAATCTGCAATCAATTTGGCAGCCCTTAAGAATTATGTTCTTGGAGTATATTAATCAATTTGGGAGAAAGTGATAGAAGAAAAGGCAAGACTCTCACATCTGTAGCCGCACACTTTGCAAACTATCATGATGGTAACTATGGGGATATGAGAGTTTTTGGAATAGATAAATCTATCTCTTACATTAGGGGTGGCAGCAGCAATATCACAACTATTACGTGTCACGGTGGGTGTGTGGACCCACTGAGCCGTACCGCCGATGCGGTATAGAAGCTGGCCAAACAGGATACCAAGTCAAAGTCTATAGTTCGAAGAAGGGTACCTGTGGCAATACAGACAGTAGCGATGGTAGGCTCGGACCTTGGCAGCAGGCAGACACCAGGCGCGGTGAAATACAGCAGGCGTAGTATACGACACAACACGACTCCATCTCTCTATGGCACAGGAACAAGGTAGCACGGGATACAGGATACAGGTAGCAGGAATGGGCGCACTGGGAACTGGAAAATACGAAGGGACCATTTGCAAAGACTGACACGGGTAAACACAACAACGCTCAGGCAATGAGTGAAGGGGCAGGGCCCTTCTTATAGTCCATGGTGATCTGGGAGTAATCAGTTCAATCTCACACATGTGTGCGCTCTGGCTTTTAAGGCCGGGACTGAACACGCGCACGCACCCTAGTGGTCACTGCGGGACAGGACGGCCCCATGTGCTGGCATCTCCAGAGAGGAAGGTGTCGGCAGGATAAGAGGAGTCTGTGGTCAGCGACCGCGGACGTTACATTACGTATGGAGTCCCGCTGGATTTTCCAATTTGCAGATGGTGGCCCCGGCAGGTATCAATGAAGAACTGCTCGTCACGGGCTTCTATAAAACGTAATACTTACATAGATGTATGGGTAATTATCAATTCCATTTATATAATGATTGTTTATCCGTTATAAATTGTAAAATCAAAAATTTGCGTATATATATCTTTCTTTTTCCACATAACTATGTACATTATGTATCCTTGTATACTGATTTAATCCATCGGTTTCCATTAGGTTCGGTGCATAGCTTGGATACACCTGACGGAGTCTTGGATGAATGTCTCCTTATCTCTCACTCTTATCCTGATCACCCTGAAGTCTAAACCTCAACAGTCTCTTAATGTCATGAATCGACGATCTTCATTCCTTGGGTGATGAAACTCTTTTTGATCTTGGGACCATTTCTTTGGCAAGCCGACACGTTCTGCTACCATATTGTCTCCTATTACATTGTTTGGATACTCCGGACACAGTTACGGATGAATGTTGTCCTCCGTTTGATGCCTTTAGTCTTATTTAATTTAAGGGACATTGCATTCCATGGCCTCCTTCAATTCTCAAACATGTGAGAGACACTTTCTTGTAGAAAACTTTAGAACTTACCTCCTCCTTTTGATAGTGCCTATTACCTGTGTGGACTTTTTTCTAAAAGTCATTGGCATTTTTTACTATATGTGATCTTTTATAATTATGATCTTCCTGATGCTTCACTTCATTTCCAGGACAGTATTTTGTGATTCTGAATATACTTGATCTATGATTAGACAATTATACAAATTTTTCTCTTTCCTATTGTTTTGGATTTATGCATGTGGTGGCTCGGCTGGTACTGGACAGGACTCCTCTTCGCCCAGTCTTTCCATGATTTGACACATTGACACATGGGTACTAGATCCGATGAAACAGAATATTTTCCTTTGTTTAATAACTTTATTTTTTTCTCACATTATTCTTTGTAATAAGACTAAGGCGGGATTTACACGACCAGGTCGTTCCCGAGCCCGAGTGTCGACCGGTAAAATCGGCCATTTTGCCCGGCCGGTTTGCATAAAGTTATGCATCCGTGCCGGGCCGATCCGGACAGTGACATCAGCGGCAGCTCCTGAAGGGGAATCCCCATGTGTTCGGGGATTCCGCTTCAGGAGTTTCCCCTGATGTCACTGCCCAGATATGGACAGAGACATCAAGCGCTCTGTCCAGGAGCGGAATCCCCGAAAACACGGGGATTCCGCTCCTTCAAGGAGCTAAAGTGCGGCTAGCACATAGCAGAGCGGGGAGATACCTCCCTGCTCTGCTATAGTGGCGTCGCTGCAGTAGTAGCAGCCGCAGCAGCAGCAGCGGCTGCTACTAGCGGCGCCATCGAAGGTGTCGCCGGGCCAGGGTGCTTTTAACAAGCAGGGGAAGGGAGCCAGCGCAGCGCTCCCTTCCACCTGCTGTACACCCCGGCCCTGCAACACAGTGTACAGCGATGCCATTCGTCAGAATGGCATCAACTCCTCCTCCTCACATGCACTCTGCGCTGTGAGGAGGAGGAGATAGAGTGCAAGCGCCGGGAAACCCGGCCATCACTCGGAACACATTCCGGTGATGGCCGTGTAATACCCGGCCCCATAGACTTCTATGGGAGCCGGGCGGCCGGGTGCCCGGGCAAAGATAGAGCATGTCCTATTTTTTGACGGCCGGATTTCCCGGCCGTCAAAAAATCGGTCGTGTGAATAGCCCCATTAGGGGTCTATCATTCCTAATGCAGCCGGGTGCCGGCCGATTTATGAACGGCCGGCACCCGGCCGGGAAACCCTGCCGTGTGAATGAGGCCTTATGGCCCCTAATATTTCTTAATGACACATGGTTAACTATTTATTGTCCTTTCTTATGTATTATATATTACACTGGTCTATGATATTTGGTGGGAAACTATCACATGAGTTGGGATACTAAACTCTCCTCATTTCACAGTTGTTATTCATGATTATATATGGATTTGTATATTGTTTCACTTAACAAATTGTTTTTTGTTTTTGTATTCATTTAGTTTTTTTTGGGGGGATGTTATTTAAAAGGATATATTTGAATTTATCATTGCACCTGCGCTCTATTCGCCATATATTCTCCTTGAAGCCTGTTTTTGGTACCGGAAGCTAGACCTGGGCAGGTCACTGTTGTGACATGATCTGGGTTGTCTCTGTGAGTTTGACTCCTTATCAGGGGAGGCAACTCATTTGTGCATACTATTTGTATTATTTACTAATGCTCACGCATACCTTGTTGCTATTTGACGTGTAACGCCTCTTCCGGTGTGATAATCACATTGTTTCCTATCTTGCGCACTGTCTTTATTTATTTGCGTTGTCTTTTTTATTCTGTATTTGACATCGCTTTTTCAGTCATTGAAATGCAGATTTTTCCGGGTGTCCTTTCTTTTTTTTAGTGACATTTCTCCTGTTTAAATTCTAATAGGGCAACAGTGGAGGTCCCCATTTATTCAGGCCGGGGATATGTATTCTATTTTCTTTGATTTTATTTGTTTTAGATGTTTTCCCTTCTGAATACTGCTGTGCTCATTGTCTGTATTTTTTTTATGTATATTGTAATAAAGGAACTTCAATTGTTTTGGATGTGCGACTCTTGTAGTATTTGTCTTTCCTCTTCTTTTTGTGTAATTGTTACACATTTATTTAGTCAGCACTCCCAGCACCTTTTTACATATATTCTCGTGCCCACACTATTTCTTTGTTTACCAGCACTGCTGCATAGTAACATGTCTCTAGACCCCTCGTATTCCCGGTATTTATCCCCCGCTCATCCCTCCCCCGCTGTCCATGATTCCTGCGACTCCTCATATAGAGATTCTGGCTTTATTGTTATAATAAGGGGGTAGGGGTGTAATAAATCTTTACTCTCAGAACATGACTCTGGGTTTTATTGCTCTTCTTACGCCCTGTGAATGCCGGTCACGATGCCACCAGTTCCTCATAGTCATGGGATATATATAACAATGCAATAATTAGGTCTGTGAATTGTTTAATATCACACGAGGAAATACGCAGAAGGAGGTGATGAAATCTCAGGAGGTGACTCGTGTTTCCTGGAGGGACTTTACCTGCATGAGGTGTGTCAGGAGAAGTGTTGAGCGGACATGGGGCGGGCAGCCACAGGTAAATAAACGTCATCATTGTTCAGAGTTATGTTACATAGGCATCAATCTTCCTGTTCTAATTTGGATGATGATCCGGAGTTCTCTGCCAGGGACATCAATTCGTCATTTACATATAAACTCAAAGACCAAATGTGTCTGCGTCTCCCGGCTCACCAAGAGGCTACTGCTGGAAAGCCAGACGGCCAGACCCCAGGACACACGTCTATAGAAATGTCTGTAAGGGACAACAGAAATATAATCTTATAGAGGTGTCGGGATCTTCCATGGTGTCAGTTTTAATTGTCTAGCAACGATCAAGTTACTGTCGTTTCTAACTTTTATTTTTCTAACTGTTATTTTTAATGTTACAGATGATCGTTTATGAACTTGCTGTGATCTAACATTTAATGACCTCCTGAGACCATAACAACTCCTTCATTTGATCTCTAAACAGTTTATTCTAGGGGATTTACTTAATTCTCTTACAACAATGGATATGCAGAAGACTTGGGGATACGATATTAATATGTATGGATATTTTGATATGCACTTTTAGTGCAATTTTGCACAATTTGATGTAAACATTATTTCTCCTTACCCGCAGGGATTATTTGAGTGTGTTCTTCACATTATTTTATCATATTATTCAAATATCAAAAACTTCTCACACTATCATTATTTTCACATCACACACACACACACACACACACACACACACACACACACACACACACACACACACACACACACTCTTCACTCACCTTACTTTATTTATTTTCTCCATCCTTGCATGTACACACACACATATCTTATACATTTTTTGACACACCCATTTACATATCCTGATTTGTTAGTTCAATCATGTACTTACTTATTAGATTTAGTCACTGTCACTTATCGAGCAGCACATGCACTTTCACGTCACCTTTATTATTGGTGCATTCAACAGTGCCATCACCATGACGTATTATACACCTTTTTCACTGCTCTTTGAGTTTATTTTTATGATCATTAGATCCGAATTAATGTCTGTTCTACAAATATACATACACAATATACAATTGATGATTTCTTATATTGGAGTTTGTTATACACACCTGTCCCTCATCATCACAACATCACCGGCACCACTACACTCCAATCACTGTCAAAGCTCTTTTTATTGTGGGCATGTCTTTTTATTTAAATTTGCATTACAATTATTATATCCAGATATGTTGCTAAATTTTTACATTTTTAAATTTCTAATGTATTGAGTGTATATATTATATTATATATGAACTTTGGCACTTTTGTATATATGGATGTATGGATGTATATATGTGTGTATATGTATATATATGTGTATATATATATGTGTTTTTATGTGTATATTTGGTTATGTGCTCACATGCCTTGTATAACAACTTGTACTTGTATATCCTTATTTAAACCGTACTACAACACTGTAATTATGTGAATTTACTTGATTGCATCTGTCTATGTTTGTTCTGAGAAAACCTCGGAAATCTCTTTGGATATGGGCACACACGTACACATGCAACATAATTCATATCATCCAATTTATATTATTGTATTTATACTATGAAATTGCGGTAGGGAAAGTATTAGGGACAGTCAAACAAAGAATTAATTGTGATCAATTTAATATTAATATTCATATTTATTGCATTATGATCTTTATTTATTATATATTTTTTTTATTTTTTCATTTTATTATTTTTTCCATCTCTATATTTATCATATATGTTGTGTTAGTTTTATATTTATATATATATATTTTTATGTATAATATATTTTATTCTATTCATTCATTTGTTTATTATTTTTCATTTATTTACATTTTCTCCTTTGTGCTTTGTATATCTTGGTCAAATCCATCCAAATGTTTTATCATTGATTTTGGCACTTGTACAATCTGTGCACAAGTGTAATTTAACACATCATACATATATACATGTTTCCCTTATGGTTTATGTCGCTCCGTCTTCTGCCCAGTGCGCATGCGCGGCCTGTCAGTCTGGGTCTTCGCTGCCTCGGCCGGAGCATCCTGGGGGCGTGGCTCCCGTCTTCCGGGGCCTGAGTTCGTGCCTGGGATGTTGACACGCCGGAACCTTTGTCTGGCTGTCTTTGTCCCTGGCCGGACCGGGCTGCGGGACGCGTGACCCCCGTCTCTGTTCCGGTTCCGGCGGCTGACACACCGGACTATCGGGCCGCGATATTTCATGTGTCATTAGTGATTTTTAGCAGTCTCAGCTGCCCCCCTGATGTTTGATTGGTCTTGGGTTGTTTAAATGATGTCTCCTCACTTTCTGACACCACCCCCAGACGAAGGCTCGAGGGCCGAAACGCGCGTCGGGGTTGATGCCAGACAGTACTGATTGTGACATGGGTAAGACGTCCTGCTTTATATTTCAGAGTCTTTCATTCATTTGGTGTGTTGCTGCTTTTCTGCATGCATACACCCATTGATGTCCATATACATGTGAGCATGACTGTTGCTGCACTTTAACTCCTGCATCTGACGTCGACTAATACTTACCGCTTGGTGTGGTTTTCACCCATATACTGGATGCAGGACTGTGTGCACACTTTCTCTATACTCATTTTTATTTATTTATTTACTCATGTAAAAGGAACTGTCAATCTTCCCATTGTCACTTTGTTATTTTATGTAATATAACTTTAACATTGCATATTCTACTGTCCGGTATCCTTTCATACTGTGGCTATCATCTTTAACTTTTAAATGTTTTTTGTTATTTGTTCTAATAAAACTTGCTATTTTTAATTTAACCTTGGTGTGTCGGACTAATTCATTCAGTGTGTATCCCCACCGATACCATCATGTTCATTTAGGGCTTGCAAGTCCCGCCTCCCGCTTCTTTTCTCTGTCCCTTTAAACATCTCATATGTATACAACAGATATTTATCTTATCAACGTTTAAACCTTTTGGGATTTGGGTTTGGCTGGCGCTGCCCTTTTGGTGTTCTCCACATAGGTATAGAAATATAATCCTTCATAGTTACCCCTGTCTTATTACATGTATAACACAGCTTATTATAAGGGGACTCAGACGATTTGAGGGGTTTCTGATTTGGGGATTCCATCTCATTTCAGTTTCCAGTGGTGATTCGGTCTAAGTTACGTTTGAAGGTCAAGTTGAGGAGGATGGTGGGTCCGTTTGGGTGCCCTGCTATCAAGGATTTTAGGGTCCCTCCTTTGGGCAGTGATTCCCAAAAAAGTATAGGATGACACATCATCTTTCCTTTCCCAAAGGGTCTTCCATCAACAATGCCATTGATAGGGAACTTTGTTCCATTTTGAATGCGTCCTTTCATAGGGCAGTAAACTTACTGCAGGAGGCTGGCACTGGGGCCTTCTCGGCTGAAATGGACGTGAAGGCAGTCTTCAGGCTTCTCTCTATTCACCCGGATAGTCATCACTAGTCATCACTTGCTGGGGTTGCTTTTTTAATAGAGGTTACTTCATTGACCTGTGTCTTTCCTTGGGTTGTGCTTTATCCTGCTCGTACTTTAAGGCTTTTAGTGGTTTTGTGGAATGAGTGGTCACGGAGTTCTTTGGGATCGTGAGCATCATCCATTAACTGAATGACTTTCTATGTGTTGGCCCGGATTAGTCTCCAGTATGTTGGCATAAACTGGGCACATTAATATGGGTGGCTCAGGAGTTTGACATTTCTATAGTTGTGGAGAAGACGGTTTCATGTTTTTAGGTGTATAGATTGACTTGGTGCCAGGGGAGTGTCATTTACCTTTGAAACAAGTTGAGTGACCTCCAGGCTGGGGTCCGAGGGCTTCTGGGTCTTCTGAAGGTTACACTACGGGAATTACGGTCGGTCCTGGGCAAGGTGAACTTTGTCCTGTTGAGTCATTCTGATGGGGAGGAGTTTTAGCAGGAGGTTGAGTAGGGCCACATCGGATGTGTCGGAACCACATAATTTTGTGAGGGTGACCAAGGATCATTGGTTTATTTCCTTAAATGGGATTTCAGGTGTTTTACTCAGGAGTAGTGGAATCGGTGGAGTTATGTCTTCAGAATGATGTGTCTGATAGACTGGGCTTTGGCGCTTTGTTGGGCTCCAGATAGTTTCCTGCTTTGTGGCCATCCTCTTGGGAGGGCTCTTCTCTACTTCGGAATTTGACATTCTTGAAGCTGTTACCAATACTGGTAGCAGTTCCTGTCTAGGAAGGGGAATTTAGGGACAGGAGGGTAGTATTTCTTACGGACAACATTGGTATTGTTCATACAGTGAAAAAGCTCACGGTGGTCTGGGTTCTGCGGGCGTTGGTGTCTTCAGTTGAATCTGTTGTTTCATGCCAGACATGTTCCTGGTGTTATGAATAATGCCGCTGATGCCCTCTGAGTGTGAGCAGTTTTGGGAGGAAGTCCTGGAGGTGAAAGATGTTAGGGACATCTGCCTGGAGCATCTTTGATCCATTGAGCCGTCATGGGTGAGTTTAATCAATGATCCCTGGCTCCGTCTGAATGGAGATCCTATGAGAAGGCATTGATGGACTTCGCTGTGGTGGAGGATAGTTGGGAAGCTGTTTAAGGCTGGCCTGGGTCCCTGGTCGAGTTGCTTAAGGCCTACGTGGTCCAGTTGGTGGATTGAGGGTTGTAGACCTCCGCTGTGGATAATCGGCTGGCTGCTGTGGCTTTCTTGTTGAAGATGACTAATCGTGCAGATGTGAGCAAATCGTTTCAAACATGACAGGGATTGAAGCGTTAGAAGAGGTCGGTGAATGCCAGAAGGCCAGTGGCATTGGCGCTGCTTCGAAGGTTGATTGGATGTCATCTGTTTGCCTGGTTATGAGGCCATGCTGTTCACTGCCACTATATTGGGGGTGTAATGTCCGTGGCTGCGGGCTGTCAGGTCCGGTCCCCTCCTGACAGCCGCAGCCAGGAGTCGGCAAGCGATGGCCCCAGCCTCCTCCTCAGGAGACGCCAGCGCTCGCGTCCACTCACCTCAGCCGGATCCTGTAGGGATCTTAAAGGGGCAGCGCGCGCACCGGACCTTGTGACGAACTTTAACCCATGAGTACCCTGGACTATAAGAGGGGTCCAGCCCCCTGCTTCAATTCCTGAGCATTGTTGTTGTTCCCTAGTTTGTCTATGTGATGGCCTCCTAATGTGTTACCTGTTCCAGTTCCTGTTCCAGTTCCTGTGCCTGTTCCTGTTCCTGTTCCTGTCCCTAGCATTCCATACCACCCTGGTCGAGCACTGTGCTGTGCCAAAGTCGTGTCGTGCTTTATCCACGTCTGACCTGCTTCTCCTCACCTGATGTCTACCTGCTGCCTAGTCCTAGCCGAGCCTGCCCTGCTGCTGTCTGAGCTGCCACAGGTATCCTATATGAACTATAGACATTCACCTGCGCCATGTTGGCCAGCTGCTTTACCGGCAAGGCGGTACGGCCCAGTGGGTCCACAGACCCTTCGCAGTCAGATGTGCTTATTTGGCTGCGGGGGTCCAAGATGGATCAGATAGGGAAGGGGATGTTTATATTTTTTTAGCTTCTATTGTGGAGAAGGTGATATACCTGGTTCCTACCTTACCTTTATTTTCAGGAGTGTAGGGGTACGGGATGGCTGGGCTCGGTCTTTATTTATAGAGACGGGTTTCCCCTTGCTCACTTCCAGGTTTTGTTGGTACTTCGGAAGGGTATTGGGTATTTAGTAGAGGATGGCTGGAGTATTTGGGACCCACTCTTTTGGGATGGGTGCTGCGAGTGAAGCCTTCCGGCTTGGTCTCTGGTTGGTGGGGGAGAAACACATTGGCCGGTTGCAAACGGGAGCCTATAAATTTTATCTTCGCCCAGAACGAGTGTGGGTTACAGGTGTAAAGGATCTGCCAGACACATCTTCTGTGTCGACGCCCGTGGTTAATCAGTCTGCACCTGCTCCTAAGTCTGATAGAGTGACTCGATCTGCTACCACTCAGGCTGGTAGGCTCAGGAGTGGGAGAACCTATCAGAGCCTGGCCAGACGGTTCTAGCTCCCGCCCTCGGTCTATTTATACCTTCATTTCCTGCTTGTCTCTGCCTGTGATTCTTTCCTGTTTCCTGGCTCTGCTGCTCCTGCTATTATTATTGACCTTGCTTCATTTTGACCCTGGCTTTACTGACTACGCTCCTGCTCTGTGTTTGGTACCTCGTACACTCCTGGTTTGACTCGGCTCGTTCACTACTCTTGTTGTTCACGGTCTTGCCGTGGGCAACTGCCCCATTTCCCTTAGCTTCTGTGTACCCTTGTCTGTTTGTCTGTCATACACATATTGAGCGTAGGGACCGTCGCCCAGTTGTACGCCGTCGCCTAGGACGGGCCATGCAAGTAGGCAGGGACTGAGTGTTGTTGGGAACTGTTTTGTGTATTACTTTATGGGATTCTGTAACTTATGAGATATGTGTTGTCTTTTTGTTGTGGTTTTTTTATTACTGCCTCTAGTCGAGGCAGGGGGTTAGTCAGCCTGGGGGTTTCTTAGGCAGATAAATGGGTAATAGGGGAAGTCTGAGCACATGTTCACTCAGTTGTAAAACTGGATGTGGCATGATGCCAACCTCCTCCCAGTTTGTCAATTAAAAACATTAATTAAGTAAAAAATGTTGTACGGTTGCTTGGGCGGGCTAATGTTCTTTGTACTCCTGTATAATGGTTTACAGTGTTTTATTAAACCCTACTTGGCCATTTAAATCTCATAAACAAGTCTCTTGGTTTTTATTTTGTGGGCTGTTTAGAATTGGGTTGAGCGAGCAATCCTGTGTATCAGTCATAAGATGTCAAGTATGTGTGCATGAGGAACAGCACTGTTTCTGATCATTATATGACTTTTATATGGCATTTTTCACCAGTATTGCCTCTGTATTCCTCTGTTTTCCTTGAGCTATGGGCAGAAACAACCTGCTATGATGTCTCCCATACACTGAACAGGGAGCAAAGAGTAGATCCTGCTCCTCTATCTCTCTTCAGCACATACTAAGAAACAGAAGCAGAGGCATGGAGGACATTATACAGCAGTACTCTGCAGTGTAGCTGAGAATCCAGAACTGGGGTGAGACAGTAGAACACATAGTAGAAGCTGCCGCAGTCTCTGTGTTCCTCTCTGTCCCTGTCTTACTCCAGTAGCACCCTCCCCTTTCCATAGACTACTATTAGCTGCATGTTACCTGATTCCTTCAGTGAGTGGATAATTTGTCTCATCCCTCCAGAGGTATTTTAGCAGTGAGTGATCAGTGCAGGGGAGGAGAGAAAGTGGGTCACGAGTGGAGAAAGGGGCATTTTATCCTAATAAGATATATTACAAAATGTCTTCTATTCACTTGCACTATTGGATGGTTAGAAATAATTTAAGTTTCTCTTGAAATAAGAGAGGTTTTTTTTAAATTCATAAAATAAAGTTTATTGCAGTACAGCAGATATCTTACAGAAGGCAAAGAACAGCTATCCAGTGCACATATCACAGAAAATAGGTCTACATGAAAGTACAAAGCATCGCAGAGTACAGCGATAAAAAAATAAATTGGAACTATATGTCTTCGGAGTCATGCAGGAGAACAGGGAAAGCATAGAAATTTCTGAATAAATGAAGGGGGTGTGAGCGGTGGTACACAGAAAATGGGATAAGGAGCAAGTAAAAATTAGTGTGTATCTAATGACCAAAGGTCCAGATAACAAAATAAACTCAGTTTGAAGAATACATCATGAAGGGTAAATAAGAGATATTTGGGCAGCGCTCCAAGTGAAGATTCTTTATTGAGCAGTGTTTCCTTTAAGCTGCGCTGCCGCAAATCTTCTAAACCCACCCAACCCAGTGTCATTCAACCCGCGCACTGCACTTGTCAAAAACTGGCCAGTGAAGGGGGAACGTTCCTCCTCTACTCAAAAAGTACATAAGTGTGCTCTGGAGGGTGCCCCTCCATCTTAGCTCCTGCCACCATGTACCTCATGTTAGTACCGCGCTTCACATCGTTAACGAACTATTGTAAGGCACATGGGGTTACTTAGTATTCTTTTTTTTTTTTAATTCTCATATAAAGTTTATTGCAGTACAGCAAATATCATATACAAAGGAAAGATGCAAGCATTACAGAAAAGGGAAAAGTATGCCTGTAAGTTCAACATGTCAAGGAGTACATCAATAAAGTGCAACAAACAAACAAAACAGAACAATGCATCCGAAGTCATAAAAAAGAACAATCGGGACATTGAAAATTACTAAACAAATAAATGCAATTTGAATGACAGAGCTCTAAGAATTATAAGGCACAAACAATGACTAACAGGTTCACATATCCAGCCAGTATAGTCAACCTCGGCCGAAAAGACGGCATGACAACTAACAAGAACTTTTAAACCATTTCTATTGGTACAGATATGAAGCGTATCGAAGCAGACATGATCTACCGGTGAACATGGTGGCGGGCAGTCTGGACCATTGGTCATAAAGCATAAAAAAAAGAACAAGAGAGTATGCATGAAATGAAAAGGGCAGCAAAATGGGAAGCACGGCTGTGGCAAGGACTAACTGAGGGCTGGGTTTGAGTCAAATAATCTACGTCGGGAAGACCAGACGGGGGCAGGAAATTGTAACCATATGTCCTGTATTTTGGTAAATTTGAGAGGACCGTTCCTCTGTTGGTATATCCTTTTCTTGTGAGGCAGCATATTAAAAACTATGGCCAGATATTCCACAAAGGGGAATGACGTGACATCCAAGTTTCAGCTATTTATTTCTTGCCGTAGTACAATGTGTTATGCCCCCGGTCGCTGACTGCCGGTTCGTTTCACTTACCGGCGACTGCAGGACTGTATCTTCATGTCGGCGTCTCCCTCCTCAGAGACATCGACACACATGGCCACAGTGCTTACCTGTGTCCTGTCTAAAGTTTGCCAATCAACCCAGTAACACCCTGGACTTTAAAAAGGGCTTTTCCCTTCCTCTCCTTGCCTGAGCGTTGTTTAAATTCCTGTGTTCATCTATGCAAATGGTCCCTTAGTTGTATCCTGCTCCCAGCGTTCTTGTATCCTGCTCCCCATATAGTGTATGTTGTTGCTGTGTTTGTTTCTGAGCCTAAGCTTGTTGTTGGAGTCGGGTGTGCCTCATCTTCCACGTCTGGTGTCATCTGCCACGTCTGATGTCGTCTGGTGTCGTCTGCCACGCCAAGCATCATCACCTGTGCCATGTGTCTGCTACTTCGAGTATCTGCCAGGTACTCTTATCCGAGAGACTGTTATTGACTGTTGTTTGGCCGGCTGCACCTCCTCTACGACGGAGCGGCCTAGTGGGTCCACATACCCCACAGGCGTGACACAATGCCTCTACAAGAAAGGTATGGATGTAACGTGAGGCAGACTCAACAGGATCAGGGAGCAAGACACAGGCCTTGAGGCAGAACAGAACAGGGGTTCCCATCTCATCATTGAGATGGCCTATCTTCAGGATAGACCATCAATAGCTGATGGTTGGGGTTCCGACTCCTTGAACCCCTGCCGGTCAGCTGTTTGGAAGGGTCTGCAGTGCTTGTACGAGTGCTACTTCCCCTTCATTTCTTTTTGCTTACTGTGAATTTTAGACATGCATTTAGTGGCGATCCACAGGCAATGCAGGTATGGCACTGCGGCCCCTTTAAAACAGCTAATCTGGGTTTCAGGAGTTGGACCCCAACCTATCAGCTATTAATGGTGTATCCATTGGATAGGCCATCACTTTTTATCGCCTGGAAAACCCCTTTAACGGATGTAGATTTTCCAGGCACCAAGAACAATATAACTGTATTCAATCTCCCAGCCAGTAACTTGGCCAGAATTTTGGAGGAATGATATGGGGTGATTTGAGTCGCAGAGCAAAGGGTTTTTACCCAGTTTGGGCATTGCCAATATAGTAGCCTCTCTCATCGAGCGGGGCAGTTCCCCAGAGTCCATCAGAGAAAAACATCCAGGAGATGGGTAGCTAAAAAATCTGCATGAGTTCTCTAAAATAATGCGCCATCAGGGGTCTCAAGAGCGATATTACAGGGTCACTTTTAGCTGTACATGCCAGAAGTTTGCCACATTTACCCCTGTTCATAATAGACTGTCTTGAGAATAACGCTTTTTTGGGCTTTGCTATTTAAGGAGATTTGTTACAGATGAACCTTACAAAGCCATTCAGAATTATGTTCCCTGGCGGCATTATTAACATATTGAAGTTCTGCTGCGAGATCATGAGCGAGTTGCAGTTCGTTATGTGCCAGACCCCTTTTCAAATCATTAATTGTCATAGTCATGGTCCCGTGTACATATGCCTTGAAGGAGTCCCACAGAAGCAATGGAGAGGCACCGCCATCATTATCAAGAAAAACGTCCATCACTTACCCAAAAATTACTCAGAGGGGGGATTTTCAGCCAAAAAGGTTTCAAATGCCAATGAGTTTTAGAAGGTATATTTGGTAATTTAAGACAGAAATGGCAAGGAGAATGTCGGAGAGATACTCTGCCGAACCTATTGGCATTAGAAGTGATGTGTGAATGAACATTAAAGAAGCACTCCACTTTTTTTTTTTTTATTGCACCCTCCATTTGTACATTGGTGTTTCAGTGGGGTGCTGTGTGCAGAAATACTTACCGATCCCCGCATCTTGTCCTTTTTCGGGTCCAGTGCCGCTGACGTGATCTTCATTCTGACCTGGTCTGGAATCGCTGCCTTTCAGAAAACTCGAAGTAAGGCTCTCAATGCATTCCTATAGAGCCTAATTCTGGCCTCGTTCTGGCCTTGTTCTGGCTT
Organism: Rhinoderma darwinii; assembly: GCF_050947455.1. NCBI lineage: Eukaryota > Metazoa > Chordata > Amphibia > Anura > Rhinodermatidae > Rhinoderma > Rhinoderma darwinii. Next base: position 2,401,928 of record NC_134690.1, on the reverse strand, counting down.
CGTTCTGGCCTCATTCTGGCTCCCATAGGAATGCATTGAGAGCCTGAGTTCCGGTCTACTCAAAAGCACAGTGACTCCAGACAATTGAGAGGGAGTATCACGTGAGCGGTGCTGGACCCGAAAAAGACAAGATGCGGGGATCAGTAAGTATTTCTGCACACGGCACACCACTGAAACACCAATGTACAAATGGAGGGTGCAATAAAAAAACAAAGTGGAGTGCTCCTTTAAGTCAATACGTGACAAAGCTTCAAATTGGGGGGTGAAACAGGAGTGTATGAGGGCCTCTAGCTCCCCAGATAACCGTAATGTCACATTCCAAAATGAAAGAGTGGAGAGAAGAAGGAGCAGGAGGTATGGGACTTTGTCTGGAGTGAAAGAATTTGTCCAGGGACTTATCCCGGTGGAGTTAAAATCGCACAACCAGACACTAGAATACTAGAATAGCATTAATAGTAGTGAGAAAAATGGGGGAGGAACATAGACCCCTCTCAAAATGTAGGGTTTATGATAAATAGGAGAGAGGATCAGAACAAATTTACCATCCGGGTCTGAAATCACAGCAATAAGGTGAAAGTGGACATTGCACCTAATTATTAACATAACACTCCTAGCTAAATTGTTGAATGTGGAATGGTGCAAGCAACCAATCCATGGTCTATTGAGAAAATGGAGTTTATCTCTCGTCATGTGGGTCTCCTGAAGGCATATGACGTCATATTCACGTTTGTGTAAATACCTGAATAAAAGCGCTCTCTTGATACGGTCATTAAGGCCCATGACATTCCATGTAAAAAAAGATACTAAACCAGAAGACATAGTAAAGAAAAGAAATACAATTCTAAGCCTAACCGTCCATGAAGAGCCTGAGTAATAACAGTAGAAGACACCTGAGATCAATGAATAGGTTTACGTATGAGGTACATTATGGAAATATCAAGCAAGGGTATTTCCCCACCCCCACCCCCATCCTACTTCTATGCATGCAGGCATGAGGTCTTGAATCCTCAAACCAAAAGCAGTTACATCAACCATGGCATAAACTATAGGCAGAATCTACCAAGCAGCATTTGGATGAAGGGTGCTGGGCTGCACCCCCCCTCCCAGTCAAAAAAGGATTTAGTGAAACGAGGGTGTCCATTCAATGAACAAGAATCATGCCTTTCCAGCGCAGGATAGCAGAATTTGTTATTATCTTGTGGACTTGGAAAGGCAGAGCAGAATAGCTGCACAGCTACAGGTGTCAGCGGTCAAGCATCTAGGCGGCAAATAGAGTCAGCTTGGCCACGTGGGCAAGCCTCCAACCAGTAGAGGACTTTATGAGGGGCGTTGAAGAAATGTGATCTGCCATCCTCCAGAACTTTCAGCCTCGCTGAATACTTCATGACATATTTAAGATCACGCCTTTGAGCTTCTTTTTGGCAGTGAGGAATAGAGCCCTCTTCTTCTAGACCTCAATTGAGAAGTCTGGGTAAACTGATATCAGTGAGTTAGTGTAATGAATCGGGGTAGGGAGATGGACAGGTGAGCCCTAATCTACCCGCCACTCAGTCCCTGCCTATTTGCACGGCCCGTACAACTGGGCGACGGTCCCTGCGCTCTATAGGTGCAAAGACAGACAACACAAGACAAGGGCACACAGAAGCAAAGGGGAAGTTGGGGCAGTTGCCCATGGCAACACCGTGAGCAACAGGCAGTAGTGAACGAGCCGAGTCAATCCAGGAATGTACGTAGTAGCAAAATCAGAGCAGGAGAATAGACAGTCAAGCCAGGGTCAATATGAAGCGGCGGTCAATCAGGTAAATAGCAGGAAACGCAGAGCCAGGAAAACAAGACAATCACAGGCAAGGAACAGGCTGCAAGTGAGGGTAGAAATAGACCAAGGGCGGGAGCTAGAACTGTCAGGCCAGGCTGTGATAGGTTCTCTCTCTCCTCAGCCTGCAAGCCTGAGTGGTAACAGATCGTGTCACTCTAGCAGACCTTGGAACAGATGAAGGCTGATTAATCACGGGCGTCAACACAGAACCTGTGTCAGGCAAACCCTTTACAGTACCCCCCCTTTTATGAGGGGCCACTGGACCCTTCCTAGGTTTGTTGGGGAACCGATGATGGAACTTCCTGAGCAATATACTGGCGTGAACATCCCAGGCGGGTACCCAAGTCCTCTCCTATGCCCGTATCCTCTCCAATGGACCAGCTACTGGAGGGAGCCTTGGACAATCCTGCTGTCCACAATCTTGGCTACCTCGAATTCTACCCCATCCGGAGTGAGAACAGGGACCGGAGGTTTCCTCGATGAAGCCAAGGATGGGAAGCAGCTTTTCAAGAGGGAGGCATGGAACACGTTGTGTATCTGAAAAGACGTGGGTAACTCCAGCCAGAAGGAGACAGGGTTAAGGACCTCAATGATCTTGTATGGCCCTATATACCGGGGAGCAAATTTCTTGGACGGAACTTTAAGGCGCAAATTTTTAGAAGACAGCCCCACCAGATCCCCGACCACAAACAGGGGGTTAGTAGCACGTCTTCTATCTGCCTGAGTCTTTTGGATGCTCTGGGACGCCTCAAGGTTCTTCTGAACCTGGGCCCAAACTGTGCACAGTTTCCCAATGAACTACATCTACCTCGGGATTGTTGGAACCACCATGTGAAACTGAGGAGAACCGTGAATTAACCCAAAATTACAGAAGAAGGGGGAGACCCCTGATGAGTTACTGACCCGTTTATTAAGGGCAAATTCGTCGAGGGGAATGAAGGAGAACCAATCATTTTGACAGTCTGAGATAAAACACCTTAAGTATTGTTTTAGAGACTGATTAGTCCTCTCAGTTTGGCCATTAGTTTCAGGATGGAAGGCAGAGGAGAAGGACAGATCAATCTCCAGCTTCTTACAGAAAGCTCTCCAAAACACTGAAACAAATTGTACCCCTCTGTCAGAAACAATATTGACCGGAACCCCATGGAGACGCAGGATGTGTTTGACAAACAAGGTAGCTAACGTCTTGGCATTGGGTAGTTTCTTGAGGGGTACAAAGTGGCACATCTTACTGAAGCGGTCTACTACAACCCACACCACCAAGTCTTGGATCTAGCACAAATTTTACAAGCGGCGACGTAGGCCTTAACGTCTTTGAGCAACCCAGGCCACCAATAGGTTCTAGAAATGAGGTGCTTGGTACCCGGGATGCCTGGATGGCCAGATAGTGCAGAGTCATGATTCTCCCTGAGCAACCTTGGCCGGAATTGCAGGGGAACAAACAGCTTGTTCTCAGGAAGGCTCTCGGGAGCAGGACCATGATCAGCCGCAATTTCGGCGACTAAGTCTGAATCTACAGAGGATATGATTATACCTGGTATCAAAATACAAGCGGGATCCTCATTAGGAGGAGGGCTGTTCATGAAGCTATGCGACAGAGCATCAGCTTTAATATTTTTAGACCCAGCCCTATAGATGACCACAAAGTTGAATCTCGTAAAAAACAACGCCCATTGAGCTTGTCTCGGGTTTAGCCTCCGGGCAGATTCTAGGAAAACCAGATTCTTGTGGTCAGTAAGGACCGTTACCTGGTGCCTAGACCCCTCCAGGAAGTGGCGCCACTCTTCAAATGCTCATTTAATGGCTAAGAGTTTGCGGTTGCCAACGTCATATTTTCTCTCAGTGGAGGAGAACTTCCTGGAGAAGTAGGCACAGAGACGGAGATGGGTGAGAGACCTAGTACCCTGGCACAAGACAGCACCCACTCCCACCTCGGAGGCGTAAACCTCCACGATGAATGGCTCCATTTGGTTTGGCTGAATCAGCACTGGGGCAGAGACAAAGCACCTCTTAAGTATCTCAAAAGACTGGACCGCCTCCGGAGGCCAGTGGAGGAGATCTGCACAACTACGAGTGAGGTCTGTAAGAGGCTTAGCGATGACTGAGAAGTTAGCAATAAATCTCCTGTAATAATTTGCAAACCCCAGGAAACACTGTAAGGCCTTCAGGGAGGCAGGGCGGACCCATTCTGCCACAGCCTGAACCTTGGCAGGGTCCATGCGGAATTCGTTAGGAGTGAGGATTTGACCCAAAAATTGTATCTCCTGCACCCCAAACACACATTTTTCGGTTTTTGCAAAGAGTTTGTTTTTCCGAAGGGCCTGGAGCACCTTACTGACATGCTCAATGTGGGAGGACCAGTCTTTGGAAAACACAAGTATATCATCAAGGTACACTATTAGAAATACCCCCAGATAGTCTCTTAAAATCTAATTTACGAAATTCTGGAAGACCGCGGGAGCATTACACAACCCAAAGGGCATGACGAGATATTCGAAATGACCTTCGGGTGTGTTAAACGCAGTCTTCCACTTATCCACTTCTCTGATCCGGATAAGGTTATAAGCCCCCCGAAAATCAAACTTAGAGGACCATTGGGCCCCCTGAACCTGATTGAAGAGATCAGGAATCAAAGGAAGGGGATACTGGTTCCTTACAGTTATTTTATTTAAATTTCGGTAATCGATGCACGGCCTAAGACCACCATCCTTCTTCCCTACGAAGAAGAAGCCAGCACCTGCCGGAGAAGTAGAGGGGCGAATGTAACCCTTGGCCAGGCTTTCCTGGATATACTCTCTCGTGGCTACACGTTCAAGACAAGAGAGAATAAATATCCTACCTTTAGGGAGCATAGCTCCTGGTACCAAATCGATTGCGCAATTGTACTCTCTATGAGGAGGTAACTTTTCGGAGGCCTTTTTAGAAAAGACATCGGCAAAGTCCTGAATAAACTCAGGTAGAGTGTTCACCTCCTCAACGAGAGAAGCCAAATTAATAGAAAAACATGACGTCATGCATTCATTACCCCATTTAGTAAGATCACCAGTATTCCAGTTAAAAGTGGGATTATGCAGCTGCAACCAAGGAAGGCCTAAAATCAAATTGGACGATAATTCCTGCATCACAAACACAGAGCACTGCTCCAAATGAATGGAGCCAACAATGAGTTAAAAAACAGGGGTATGCTGCACAAAATAACCGTTAGCAAGCGGAGAGGAGTCTATACCCACTACCGGGACAGGTGTAGGCAAATCAATTAATGCATAGCTAGAAACATAGCAAATTCCACAGACATTATATTAGCAGCAGACCCTGAATCCACGAAGGCACTGCCGGTAGCAGACCTACCACCAAAAGAGACCTGAAAGGGAAGCAAGATTTTATTAGGCTTCATATTTATGGGGAATACCTGTGCGCCCAAGCGACCTCCACTATGGTCACTTAGGAGTGGGAGTCTTTCCGGCTGCTTATTCTTGCGCCTGGGACAGGAGTTCAATTGATGCTTGTCATCCCCACAGTAGAAGCAGAGACCATTCTTCCTGCGGAACTCTCTACGTTGTTGGGGAGACATGGAGGCCCCGAGTTGCATCTGTTCATCCGAGCTCTCCGTGGAAGAACGAAGAAACGGAACCTCTGGAGCCATCATAGGGGAGCCAGAGGTGAAGGCACCAGAACGTTCAAGTGGTCGTTTCCTGAACGTCGGTCAAGACATACTGCTAAAGCCATAGCCTGAACTAGAGAGTCTGAAATAGGAAAGCTAACTAGCAGGTCTTTCAGGGCGTTCGACAGACCCGACTTAAACTGGCACCTCAAGGCAGGGTCATTCCACTGAGAAGCTACACACCACTTCCTAAAGTCAGAACAGTATTCCTCAACGGGTCACTTACCCTGACGTAAGGTCACCACCTGACTCTCGGCAAAGGTAGTCTTGTCAGTCTCATCATAGATTAGCGCGAGAGCAAAAAAAAAAGGTCAACAGAAGAAAGTTCAGGGGCGTCAGGAACTATGGAGAAGGCCCATTCCTGGGGGCCGTCCTGGAGCCGGGACCTAATTATACCCACTCGCTGGCTTTCAGAACCGGAAGAGTGGTGCCTTAATTGGAAATAGAGTCTACAGCTCTCCCGAAAAGAGAAAAAAGTCTTCCGGTCCCCTGAGAACCGGTCAGGCAACTTGAGGTGGGGTTCAAGAGGTGAGGTGAAGGGCACTACCTGGGTAGCATCACGCTGGTTGAACCTCTGAGCCAGGTCTTGGACCTGTAGGTCTTGGACCTGTAGGGAGAGCCCCTGCATTTGCTGAGCCAGGGCCTCAATGGGGTCCATAGTCGAGTCAGGGACCAGGGTAGAAAAGGTATATGGCCAGTGATTATGTAATGAATCGGGGTAGGGAGACGGACAGGTGAGCCCTAATCTACCCGCCACTCAGTCCCTGCCTATTTGCACGGCCCGTACAACTGGGCGACGGTCCCTGCGCTCTATAGGTGCAAAGACAGACAACACAAGACAAGGGCACACAGAAGCAAAGGGGAAGTTGGGGCAGTTGCCCATGGCAACACCGTGAGCAACAGGCAGTAGTGAACGAGCCGAGTCAATCCAGGAATGTACGTAGTAGCAAAATCAGAGCAGGAGAATAGACAGTCAAGCCAGGGTCAATATGAAGCGGCGGTCAATCAGGTAAATAGCAGGAAACGCAGAGCCAGGAAAACAAGACAATCACAGGCAAGGAACAGGCTGCAAGTGAGGGTAGAAATAGACCAAGGGCGGGAGCTAGAACTGTCAGGCCAGGCTGTGATAGGTTCTCTCTCTCCTCAGCCTGCAAGCCTGAGTGGTAACAGATCGTGTCACTCTAGCAGACCTTGGAGCAGATGAAGGCTGATTAACCCCGGGCGTCGACACAGAACCTGTGTCAGGCAAACCCTTTACAGTTAGGGTATGTGCACACACACTAATTACGTCCGTAATTGACGGACGTATTTCGGCCGCAAGTCCCGGACCGAACACAGTGCAAGGAGCCGGGCTCCTAGCATCATACTTATGTACGACGCTAGGAGTCCCTGCCTTGCTGCAGGACAACTGTCCCATACTGTAAACATGATTATACTACGGGACAGTTGTCCTGCAGCAAGGCAGGGACTCCTAGCGTCGTACATAAGTATGATGCTAGGAGCCCGGCTCCTTGCACTGTGTTCGGTCCGGGACTTGCGGCCGAAATACGTCCGTCAATTACGGACGTAATTAGTGTGTGTGCACATACCCTTAGTATACGGGATTGATCCTTTTTCTCTTGTGAGTTTAGGATAATATCTCTGTCCCGATAATTAAGGAGATTAGCAATAAATGTGCGGGGCGGAGCCCCTGGTGGTGGATGTTTGAACAGGATTCGATGCTCTCTTTCCATCACAAACAAAACGAAAAATTTTCTATACTCTAAGTGGTAATAATAAAATTTTCCAAATGTCGATACTATCTGGAGAGGCCCTGTTCAACATCTCCCAGACGTTGGGTCAAAGAGGGAGCTTGATCTTCCAGAACACTAACTTGGTTTTCCACTTCCGTCTTGACGCAGGAGAGAGATGTGAGCCTTAATTTCCTCTATGTGCGTAGTCAGTGTAGTTTGACATGTATGGATGGGTGTTAGTACTTTTAAGGTGTCCGTCTCAGAGTCAGGTGAACTAGGAGTAGGATGGTTAAGGTCCCCTGGTGGGGGATCAATAGGCTGTGGATTGGAAAATGTAGATGCAGAAGAATTTGTTCTATGAAAATTGATCCAGTTAACCAGCTACATTGGTTCGGCATAATTGAGAGATAGGTAGCTGTAGGGTGTATGGTGCAGGCAAAATACCAAGAGGGAGTTCGGCACCCAAGTGTTTCTGAAGTGTTACATTACAGAAGAATGTGGTGCATGGATCCAAAGTGGTCAGTAGCAGACCGGGGAGGGGGGGGGGGGGCCCGTTGGAGAAATCTGTAGGTTGTTATGGCAGGTGACCTGCAAACAAAGTTGACGTGGTATCTTGGCATATGTAAAGAGGCAGAAGAGTTAAATATAGGGCTAGAGATGCAGCCTTTGTGTAAGAAAATTAGAGCCTTGTCCCTTAGCAAAAAACTTGTTGTGGGGACTTATCTCTGTTGGGGCATCTGTCCAGGTCTCCTTCCTGTAGTGACGCAGGGCAGAAGTAGAAGTTGTGGGCCACAATTAATGTGAGCCATATGCATTGTCCACGAACAGGCCCAGGGGAAGTGGAGGTCTACCTGTTCCAGTTTAGCTGTAACCACCAGGAATGTGATAGTGGTGAATTTCTCAGAAGAGCACCGTGAGTCAGGGAGCACCGCCACGCAAGGATGTGGGAACGGCGGCATTATCTACAGGGGGCTCTAAGGGACACTATATATAGGGGACTCTATGGGTGTTGCTATCTACAGGGGGCTCTTTGGGGGAACTATTTATAGTAGGATCTATAAGGGCACGATCTTCGGGGTCTCCATGAAGCGCACTCTGAACAGGAGTGTGGTGCTTTACTTTACAGTGTTTGACACAATTATATACAGGGGCGCAGTGTATGGTAGTATGTTATTCAGGGGCACAGTGTGTGGTAGTATTATATTCAGAGGCACAGTATATTGTAGTATTATATTCAGGGGCACAGTCTATGGTAGTATTATATTCAGCAGTGCTGTCCATGGTAGTATTATTTTCAAGGGCGGAGTGTATGGTGCTATTATTTTCAGAGGCTCACTGTATAATGCTATTATATTTAGGGGCATAGTGTGTGGCACCATGAGAATTCAAAATGTTGGTAAAGTGAGGAGTTGAAGACATCTGAGCGGCAAATTCCGCAAAAATGTGTCGTGTTTGTGAGAAGTTGTCATGAAGTCTAGACTGGATTAAGAAAAAAAGAGAAAAAGAAGGACTAGAATCTTAGTAGACATCACCTGTGAGTCACTGGATTTATAGAGTTGTTATCATCTCTCCAGGTATGTCCTTGTATTCCACAAAAAGTCTTTGTGTAGTCCAGGATGTAGCGTACATGGCCGCGGGCCGTCGGATTTACTCTCCTCCCGACGCCCACACCCATGGATCCGTGAGCACTGGTCCCCTTCTCCTTCCTAGGAGACGCCCGCGCTAACTTCCGCTCCGGTCTACTGTGTCATCGTCATCATCATCAACTGCCATGATTTCCTGGTCTATAAGAAGGTCCCAGGCCTTCTGATCCTTGCCTGAGCGTTGTTCGTTTTCCCAGTCTGTCTTGCAAATGGTCCCTTAGTGTTTCCCGTTCCAGTTGTTACCTGTGCCTTGTTCCCTGTTCCTGTTTCCCGTGCTGTGCCTCTAGTATAAAGTCGTGCCACGTCCTGTGTCATCTGCCACGTCTGGCGGGATCTCTATGTCCTGTGTCATCTGCCACGTCCGGTGGAATCCGCCACGTCCTGTGTCATCTGCCATGTCCGGAGGAATCCACCACATCCTGTGTCATCTGCCACGTCCGGAGGAATCCGCCACGTCTGGCGCAACCTGCGGCACCTGTGTCAGCCGCCATATTTGGAGTTATCTACTGCAACCATTTCCATTCATGCCAGAGCTGCGGCCACCGTCTGGACTATCCAGGTACCCTTGTGCGGGACATTGTATTGCTGGGGTTTCCTGTTGTTTGGAAAGCTGCCTCCCCGCTACAGCGGTACGGCCTAGTGGGTCCACTAACCCGCTTCGTGACAGTACGCTCAGGCCATGGACCCCACTGATCAACCTGAGACTTTGACGACACAAGCCATGCTGGTCGAGATGGAGGATCTCCAGTCACGACAAGACCAGCTCCTCCTGTCGGTGAACGCCATAGCCCATCGGCTGCTTGCTCCAACCATAGTCGTCACCGCACCCATTCCTGCTCTTCCTCCTGCTACACTTCCTGTCTGTACCGGTACCAATCCCCTGTGTTTTTTGCTGCTACCTCCATGCTATGACGGAGATCCGAGGTCCTGCAAGGGATTTTTGAATCAGTGCCTGACCCACTTCAGACTACATGCCAGGTCCTTCTCTTCGGATGACGTCAGGATCGCCTTCATCATCTCTCTCCTAACTGGGAAAGCCCTAGCATGGGCTAATCCTCTGTGGGAACATCAGGGACCAGAGACCCGTGACTTGCAGTGCTTCTTACAGACCTTCCGCTCAATCTTTGAGGAACCTGGGAGAGTTTCTACAGCTGCTGCATCCTTGCTGACCCTACATCAGGGAGACCTCTCCGTGGGCGAGTATGCCATTCTGTTCCGTATCCTGGCTGCTGAATTGACCTGGAACAACAAGGCTTTGGTGGCCACATTTTGGCAGGGACTGTCTTCAGGAATCAAGGAAGAGCTGGCTGCTTGCAATCTGCCATCTACCCTGGACAATCTTATGCTACTCGCCTCCCGGGTTGACATGAGGATCCGGGAGCATTCCCAAGAGGTTCTCCGGGACAGAGAACTTCCTAGGCTGGATTCTACTTTTCAGCAATCCTCCTCAGTCGTCCCAACCAGAGGATCCGATGCAGAGTAACTATGTCAAATTGACTACCCAGGAGAGACAACGCAGACGCACTTCTGGCCTTTGTCTGTATTGCGGCCTCGGTGGCCATATTGTGCGCCTGTGTCCCCAGGGGCCAGAGAGACCCCATTGCCTAGGACTGATTGGAGAGACAACCCTCCTGGGAGGACTTTTGTTCGGTTGGCAGACAAGAGAAGAATTCTCCACTGAGGACACAGTTCTAAACTGGCTGGGCACGCTGGTGTCTGTAAGACCCGAGACATGTTTGCTCGTCACTGCTGGTGGCCTACGCTACCTAAAGATGTTCTGGACTTTGTCTCTTCTTGCACGGTGTGTGCCTCTAACAAAGTTACTCACTCCAAGCCTGCCGGCCTGCTTCAACCTCTGCCTGTACCCAATGCCCCCTGGCAGCACATTGCGATGGACTTTGTTACATACCTTCCCCCTTCAGCAGGATGCAACACCGTCTGGGTGATGGTGGACTGGTTCTCTAAGATGGCACATTTTATCCCGCTGACCAGCCTACCTTCTGCTCCTCGACTGGCGAGTCTCTTCATTTTTGTAATGACAGGGATAGGGAAAAAGACAAGTGAGCCCTAATCTACCCGCCACTCAGTCCCTGCCTACTTGCAACGACCCGCCCTAGGCGACGGGTTACAACTGGGCGACGGTCCCTACACTCAGTAAGTGCACGACAGACAACAGACAAGGAAGCACAGAACAAAGGGAAACGGGGTAGTTGCCCACGGCAACACCGTGAGCAACAAGAGTAGTAAACGAGCCGAGTCAAACCAGGAGAGTACGAGGTGCCAAACGCAGAGCAGGAGAGTAGTGAACGAGCCGAGTCAAACCAGGAGTGTACGAGGTACCAAACGCAGAGCAGAAGAGTAGTCAGTAAGCCAGGGTCAATACGAAGCAGGGACAAGTAGTTCAAGAAGCTGCAGCAGGGCCAGGAAACCAACAGAGAAGAATCACAAGCAAGGAGGAACAGGAAAGGCAGGTATAAATAGACGGAGGGCGGGAGCTAGCTCCGTCTGGCCAGGCTGTGATAGGCTCTCCCACTCCTAAGCCTGCCATCCTGAGTGGTGGAAGATGGAGTTAGTCTCACAGACATAGAAGCAGGTGCAGACTGATTACCTGTGGGCGTGGATACAGAAGCTGTGCCTGGCAGATCCTTAACAATTTTACACATCTTTCGCTTGCATGCCTTGCCTCTACACATTGTGTCCGACCGGGGAGTTCAGTTTACTTCAAAGTTCTGGAGAGCCCTCTGTAAACTCCTGGATGTTAGATTGGACTTTTCCTCAGCTTATCACCCCCAGTCCAATGAGCAAGTTGGGAGGATCAACCAGATCATGGAGAATTATCTTCGCCACTTCATCTCTTCACAGCATGATAACTGGGTACAGCTTTTTCCATGGGCCGAGTTCTCATACAACAACCACGCAAGTGAGTCCACCACTTCCACTCCATTTCACATTGTGTACAGTCAACATCCTAAAGTCCCTCTCCCAGTGTCGACCACATCTGAAGTACCTGCTGCTGACTCTGCTTATGGGGACTTTTTGCAAATCTGGCAACAGACCCGATCCTCTATTTTACTGGCAGTCAATCGCATGAAGCGAAAAGCAGATACTAGGAGAAGAGAGCTGCCGCCTACCCTCAGAATCCCCAACTCCTTTCATGTGTCCCTCCTGAAGCCAGTGGTCCTGAACTGCTACAGCAAGACTTCTAGTTCCACAGTTGCTCCCAGCGGTTCTTCTGATATAATCGAGGTGAGGGAGATCCTGGACTGCAAGAGGGTAGGAGGAAGGACTTTCTATTTGGTGGACTGGAGAGGGTTTGGTCCTGAGGAGAGGTCCTGGGAGCTAGAAGAGAACCTCAGTGCCCCTGCACTTATTAAGAAATTCCTCTCATGCTCTGGCCCCAAGAAGAGGGGGCGTAAGAGGGGGGATACTGTAGCGTCCATGGCCGCGGGCCATCGGGTTTACTCACCTCCCGATGCCCGCAGCCATGGATCCGTGAGCGCTGGTCCCCATCTCCTTCCTAGGAGACGCCAGCGCTCACTTCCACTCCGGTCTGCTGTGTCCCGTAGGGTGCGCGCGCACGCTCGTGCTCGGCCTTAAAGGGCTAGCGCGCACACTATGGAGATCGTCATCATCATCAACTGCCACGATTTCCTGGTCTATAAGAAGGCCCCAGGCCTTCTGATCCTTGCCTGAGCGTTGTTAGTTTTCCCAGTCTGTCTTGCAAACGGTCCCTTAGTGTTTCCCGTTCCAGTTGTTTCCCGTGCCTTGTTCCCTGTTCTTGTTTCCCATGCTGTGCCTCTAGTATCAAATCGTGCCTGTGTCATCTGCCATGTCCGGAGGAATCACCACGTCCTGTGTCATCTGCCACGTCCGGAGGAATCCGCCATGTCCTGTGTCATCTGCCACATCCGGAGGAATCTGCCACGTCCTGTGTCATCTGCCACGTCCGGAGGAATCCGCCACGTCCTGTGTTATCTGCCACGTCCGGAGGAATCCGCCACGTCCTGTGTTATCTGCCACGTCCGGAGGAATCCGCCACGTCTGGCGCAACCTGCGGCACCTGTGTCATACGCCACGTTTGGCATTATCTGCTGCAACCATCTCCATCAGTGCCAGAGCTGCGGCCACCGTCTGGACTATCCAGGTACCCTTGTGCGGGACGTTATATTTCTGGGGTTTCCTGTTGTTTGGCCAGCTGCCTCCCCGCTACGGCGGTACAGCCTAGTGGGTCCACTAACCCGCTTCGTGACACAGGACTAATAGGCAAATGGCTGTTACTATTCCCCTTGTCAGGAGGATGTGTACTTAAACAGTGTGATACTGTCAGCCATGAATGAAAACTTTCAGTATGTAGAGAGACTGTCCTTTGACAAGGGGAATCGTAACATCTCTTAGTCAATGCTTGCACAGAGCGGTTGTGTTCACTGTAGACACGGCACGGCAGGGCTGCTGTGGAGAAGGGGGGCCCAAGTTTGGGGAACAGCCCAGGGCCTTTAGCCTACTTAATTTGCCACTAGTTGCTTAATATTGTGAGGCACATGGGGCTGCTTAATATTAATGTGAGGCACATGGGGTTGCTTAATATTAATGTGAGGCACATGGGGTTGCTTAATATTAATGTGAGGCACATGCGGTTAACTTAATGTTGTGAGGTACATTGGGGTAATTCATATTAATGTGAGGCACATGGGGGTAATTAATATTAATGTGAGGCACATTGGGTTACTTAACATTATTGTGAGGCACATGCGGTTACTTAATATTAATGTGAGGCACATGCGGTTATTTAATATTAATGTGAGGCACATGCGGTTACTTAATATTAATGTGAGGCACATGCGGTTACTTAATATTAATGTGAGGCACATGCGGTTATTTAATATTAATGTGAGGCACATGCGGTTACTTAATATTAATGTGAGGCACATGCGGTTACTTAATATTAATGTGAGGCACATGCGGTTACTTAATATTAATGTGAGGCACATGCGGTTACTTAATATTAATGTGAGGCACATGCGGTTACTTAATATTAATGTGAGGCACATGCGGTTACTTAATATTAATGTGAGGCACTTGGGGTTACTTGACATTAATGCGAGGCACATGGGGCTGCTTAATATTAATGCGAGGCACATGGGGCTGCTTAATATTAATGTGAGGCACATGCGGTTACTTAATATTAATGTGAGGCACATGCGGTTATTTAATATTAATGTGAGGCACATGCGGTTACTTAATATTAATGTGAGGCACATGCGGTTATTTAATATTAATGTGAGGCACATGCGGTTACTTAATATTAATGTCAGGCACATGCGGTTACTTAATATTAATGTCAGGCACATGCGGTTACTTAATATTAATGTGAGGCACATGCGGTTACTTAATATTAATGTGAGGCACATGCGGTTACTTAATATTAATGTGAGGCACATGCGGTTACTTAATATTAATGTCAGGCACATGCGGTTACTTAATATTAATGTGAGGCACATGCGGTTATTTAATATTAATGTGAGGCACATGCGGTTACTTGACATTAATGTGAGGCACATGGGGCTGCTTAATATTAATGTGAGGCACATGGGGCTGCTTAATATTAATGTGAGGCACATGCGGTTACTTAATATTAATGTGAGGCACATGGGGCTGCTTAATATTAATGTGAGGCACATGCGGTTACTTAATATTAATGTCAGGCACATGCGGTTACTTAATATTAATGTGAGGCACATGCGGTTACTTAATATTAATGTGAGGCACATGCGGTTACTTAATATTAATGTGAGGCACATGCGGTTACTTAATATTAATGTCAGGCACATGTGGTTACTTAATATTAATGTGAGGCACATGCGGTTACTTAATATTAATGTCAGGCACATGTGGTTACTTAATATTAATGTGAGGCACTTGGGGTTACTTAATATTAATGTCAGGCACATGCGGTTACTTAATATTAATGTGAGGCACATGCGGTTACTTAATATTAATGTCAGGCACATGCGGTTACTTAATATTAATGTGAGGCACATGCGGTTACTTAATATTAATGTGAGGCACATGCGGTTACTTAATATTAATGTGAGGCACATGCGGTTACTTAATATTAATGTGAGGCACATGCGGTTATTTAATATTAATGTGAGGCACATGCGGTTACTTGACATTAATGTGAGGCACATGGGGCTGCTTAATATTAATGTGAGGCACATGGGGCTGCTTAATATTAATGTGAGGCACATGCGGTTACTTAATATTAATGTGAGGCACATGCGGTTACTTAATATTAATGTGAGGCACATGCGGTTACTTAATATTAATGTGAGGCACTTGGGGTTACTTGACATTAATGCGAGGCACATGCGGTTACTTAATATTAATGTGAGGCACATGGGGCTGCTTAATATTAATGTGAGGCACATGGGGGTAATTAATATAAATGTAAGTCACATGGGGGCACTTAATGTTAATATGAGGTATTCATTTTAGTAACTCCAAATACCTCACAATAATTCCCTCCATTTTCAAAACAGTTGTCCTAATAAAGATGTCTTATCATTGCGTAGAATGGTGCTGTAGGTTCTCCGATAACCCACCTGACATGAAACAATGCCCAGCTTAGTAGCTGCCAAGGCTTAGAAGGAACATTGTGACATTATCATTGACCCATGAAACGTTTCAGCTCCAATAAGCATCTCTCAAGCATTGTGGATCAAGTCCTATAAGGTGTGCACAATTATGTTTCTCTACTTTTCATTGCTGTGCTACTGAGTTAATTGTTTGAGTTTCTCGAGACCTTCAGAAGGATCCGAATAACCAGAGATCAGGTAATAAAACATGTTTATGTATCTGCCAGTTAAAGCTATTAGGCAATTACTGTATGTCTGGAGAACATCGTCTGACATCGTGTGACATCTTGCTGCAGGTTCTCTGAACAGGTTCTGTAATGTTCCTCCCTTCCTCCTTCCTTGTATGATCTGTATAAATACATGACATCTGCTCTCATCCAGATCTCCAGCAGTCAGACATGTCTCCAGTGGTGAGTCTCCTTCTACTGCTCGCCTTGAGTTATGTAAGCACCGTGGAAAGATACAGACCTGAGACAGAATTAGCTGGTGAGTAACCAAACTCCATGTAGATCTTCTGGGCTTTGCTGTAGAAAGTTTGAAAATAATCTATAGATATTTTTACATTTTGGTTCTCTTTGGCTTGGGGAGCTTCATCGTCCTCCGCTTACGATAATCAGTACTTGTTTATAAGGTACATTGGTAATAAGCAGATCACAATGTATCCCGGTGTTGGGAGCCCCAGCAATCAGCAGTGATCTGTGGGGAAACCTGGCAGTAAGTGTTGTATTTCCCAACAGCGCCACCACAGGAGAAATTAAGCATTACACAGTGCACGTACATATAAATGTGTTGTTTGTGTAATGCAGGACAGTGCAGGTCCTCCAGAGAGAGAGACAAATTTTAGTAACTGTTCTCCACTGGGGCCAAGAGTTGAAAATCCTAAACAGAGAACCCCCCTCTATTAAGCCCTTTATGAAATATATATGTATGAATAGGTATTTGAAAAGGGTTTCTTCGAAATTGGATAACCCCATTAACCTGAAAGGTACAACTAACGTTCCAGCCCGTGAGTTTAAACCATGTGAACCTGACAATAATCAATACACAGTATTGGGAGTGGGGTCATGTATCAATCGTTTTATAATAAATTACCTCACAGAATATAACTCCCATGAGATGCACCACGTTTATTATTCAGAACCCCAGATATGGACTAGAAGGACATTAGAATATCTTCACAATGATAAATGATTACACCCCGGTTAACCTGTGACCTTCGCTGTGCCCTGTGTCTTCTTCTCGTTGCTGCTTGTTTTATTACATATCAATGGTTGGATTTCAGAGAAGCCGGGGACTTGTCCTGCAGACGTAGACTACCCGACCTGTCAAGATTCCATGATTTACAAAAATGAATGTGACATAGACCAAGACTGCGAGGGGAAGAGCAAATGCTGTTATTCTGGCTGTAGGAAGCGCTGCCTGCTTCCCCTAGAAGGTAAAAGGGATAAGGTGGAAATTATTCACCAACTGACTTTCTCAAGGAGCTTTTATCATCCAGATACATTAATATTTAAACAGCTCCTCCAGTGATGTGACTGGCTCCTGGAGTTCCACAGGGGCATTATTAGAGGGGATCACAGTTACTAGTGGGGACCACAGGGGTCAGTATTGGAGGGGATCACTGTTACTATTGGGGTATCACAGGTGGCAGTATTGGAGGGGATCACAGTTACTAGTGGAGACCACAGGGGTCAATATTTGAGATGATCACAGTTACAAATGAGGATCACAGGGGTCAGTAAAGGAGGGGATCCCAGTTACTAGTAAGGATCCCAGGGATCAGTATTGGAGGGGATCACAGTTACTAGTGAGGACCACAGGGGAGAGTATTGCAGGGGATCACAGTTACTAGTGGGGAACACAGGATTCATTATTGGAGGGGATCACAGATACTAGTGGGGACCACAGTGGTCATTATTGGATATCACAGTTACTAGTGGGGAGCAAAGGAGTCATTATTGGAGGTCACAGTTACTATTGGAGACCACAGGGTTCAGTATTGGAGATGATCACAGTTACTATTGGAGACAACAGGGTCAGTTTTGGATGGGATCACAGTTACTAGTGGGCACCACAGGGGCATTATTGGAGGGGGATCACTGTTAATGGTGAGGACCACCGGAGTCACTATTGGAGGGGATCACAGTCACTAGTAAGGACCACAGGGGGCAGTATTTGAGATGATCACAGTTACTATTGGAGACCACAGGGGTCAATATTGGAGATGATCACAGTTACTATTGGAGACCACAGGGGTCAGTTTTGGATGGGATCACAGTTACTAGTGGGCACCACAGGGGCAGTATTGGAGGGGATCACCGTTAATGGTGAGGACCACAGCACTCAGTATTGGAGGGGAACACAGTTACTAGTGAGGACCACAGGGGTCAGTATTGGAGGTGATCACAGTTACTATTGGAGACCACAAGGGTCAATATTGGAGATGATCACAGTTACTATTGCAGGCCACAGGGGTCAGTTTTTGAATGGAATCACAGTTACTAGTAAGGACTACAGGGGGCAGTATTGGAGATGAACACAGTTACTATTGGAGACCACAGGGGTCAGTTTTGGATTGGATCACAGTTACTAGTGGGCACCACAGGGCCAGTATTGGAGGGGATCACCGTAAATGGTGAGGACCACAGCAGTCAGTATTGAAGGGGATCAAAGTTGCTAGTGAGGACCACAGCCCACAGCGGTCCATATTGGAGGGGATCACAGTTAAAAGTGAGGACCAAAGGGGACAGTATTGGAGGGGATCACAGTTACTAGTGAGGACCACAGGGGTCAGTATTGGAGGGGATCACAGTTACTAGTGAAGACCACAGAAGTCAGTATTTGAGGGGATCACAGTAGTCGTTATTGGATATCACAGTTACTATTGTGGAGCACAGGGGTCATTATTGAAGATCACAGTTACTAGTGAGAACCACAGGGGTCAGTATTGGAGTGGCTCACAGTTACTATTGGAGACCACAGGGGTCAGTATTTGAGGGGATCACAGTTACCAGTAGGGACCACAGGGCTCAATTTAGGAGATGATGACGGTTACTATTGAAGACCACAGGGGTCAGTATTGGAGAGCTTCACAGTTACTAGTGAGTACCACATTGGTCAGTATTGGAGATGATCACAGTTACTATTGGAGATCACAGGGGGTCAGTTTTGGAGGGGTTCCTAGTTACTAGTGAGGACCACAGGGGCAGTATTGGAGGGGATCACCGTTAATGGTGAGGACCACAGCAGTCAGTATTGGAGGGGATCACAGTTACTAGTGAGGACCACAGGGTTCAGTATTGGAGATGATCACAGTTACTATTGGAGACCACAGGGGTCAGATTTGGATGTGATCACAGTTACTAGTAGGGACCACAGGGCTCAATTTAGGAGATGATCACGGTTACTATTTAAGACCACAGTGGTCTGTTTTGGTGGTAATCACAATTACTAGTGAGGTTAACAGGAATCAATATTGGAGGTGATAATAATTAGTACTGAGGACCACAGGGGTCAGTATTGGAGGGGATCAGAGTAACGAGTGGGGAACCTAGTGGTCAGTATTGTAGATCAGTTACTAGTGAGGACCATAGGGGTTTAAATTAGAGGAGATCACAGTTACTAGTAAGGACCAAAGGGGTCAGTATTAGAGGGGATCACATTTACTAGTGGGGACCATAGGGGCCATTATTGGAGATCACAGTTACTAGTGAGGACAACAGGGGTTAGTATTGGAGTAAATCACAGTTACTATTGGAGACCACAAGTGTCAGTATTGGAGGTAATCACAGTAACTAGGTTGCACCACAGAGGCAGTATTGGAGGGGATCACAGTTACTACTGAGGACCACAGGGTTCAGTACTGGAGGTGATCACAGTTACTAGTGAGGACCACAGGGGTCAGTATTTGAGGGGATCACAGTTACTAGTAGGGACCACAGGGCTAAATTTAGGAGATGATGACGGTTACTATTGAAGAACACAGGGGTCAGTTTTGGAGGGGATCACAGTCACTAGTGAGGACCACAGTGGTCAGTATTGGAGGTTATCACAGTTACCATTGGAGACCACAGGGTCCAGTTTTGGAGGGGATCACAGTTACTAGTGAGAATCACAGGGGTCAGTATTGGAGGGGATCACAGTTAATAGTGGATACCACAGGGGTCAGTGTTGGAGGTGACCACAGTTATCATTGGAGACCAAAGGGGGTCAGTTTTGGAGGGGTTCCCAGTTACTAGTGAGGACCACAAGGGGCAGTATTTGAGGGGATCACAGTTACTAGTAGGGACCACATGGCTCAATTTAGGAGATGATCATGGTTACTATTTAAGACCACAGGGCGTCAGTATTGGAGGTGATCATAGATACCGTTTGAGACCACAGGGGTTAGTATTTGAGTGGATCACAGTTACTAGTGGTGACCACAGGCGTCACTTTAGGAGATGATCACGGTTACCATTGGAGACCACAGGGGTCAGATTTGGAGATGATTACAGTTACCATTGGAGACCACAGGGGTCAATATTGGAGATGATCACAGTTACTGTTGCAGACCACAGGGGTCAGTTTTTGAATGGAATCACAGTTACTAGTAAGGACTACAGGGGGCAGTATTGGAGATGAACACAGTTACTATTGGAGACCACAGGGGTCAGTTTTGGATGGGATCACAGTTACTAGTGGGCACCACAGGGGCAGTATTGGAGGGGATCACCGTTAATGGTGAGGACCACAGCAGTCAGTATTGGAGGGGATCACAGTTACTAGTGAGGACCACAGGGGTCAGTATTGGAGATGATCACAGTTATCATTGGAGACCACAGGGGGTCAGTTTTGGATGGGATTACAGTTACTAGTGAGGACCACAGGGGGCAGTATTTGAGGGGATCACAGTTACTAGTAGGGACCACAGGGCACAATTTAGGAGATGATCACCGTTACTATTTAAGACCACAGGGGTCAGTTTTAGAGGGGATCACAGTTACTAGTGAGGAACACAGGGGGCAGTATTGGAGGTGATCACAGTTACCGTTTGAGACCACAAGGGTCAGTATTTGAAGGGATCACAGTTACCAGTGAGAACCACAGGGGTCAGTATTGGAGGTGATCGCTGTTACTAGTAAGGACCACAGGTGTCTGTATTGGAGGTAATCACAATTACTAGTGAGGATCACAGGAATCAGTATTGAAGGTGATCACAATTAGTACTGAGGATCACAGGGGTCAGTATTGGAGGGGATCAGAGTTACGAGTGGGGAACAAAGTGGTCAGTATTGTAGATCAGTTACTAGTGAGGACCACAGGGGTCAAAATTAGAGGAGATCACAGTTACTAGTGAGGACAACAGGGGTCAGTATTGGAGTGGATCACAGTTACTAGTGTGCACCTCATGGGTCAGTATTGTAGGGGATCACAGTTACTAGTAAGGAACATAGGGGTCAGTATTTCAGAGAATCACAGTTACTAGTGGTGACCACAGGGGTCAATTTAGGAGATGATCACGGTTACTATTGGAGACCAAACGGGTCAGTTTTGGAGGGGATCACAGTTACTAGTGAGGACCACAGGGCAGTATTGGGGGGGATCAAAGTTGCTAGTGAAGACCACAGCCCACAGCGGTCCATGTCGAAGGTGATCACAGTTACTAGTGAGGACCAAAGGGGTCAGTATCGGAGGCAATCACAGTTACTTGTCGTGATCACAGGGGACAGCATTGGAGGGGATCACAGTTAATAGTGGATACCACAGGGGTCAATGTTCGAGGTGACCACAGTTACCATTGGAGACCACAGGGGTCAGTTTTAGAGGGGATCCCAGTTAGTAGTGAGGACCACATTGGTCAGTATTGGAGTGGATCACAGTTACTAGTGGTGACCACAAGTGTCAATTTAGGAGATGATCACGGTTACTATTGGTGACCAAAGGGGTTAGTTTTTGAGGGGATCACAGTTACTTGTGAGGACTACAGGGGGCAGTTTTGGAGGTGATCACAGTTACCATTGAAGACCACAGGGGTCAGCTTTGGAGGGGATCACAGTTACTAGTGAGGACCACAGGAGTCAATATGGGAGGGGATCACAGTTAATAGTGGATACCACAGGGGGCAGTATTGGAGGTGATCACAGTTACCATTGAAGACCACAGGGGTCAGTATTGGTGGTGATCACAGTTACTAGTGAGGACCACAGGGGTCAGTATTGGAGATGATTACAGTTACAATTGGAGACCACAGGGGTCAGTATTGGAGGTGATCACAGTTACCATTGGAGACCACAGGCGTCAGTTTTGGAGAGGATCACAGTTACTAGTCAGGACCACAGGGGTCAGTATTGGAGGTGATCACAGTTACCATTGAAGACCACAGGGGTCAGCTTTGGAGGGGATCACAGTTACTAGTGAGGACCACAGGAGTCAATATGGGAGGGGATCACAGTTAATAGTGGATACCACAGGGGGCAGTATTGGAGGTGATCACAGTTACCATTGAAGACCACAGGGGTCAGTATTGGTGGTGATCACAGTTACTAGTGAGGACCACAGGGGTCAGTATTGGAGATGATTACAGTTACAATTGGAGACCACAGGGGTCGGAATTGGAGGTGATCACAGTTACCATTGGAGACCACAGGCGTCAGTTTTGGAGAGGATCACAGTTACTAGTCAGGACCACAGGGGTCAGTACTGGAAGGAGTCACACATACTAGTGAGGATCACAGGAATAAGTATAGGATTTGATCACAGTTACTAGTAAGGACCACAGGGGTCAGTATTGGAGGGGATCACAGTTACTAGTGGGGACCATAGGGGACATTATTAGAGATCACAGTTACTAGTGAGGACCACAGGGGTCAATATTAGAGATGATCACAGTTACTATTGGAGACCACAGGGGTCATTTTTGGAGGGGATCACAGTTACTAGGTTGCACCACAGAGGCAGTATTGGAGGGAATCACAGTAAAATATTGAGGACAACAGGAGTCTGTATTGGAGTGGTTAACAGTTACTTGTGAGGACCACAGGGTTCAGTACTGGAGGGGGTCACAGTTACTAGTGAGGATCACAGGGTTCAGTATCGGAGGTGATCAAAGTTACTAGTGAGGACCAAAGGGGTCAGTATTTGAGGGGATCACAGTTACTAGTAAGGACCACAGTGGTCAGTAATGGAGGTGATCACAGTCACTAGTAAGGACCACAGGTGTCTGTATTGGAGGTAATCACAATTACTAGTGAGGACCACAGGAATCAGTATTGGAGGTGATCACAATTAGTACTGAGGATCACAGGAATCAGTATTGGAGGTGATCACAGTTAGTACTGAGGACCACAGGGAACACTATTGGAGGGGATCACAGTTACGAGTGGGGACCATAGGGGTCAGTATTTTAGATCATTTACTATTGAGGACCACAGGGGTCAAAATTAGAGGAGATCACATTTACTAGTGAGGACCACAGGGGTCAGTATTGAAGTGGATCACAGTTACTAGTGGTGACCACAAGTGTCAATTTAGGAGATGATCACGGTTACTATTGGAGACCAAAGGGGTCAGTTTTTGATGGGATCACAGTTACTAGTGTGGACCACAGTGGTTAGTATTGGAGGTGATCATAGTTACTAGTAAGGACCACAGGTATCTGTATCGGAGGTAATCACAGTTACTAGTGAGGATCACAGGAATCAGTATTGGAGGTGATCACAGTTAGTACTGAGGACCACAGGGGTCAGTATTGGAGAGGATCACAGTTACGAGTGGGGACCATAGGGGTCAGTATTGCAGATCAGTTACTAGTGAGGACCACAGGGGTCAAAATTAGAGGCAATCACAGTTACTAGTGAGGACCACAGGGGTCAGTATTGGAGTGGATCACAGTTACTAGTGGTGACCACAAGTGCCAATTTGGAGATGATCACGGTTACTATTGGAGACCAAAGGGGTCAGTTTTTGATGGGATCACAATTACTAGTGAGGATCACAGGAATCAGTATTGGAGGTGATCACAGTTAGTACTGAGGACCACAGGGTTCAGAATTGGAGGGGATAACAGTTACTAGTGGGGACCATAGGGGTCAGTATTGTAGATCAGTTACTAGTGAGGACCACAGGGGTCAAAATAAGAGGAGATCACAGTTACTAGTGAGGACCACAGGGGTTGGTATTTTAGTGGATCACAGTTACTAGTAGTGACCACAGGTGTCAATTTAGGAGATGATCACGGTTACTATTGGAGACCAAAGGGGTCAGTTTTTGAGGGGATCACAGTTACTAGTGAGGACTACAGGGGGCAGTATTGGAGGTGATCACAGTTACCATTGAAGACCACAGGGGTCAGTTTTGGAAGGGATCACAGTTACTAGTGAGGACCACAGGGGTCAGTATTGGAGGGGATCACAGTTACTAGTGGTTACCACAGGGGTCAGTATTGGAGGTAATCACGGTTACCATTGTAGACCACAGGGGTCAGTTTTGGAGGGGTTCATAGTTACTAGTGAGGACCACAGGGGTCAGATTTGGAGATGATTACAATTACCATTGGAAACCACAGGGGTCAGTATTGGAGGTGATCACAGTTACCATTGGAGACCACAGGGTTCAGTTTCGGAGAGGATCACAGTTACTAGTGAGTACCACAGGGGTCAGTATTGGAGGTGATCACACTTTCTAGTGAGGATCATAGGAATCAGTATAGGAGGAGATCACAGTTACTAGTGAGGACCACAGGGGTCAGTATTGGAGTGGATCACAGTTACTAGTGGTGACCACAGGTGTCAATTTAGGAGATGATCACGGTTACTATTGGAGACCAAAGGGGTCAGTTTTGAAGGGGATCACAGTTACTAGTGAGGACTACAGGGGGCAGTATTGGAGGTGATCACAGTTACCATTGGAGACCACAGGGGTCAGTATTGGAGGGGATCACAGTTACTAGTAAGGAACTTAGGGGTCAGTATTTCAGAGAATCACAGTTACTAGTGGTGACCACAGGGGTCAATTTAGGAGATGATCACGGTTACTATTGGAGACCAAACGGGTCAGTTTTGGAGGGGATCACAGTTACTAGTGAGGACCACAGGGCAGTATTGGGGGGGATCAAAGTTGCTAGTGAAGACCACAGCCCACAGCGGTCCATGTCGAAGGTGATCACAGTTACTAGTGAGGACCAAAGGGGTCAGTATCGGAGGCAATCACAGTTACTTGTCGTGATCACAGGGGACAGCATTGGAGGGGATCACAGTTAATAGTGGATACCACAGGGGTCAATGTTCGAGGTGACCACAGTTACCATTGGAGACCACAGGGGTCAGTTTTAGAGGGGATCCCAGTTAGTAGTGAGGACCACATTGGTCAGTATTGGAGTGGATCACAGTTACTTGTGAGGACTACAGGGGGCAGTTTTGGAGGTGATCACAGTTACCATTGAAGACCACAGGGGTCAGTTTTGGAGGGGATCACAGTTACTAGTGAGGACCACAGGAGTCCATATGGGAGGGGATCACAGTTAATAGTGGATACCACAGGGGGCAGTATTGGAGGTGATCACAGTTACCATTGAAGACCACAGGGGTCAGTATTGGTGGTGATCACAGTTACTAGTGAGGACCACAGGGGTCAGTATTGGAGATGATTACAGTTACAATTGGAGACCACAGGGGTCAGTATTGGAGGTGATCACAGTTACCTTTGGAGACCACAGGCGTCAGTTTTGGAGAGGATCACAGTTACTAGTCAGGACCACAGGGGTCAGTACTGGAAGGAGTCACACATACTAGTGAGGATCACAGGAATAAGTATAGGATTTGATCACAGTTACTAGTAAGGACCACAGGGGTCAGTATTGGAGGGGATCACAGTTACTAGTGGGGACCATAGGGAACATTATTAGAGATCACAGTTACTAGTGAGGACTACAGGGGTCAGTATTGGAGTGGATCACAGTTACTAGTGGGGACCAGCTGGGTCAATATTAGAGATGATCACAGTTACTATTGGAGACCACAGGGGTCATTTTTGGAGGGGATCACAGTTACTAGGTTGCACCACAGAGGCAGTATTGGAGGGAATCACAGTAAAATATTGAGGACAACAGGAGTCTGTATTGGAGTGGTTAACAGTTACTAGTGAGGACCACAGGGTTCAGTACTGGAGGGGGTCACAGTTACTAGTGAGGATCACAGGGTTCAGTATCGGAGGTGATCACAGTTACTAGTGAGGACCAAAGGGGTCAGTATTTGAGGGGATCACAGTTACTAGTAAGGACCACAGTGGTCAGTAATGGAGGTGATCACAGTCACTAGTAAGGACCACAGGTGTCTGTATTGGAGGTAATCACAATTACTAGTGAGGACCAAAGGAATCAGTATTGGAGGTGATCACAATTAGTACTGAGGATCACAGGAATCAGTATTGGAGGTGATCACAGTTAGTACTGAGGACCACAGGGAACACTATTGGAGGGGATCACAGTTACGAGTGGGGACCATAGGGGTCAGTATTGTAGATCATTTACTATTGAGGACCACAGGGGTCAAAATTAGAGGAGATCACATTTACTATTGAGGACCACAGGGGTCAGTATTGAAGTGGATCACAGTTACTAGTGGTGACCACAAGTGTCAATTTAGGAGATGATCACGGTTACTATTTGAGACCAAAGGGGTCAGTTTTTGATGGGATCACAGTTACTAGTGAGGACCACAGTGGTCAGTATTGGAGGTGATCATAGGTTCTAGTAAGGACCACAGGTATCTGTATCGGAGGTAATCACAGTTACTAGTGAGGATCACAGGAATCAGTATTGGAGGTGATCACAGTTAGTACTGAGGACCACAGGGGTCAGTATTGGAGAGGATCACAGTTACGAGTGGGGACCATAGGGGTCAGTATTGCAGATCAGTTACTAGTGAGGACCACAGGGGTCAAAATTAGAGGTGATCACAGTTACTAGTGAGGACCACAGGGATTGGTATTTTAGTGGATCAGAGTTACTAGTCGTGACTACATGTGTCAATTTAGGAGATGACCACGGTTACTATTGGAGACCAAAGGGGTCAGATTTTGAGGGGATCACAGTTACTAGTAAGGACCACAGGTGTCTCTATTGGAGGTAATCACAATTACTAGTGAGGACCACAGGAATCAGTATTGGAGGTGATCACAAAAGGTACTGAGGATCACAGGAATCGGTATTGGAGGTGATCACAGTTAGCACTGAGGACCACAGGGGACACTATTGGAGGGGATCACAGTTACGAGTGGGGACCATAGGGGTCAGTATTGTAGATAATTTACTATTGAGGACCACAGGGGTCAAAATTAGAGGAGATCACAGTTACTAGTGAGGACCACAGGGGTCAGTATTGGAGTGGATCACAGTTACTAGTGGTGACCACAAGTGCCAATTTGGAGATGATCACGGTTACTATTGGAGACCAAAGGGGTCAGTTTTTGATGGGATCACAATTACTAGTGAGGATCACAGGAATCAGTATTGGAGGTGATCACAGTTAGTACTGAGGACCACAGGGTTCAGAATTGGAGGGGATAACAGTTACGAGTGGGGACTATAGGGGTCAGTATTGTAGATCAGTTACTAGTGAGGACCACAGGGGTCAAAATAAGAGGAGATCACAGTTACTAGTGAGGACCACAGGGGTTGGTATTTTAGTGGATCACAGTTACTAGTAGTGACCACAGGTGTCAATTTAGGAGATGATCACGGTTACTATTGGAGACCAAAGGGGTCAGTTTTTGAGGGGATCACAGTTACTAGTGAGGACTACAGGGGGCAGTATTGGAGGTGATCACAGTTACCATTGAAGACCACAGGGGTCAGTTTTGGAAGGGATCACAATAACTAGTGAGGACCACAGGGGTCAGTATTGGAGGGGATCACAGTTACTAGTGGTTACCACAGGGGTCAGTATTGGAGGTAATCACGGTTACCATTGTAGACCACAGGGGTCAGTTTTGGAGGTGATCATAGTTACTAGTGAGGACCACAGGGGTCAGATTTGGAGATGATTACAATTACCATTGGAAACCACAGGGGTCAGTATTGGAGGTGATCACAGTTACCATTGGAGACCACAGGGTTCAGTTTCGGAGAGGATCACAGTTACTAGTGACTACCACAGGGGTCAGTATTGGAGGTGATCACACTTTCTAGTGAGGATCATAGGAATCAGTATAGGAGGAGATCACAGTTACTAGTGAGAACCACAGGGGTCAGTATTGGAGTGGATCACAGTTACTAGTGGTGACCACAAGTGCCAATTTGGAGATGATCACGGTTACTATTGGAGACCAAAGGGGTCAGTTTTTGATGGGATCACAATTACTAGTGAGGATCACAGGAATCAGTATTGGAGGTGATCACAGTTAGTACTGAGGACCACAGGGTTCAGAATTGGAGGGGATAACAGTTACGAGTGGGGACTATAGGGGTCAGTATTGTAGATCAGTTACTATTGAGGACCACAGGGGTCAAAATTAGAGGAGATCACAGTTACTAGTGAGGACCACAGGGGTCAGTATTGGAGTGGATCACAGTTACTAGTGGTGACCACAAGTGCCAATTTGGAGATGATCACGGTTACTATTGGAGACCAAAGGGGTCAGTTTTTGATGGGATCACAATTACTAGTGAGGATCACAGGAATCAGTATTGGAGGTGATCACAGTTAGTACTGAGGACCACAGGGTTCAGAATTGGAGGGGATAACAGTTACGAGTGGGGACTATAGGGGTCAGTATTGTAGATCAGTTACTAGTGAGGACCACAGGGGTCAAAATAAGAGGAGATCACAGTTACTAGTGAGGACCACAGGGGTTGGTATTTTAGTGGATCACAGTTACTAGTAGTGACCACAGGTGTCAATTTAGGAGATGATCACGGTTACTATTGGAGACCAAAGGGGTCAGTTTTTGAGGGGATCACAGTTACTAGTGAGGACTACAGGGGGCAGTATTGGAGGTGATCACAGTTACCATTGAAGACCACAGGGGTCAGTTTTGGAAGGGATCACAATAACTAGTGAGGACCACAGGGGTCAGTATTGGAGGGGATCACAGTTACTAGTGGTTACCACAGGGGTCAGTATTGGAGGTAATCACGGTTACCATTGTAGACCACAGGGGTCAGTTTTGGAGGTGATCATAGTTACTAGTGAGGACCACAGGGGTCAGATTTGGAGATGATTACAATTACCATTGGAAACCACAGGGGTCAGTATTGGAGGTGATCACAGTTACCATTGGAGACCACAGGGTTCAGTTTCGGAGAGGATCACAGTTACTAGTGACTACCACAGGGGTCAGTATTGGAGGTGATCACACTTTCTAGTGAGGATCATAGGAATCAGTATAGGAGGAGATCACAGTTACTAGTGAGAACCACAGGGGTCAGTATTGGAGTGGATCACAGTTACTAGTGGTGACCACAGGTGTCAATTTAGGAGATGATCACGGTTACTATTGGAGACCACAGGGGTCAGTTTTGAAGGGGATCACAGTTACTAGTGAGGACTACAGGGGGCAGTATTGGAGGTGATCACAGTTACCATTGGAGACCACAGGGGTCAGTTTTGGAGGGGATCCTGATTACTAGTGAGGAGCACAGGGGTCAGTATTGAAGGGGATCATAGTTAATAGTGGATACCACAGTGGTCAGTATTGGAGGTGATCACAGTTTCCATTGGAGACCACAAGGGTCAGTTTTGGAGGGGATCATAGTTACTAGTAAGGACTACAGGGGGCAGTATTGGAGGTGATCCTAGTTACCATTGGAGACCACAGGGGTCAGTATTGGAGTGGATCATAGTTACTATTGGAGACCACAGGGGTCAATATTGGAGATGATCAGAGTTACCATTGGAGACCACAGGGGTCAGTTTTTGAGGGGATCACAGTTACTAGTTTGGACCACAGGGGGCAGTGTTGGAGGAGATTACAGTTATTAATGGCGACTACAGGGGTCAGTATAGAGGGGATTATCGTTACTAGTGGAGACCAGCTTGGTGTCAGTACTGGAGAATTGTTAATATTGGAGTCATCTGGAGTTGGACAGTAATAACCACAGTAATAATTACATCTACCCTGTTATCTCTTTGCAGATAAGATGAATCCCTGCCCATACTTCAATCACTCGATCTGTATTTATGCCCGGCCCTTACCCCCAGACTGCCACACAGATAATCAGTGCCCAGGAAGTGACCGTTGCTGCTGTTTTAACTGTCGACATCAGTGCACTCCAACAGTGAAAGGTGAGGGGCAGGGACGTAGCTAAACGCTCATGAGCCATGGTACAAAAGTACTTCTTGCCCCCCCCCCTCATTTCTATTCACGGCCAACAGCCACTGCTTGCCCGTGACTTTAAGCAGCATCGCTGTGTCTTTTAAGTGACCCATAGATGCATCAGTCAGGAGCGTTGCTGGGGATTTTGAAATATAAGTGTTACAGGCGTCAAGACATATGTTTGCCCCCCAAAGTAAATTATATATACATAAACACTATGTGGAAAAAATAAATGGGACCTCTTCACATTACCCCTCTAGGAGAATTTATGACGTCCCGTTATAAATGCATAGACATGGAGGTGGTTTTCTCTTTGCAGTAAACATCTTCTACTCTTCTGGGGCTTTCTACAAGATTTTGGAGTCTGTGGGAATTTTTGCCCATTCATCCGGAAGATCATTTGTGAGGTCAGACACTGATGTTGGGGGAGGGGGCCGGGCTCATAATCACCATTCTAATTCATCACAAAGGTGTTGGATGGGGTTGAGGTCAGGACTGTGTGATCGGTCAAGTTATTCCACCCAAACTCCCCCAACCAGCCATGCCTTTATGGACCTTGTGCACAGGGGCACAGTCATGAAGGGTAGTCGACTACGCTATTCATTCCACCAAAATGACAAAACCCTTGCACAACGGAGACAAACAGAAACTATTGGCACCGGATCCGTCACCATTGAAATTGATTTTTGGATCTATATTGAAATCAATGGTGATGGAAACGGAAACCTATGGTTTCTGTCAGTCAGGGCTCCATTCCGACGGAAATAACTAATGGAACGTCCGAACGGAGCCCAGACGCAGATGTGAACGAAGCCTAATGTTTGTAATGGCGACTGCATGCCGAGGGGCTGAATTTTGTACACCTGTGACAATGGGACTAAGGAAACACCTTACTGATTAAGAGGGGGGATACTTTGTCCATATAGTGAGTATATACAGAGCTCATTATTATGAGCAGCAGTTAATATCAAGAGTAACCGCCGTGTGCAGCACGGACAGCGCTAGACGGTCTGACAGTGACATAATAAGGTGTGGTCAGTAGTCTCAGGTATCTGGCACCATGCTGACTGCAGAGCATCCCACATTTGCTAGAGGGTGTGTGTGGGAGGATCCATAGAGTGAACAAGACAATAGAGGTCCCACAGATGCTCAATTGGGTTCCAGTCTGGAGAATTAACGGCCAGGGAAGTACTTGGACGTCTTGGTTGGGCTCTTCCTGTCGGACATTTCTAGCCGTGTGACGTGACGCATTGTCTTGCTGGAAGATTCCATCTGCCCCAGGGAAGACAATCAGCATGTATGGGTTGACGTGATCTGCAACGATGGATTCATACCCAAATCGGTTCAGAGTGCCATCTACATAGATGAGTGGCCCAGAGAAGGCCATGAAATAATCCACAGACTATAAAGCTGCCGCCACCGGCTCGTGTTCTTCCAGCAATGGTTGCAGGGTGTTTGTTCTCTGATGTTTATCGCCTGACATGCCAACATCCATCCGTTCCATGAAGCAGAAAACGTGACTCATCGGAGAAGACAACCCTTTGCCAATCATCAGTGGGAAAATTCCGATACTGCCGGGCAAATAGAAGTTTTTTTTTCCGATGCACCATTGTTACATAGGAGCAGTGACCGTCCGTCTGCTTCGGAGCCCCATCCGCAGTAGGTTTGCTGAACTGTTGTATTAGACACACGTCTGGTAACCCTCTGGTTGTTTTTCACAGTCAGGTGCTCCACTGTCTTTGGGTCCTCATGCACCTTCATAGCCTATGGTCACCTCTCGACGTGGCTTTACGCCAGGTGTAAATTATACTGGGAACCTGCGGAAGCTTTGTGGGGCATATAAAGGTAGAGGACTGTGCTGGACCTCATACATTGCCTTTCCCCTAATCAGACTACCCCCATAAACTCCATTTCCTTTTTGGGCAATTAAAAAACAAAAATTAAAAAATGATATTAACCTCTCAGCTCCTCTTCTCCCTCCGTGTCACTTCAGGATGACGCAGCTCAAACAATGTGCTACTGATGATGTTGAGTGTTGCATCATATATTAGGCTCTTGTATGAGCTGTATCATGCTAAGAGGGGAGAAGGGAAGAAGAGGGGAGAGGTGAGTATCATTTCTCTATTTTTTGAACATCATATGACCATTGCACTATTTTACCTCCACATACATCAGATAAGTTCTAGTCCGTCCACTTCTACATAACGTGACTTCCTCTTATTGTGCTAACGATCTCATGTGACAAAGTAATACAATAATGGTGACGATGTAATACAATGTTTCCTGGACCAGATCTCTAGACCCGGCCTAAGCCCGTCACTCATGTTCCATCAAAAATTCTCTAGTAGATTGTACATAGACCTTCATGAGTAATAGGGACATTTGGTAACTCAAGGGAAATAATCAGCAGATAGATCTCCACTTGGGTTCTATCAGCTGCAAAATGCAGGAACTGATAACTCATAAGGGTATGTTCACACAGCCTATTTTCGGTCGTTTTTGTCGTAAACGCCCGAAAAACTGCTGAAAAATCGGAATCTGTTCCAACGGCCCATTTGTTTATGTGGGTATCTTGAAAAACGGCCACGTAAAAAAACGGCCGCGAAAAAGAAGTGCAGGTCACTTCTTGGGACGTTTTTGGAGCCATTTTTCAAAGACTCTATTGAAAACAGCTCCAAAAACGGGCGTAAAAAACGCAGCGAAAATCGCGAGTGGCTTAAAGAAAACGTCTGAAAATCAGGAGCTGTTTTGAAAACAGCTCCGTATTTTCAGATGTTTTTGACTCAGCGTGTGAACATATCCTTAAATGTCTTCTCCACTCGTTTCCACTTCTAGGCCAGTCATCAAACAACAATGGAATATCAAGGTCTATAACACCATATGGTTGGGCCCATTTTGATATTTTCTATGAGTTCCCCTCTCTTCTATGTATGTCCTCTGATTTGCGTCTTTTTCTACAGGCCAATGTCTCAGAAGGTAGTGGACGGGCTGACACTGGTGAGAGACGTCACTTACTCCATTCACTTGGATTGTGCTGACGTTTAATTTCAGGCATCAGCCCAGTCTCAGATTAATGCTCCCCCTATATTAACTCCAGTGCTGTAATGAGAACCCACCCACACCTGTGTGACAGGTAGAGTTCCCACTAGACCAGTAATCTGCAACCTGTGGTGAAACTACAACTCTCAGCATGTGACCGTCAAAGCATCCTGGGAGCTGTAGTTTCACCAGAGCTAGTGAGTACCAGACCCTGTACAGAGGAGTATTGTTGAGAGTGGAGATGTTCCTGGGGCCACCAATGAGGAGGGGTGATCTGCCTCATACAGCAGAGTTGACTTAACATTGAAGGTCTTGAGTGACAGACATAGTCGTGCCAAGATGGTGTAATACCCAGGTGAAAATGTGTGATGTTCAGATGATACATCAAAGTCCAATATAAGGAGACTCCGGTCTGACCAGAGGCCTTTCTTCTTCTTCATCTTCTTCTTTCTCTTCCTCTTATAGTGAAGCCCGGACAATGCCCAGCACCAAAGAAAAAGTGCCCTAAGATTTTGCCAGAAGCAGAGTGCAAGACGGACAGTGACTGCTCCGACAATAAGAAGTGCTGCGACCAGTGTGGACAGAAATGTGTGTCCCCCGAAAAAGGTAACAGCAATGTACATAAATATGGTGGGGGGAACAGCACTGGTGACCAGATATGGAAATTAAAAGACTCAAACAAGAATGAATGTCATAGGCACCACAGGAAGGGTCATTGTTTCCTGTGATGTATTGTGGTTCTTATCGTAGAGTCTGGAGACCCCTGGAGAGATCATTGCCCCCACCCCGAGCTTCTTACTTTGATATACAGCACCCAAACAATGCGTCAACCTCCAGCAGGAGCCGCACAGCCCCATTTACCATGGCTTCCCACCATCTGGAGTTGTCCTTGGTGGTTCTTTTTCTTGCCTTGATCTTCTCGTACAGTTTTTTCTTCATCTAAGATGGAAAGTTCTCATTGTTCTTCCTTTAAGAGTTTGGGGCTTCCTCAAAATCTTAATTTCCATATTAACCTCCAACTCCTATAGATGGAAAAGGTCAGACATAAAGGGTAACTCTGCTGATAACTGAAGTTATTTATTGTAAATATTTTTCCAGACTTCCTAATGTGTGGGTGCAGAGCGTGCTAGACAGCTGCTGGATAAGTCTTGGTAGCCATCCATAGATGTGGCCAGGCTCCTCTTTACACCGGTCCCTATTTCTATAGGGATAATAATGGAGGTGGAGGACTGTTTATAATCTACATTCAGTGGCGGTGTATGAACACACAGATGATATGTCCTATATTTTATCTCCACAGAACACGCTGGGGTGTGTCCCACCAGTCTGGAGAACTTGTCCTGCATCAACCTAGAAAAGACCCTGTGCAACCGAGACTCTGACTGCCCGCTGAAGCAGAAATGCTGCCTGTCCGGTGACACCCTGCAGTGTCTGGATGTTAAGAATGGTAAATATGACAATCTCCAGTCGTACACTCACATCTTAGTAATAATTTATAGAACTTTAGATTTAATCACGTGAACCGAAGGTGAACATCTGCTCCTATGTTAAGGAATTGAATATACAGATGTAGCAGAGCTAAGTTTGACAGCACAGTAGAGCCGTAATATCCCAATATGTTATCACTAATTCTCCATAGGATGGGAGATAAATATCTGAGCTAACTCACTGAATGAGCACGATGGACACAAGAACCAGCTGAACAACAAATACAGCTGTGCTATGTCCGTACAGAAAACCCTAATACCACAATTGGCCATTTATAGGCAGGGGTGATCCAGTAAAAGAACAGGGGCAGATCCTCACCATTGCCTTGCAGTAGACATCGGGGGCATTATCAGCAGTCTGTAATATATGGCACGGTGGACACAGCCTGTACCTGCTGATGATCTGCCGGGAGGACTTGGAGAGTTCGGTTGTCCCCACCTTCTGTCCCGGGATGGGTGGTGTGACTTCCCGATCCATCACCAGGAGGGGGTGAAATAACTTACAGCACAGGCTACAATCTTTTTATAAAGAGCAGCTCAGGCCTCTCTGGTATATAGTGATACTACTTGGGTATCAGACATTGGAATATTGTACATTACTTCCACCATTCTTGCAGTGTTTCAGTCTATAATGTCTATTGCAGAAAAACCTGGGACCTGCCCCATACCGGTGACCCGGTGCAAGCCTCCCCCACCCAAACCTCTATGTAACTCTGACCAAGAATGTCCTGGAGACAAGAAGTGCTGCACCCCATGGTGTCGCAAGGAGTGCACGGACGTTTGATGAAGGTGAGTAGAGCAGAGTTATAACGTGTGCAGGGGAAGTGACTGGAGGAGATTCTATTATCACTCTGATTATCTGCAAATCTCAAGCCTGGAAAATCAATTCTCAAATCTGGTTACTGTAATAAGAAGGTTCAGTACCTGGAGGCTGATGCCTGGAGGAGAAGGCGAATATGACATAATGTAAGATAGTTCTCAGACAGAATCCCACCAGTAGACCACCAGCTTCACTGAAAATGGGCTCTTCATTGTAAGGAACCTGTACTACGAGCCAGAGGCGGAACCTGAAGCTCCTGGGCCTTAATGCCAAATCCTTAAAAGTCTCCCACCTACTAGGAGCCGTTTGTAATACTGGGGTCTTCTTCTGCGGCAGAGGGGCCCAGGAATGACTGCTACCTCTGCACCCAATTCTAGTTATATGCCCTTTTTATAAATTCTAGAAGAAGTTCACCCAATACCTCATAGCGGCAGTAATTTTAACACAAAGTTTTCTTCTTTTTTACAATTTGACGTAGTCTTCCAGTCGTCTGAACACTAGAGAACTTTTCCCTTTTCTCGTTCTCTTCATTGCAGGGATCTCGGTGTAGAAATGGTGCCCAGTGGTCAAACCTTTGTCAAGTGCCCGGATCCTCACCCTAAGGCTCAGAGCAGCGGTGACACCGCCTGAGATCACAACCAGAAGTGCTGTGATGTTGGCTGCAGAATCGGGTGTTTGGAGGTTCTACATTTCCTGCACAAGTGCATCTTGGGAATGGACACCATGAAATTGGGTTTCTCCACTAAAATAAAACCGCGCACCCTACTGTGTCATGTGACATGCAATAAATCTGAATTATTCCACCCACCTTGTACATTGTCCTAAGTGATCCTCAGAGGAACATAGATGGGGAGGTCCACCTGCCCTGAGACATCACGTACCATCAATGACCCTGATCAGTAGAACATAATAGAATAAGTGACTCCTTAATATGACCACTAAATCCTCAGTGTACAGGTGATACATGGAGCTGAGGGCAGTAATTATATTATATAATATCACATTTATATCTGGAAGTTCCAACTGCAACTTCCTTCAAAGCCAACACTAGAAAGACAGAAGACCTCTCCATACAACTCTGGGACAAGGGTATAGAAAAGCCACGGGATGGAGATTTATACAGCAACGTCTATGATTAGAGAATGGAAAGAGCGGGACGTCATCATGAGACCTGTGACAACTCTGAAGTGTTCACCGTCTTCTGCTCCACCAGTCGTAGCTTAATGAGAGAGAGCAGGAAAACCTCATGTGATACCAAGAGGCACAAAGAAGGGGCAACTACAACTGAGCCAAAATATATTAGACTGAAATTTGTATTGGGTATGGCAACGGATACCCGCCCTCCAGTGATTTATCCAGTTCCAAGTCATAGGTAATATATATATATAGAGAGAGAGAGAGAATAGATGACACAAGAGACCGTGCTTTCTATGCTCAAAATCCTTCCCTGGCGTTTATTCATCAAACCATTCCAATAATATCTTTCGAAGTAGGAGCAGCTGGATTCCAGCCAATAGTTTACAATATTTACAATATGACGGTAATTTGATTTGACCAATAGCATATAATGACAATATGTTTTATCCTGGACCAATCATAGGCCCAGGAGGCTTTTTAAATGTAAACCGTAAATCCCCAAAATCGACCACGTCATAGATGCTGAGAGTCAGACTGACCCCTCCCTTATAGTATGCAAACCTCTTCTCCAAGACTGAGACTCAGACTGACCCCTCCCTTATAGTATGCAAACCTCTTCTCCAAGGCTAAGCCTCTTCTCCAAGGCTGAGACTCAGACTGACCCCTCCCTTATATAAACATGATCTTTCTCCATAGGCTTCATGGATGATGGGCTCCTTATCACACAAATATAGGTAAATATTCATCTGTATTCTCTGTACTAGAGAGAGGCTAAATATAAACATTCAGCCCCATAGCAAAATGAGACAGTCCCCCACCACCTAGTGGCCGGACACTGAAACAACAGCAGAAGAAGCAGTAATGAAAGGTGTAGATAAAAGGGCCAGATATCCGAGAACCCACATAGAAGAGTCCGATAAAAAGAAAGCTGCCAACTTGTTATTTCCCACAAAAGGGAACAATGTTCCCACATTTGAGCCTGAACAATAGGTGATAACTTTTAGTGTCAGTGAAATGATCCCGTCTACTCCGTCACCTCAGTAGGATCAGTCTATATCCACATACTATTAGTACACGGTACACACCTCATACCTCTCACAGCTGAGGGTTTGTCACTATGTATCCAGTCTAGACAAACCTCTGTGAGATAAGACCATCAGCAGCACAAATCTCACCTGTCCTGATAGTTTGCTGCAATGTATCAATACAGTTAACATGGAGTCCACACTGCTCATCTCACAGAGGATTGTCTAGACTGGATATAATTGTTACACACCCTCAGCTGTGTCGAAGTATTAGATCAGGAAAGGGTTTTAGCCTCTGAAGGTAAATAGGAATATTCTCATTCACTGACAACAAGCAGAGATCCTGAATATGGTGAGGAATTTAAACAGAAAATGTATTAGAAAGTTACCTTTATGTTTCATTACAATGATTAAGCTTCATTTACATAGAACTGGACGAGCTCCGCTTAGCAGAAAGGGGCAGAAGGGAGCAGCGCCGCACCGCATCTTCCACAAGGCCCTGATGATTAATACAGTCCTGACAACTGCTGCAATCAGGGCAATAACATTGGGTGAGGGGGAGGGGGGACATTACTCATACCTTCCAACTTTCAAGTATCACAAAGTAGACAACCGATGTGGCGCGCGTAGCAGTTTAATGCCCACACAGATACCCCCAAACAGTG
This sequence comes from Rhinoderma darwinii, assembly GCF_050947455.1. Classification (NCBI taxonomy): domain Eukaryota; kingdom Metazoa; phylum Chordata; class Amphibia; order Anura; family Rhinodermatidae; genus Rhinoderma; species Rhinoderma darwinii. The sequence goes on along the minus strand of NC_134690.1, from coordinate 2,363,975 downwards.
TAATGCCCACACAGATGCCACCAAACAAATTCCCCCATACAGCATAATAGCCCTATAGCTGCCGCCATACAGTATAATGCCCACACAGATGCCCCTATACAGTATAATGCCCCACAACTGCCCCATATAGTATAAAGCCCCTATAGATTTCACATACAGTATAATGCCCCCATAGCTGCCGTCATAGAGTATAATGTCCCCTTAGCTTCTCCCATGCAGTATAATGCCCCCTTAGCTGCTCCTTGTACCCATGCCCACATATAGTGCTAGTGCCCATGTAGATAGTGTCACACCCCCCTTGGATATAGCGCTACTCCTCCTGTAGATAGCGCCATTGGGCCAGGTAATAGGCCGGGGATTCTGCTTCTAAAGGAAACCCCTAATGTCACTGTCCATATATGGGGGGCTACTCCTGGAGCAGATTCCCCGGACAGAGCACCAGCAACGGGGATTCCGCTCCTGGAGGAGCCACTGATGTCACTCTCCAAATATGGACAGTGAAGGCAAGGGCTTCCCCCGACACAGTGCTTAAAATAGCGCTGTGCCCGGGGAGTCCTCGGCAAGCCAAGGAGCTCCCTCCGCTCTGAATTAATGCTGAAGGACTCGACTTTAGCATTGGTTTCAACTATATCTGCATCCTGATGACTCAGATACAGTTGATAGCGGGTCATATCACCGGTCACCTGACACAGTGGGACACCGCCTGGAATACAGGACTGTCCTGCTGAATCCGGGACAGTTGAGGTACGCATTACTTATTATACACAATGTCATTTATACACATGGGGACATCTCATACACAGAACCAGTGTGCTAGGTGTGAGTCATCTGTAATACCCAGAGGTCTGTATTTTTTCCATCATTTCTTTTAAAATAATGTCTTGATCAAATTGTTTTTTCATTAAAATAATACAATGTGGAAGATAATTGAAGTATTACAGAGAAAATATAAGATTAAACTAACCGGTATTTTGGTTTCTAGGAAATCCTCCATGACAGCCCCACAGGAGGTTAAGGCTCAGTCTCTTATAGGGACAGGAACAAAAGGTTAAATAGCCGCAATCCTCCCCCTCTTCAGTGTATTTCAGATAACCAATAACCCCAAGATGTCTATTACTTCATAAACATGTTAAGGGCAAAACATAGAGGGGGAGGGAAGTGAGGGGGCTGTCATGGAGGGCTTCCTAGAAACAGAATTAACGGTAAGTTTAATTATATTTTCTCCAACTTATCCCCTATGACAGTTCACGGGAGACTTAATAAATACATTTTAGGGAGGGCTGATGCATGGAGCACCTTCCTACCAAACCAAAGGTCCTTGCCGGACAACAGATGAACTCTGTAATGTTTGGTAAATGTATGGAAGGAAGACCAAGTTTCTGCTCTATAGATCTGATCAAGGGAGGCCTAAGATCTTTCCACCCTGGAGGCAGATATGGCCCTAGTAGAGTGGGATTTTATGTTCTGGAGAACATAGATGTTGTATTTTGTAGGTTTCTTGGATGCTTTCATTATCCAACCTGCTATGATACTTTTGGAGGACTTATTCCCCTTGTTAATGCCCCAGTATTGGACAAAGAGACTAAAGGGCGTTTTACACTGGGCGATTATCGGGCAGATAATTAGTTCAATTAACGCTCGTTGCCGAAAACAGGGCAGCGACCAGCAGATGGACGATCAAAAGCTGAATCATCTGCTAAATCGTTTAAAAAAAGTAAAATATTCTGGTTGTCAGCAGCACATATCTGTGTAAACAGGGAGACGCGCTGCCGACATGATAACAACGTATGATGACAAGCGATCGGAGTAACGACCCCTCGACCCTGTACATAGCTCTGTGTGACAGGAGCAAATGAGCGCCAATCAACCATGTCTCTTTAACCCGCGCTCTCTGCACCGGCCAATTATCGAGCGGTGTAATAAGGGCTTTAGTACTTTCCTAAAAGTAATATCTAGATATCTGAAGATCGTCCTGCGCAGGTGCGCAACTAGGAAATTCTAGGACCCATAGGAAACTGGGCCCCCACTCCACTCTGTGTCACACACACAGCCCCCCTTGTAGATAGTGCCCCCTGTAGATAGTTTCCCCTGTAGATTGTACCATGCTGCCCCAACTTAGTAGATAGTGATACATAGCGCCCCCTTGTAAATAGTGCCACACAGCCCTCATTTGTATTTAGTGCCACACAGCAATCCCCCCTTGTATATAGTGATACACAGCATTACCCCCTCTATATCGAGACACAGCGCCCCACCAAAACGAAAAATATTGTACTTACCTTGCCCCGTTCCCGCGATGGACAGAGCGCTGCATAGCCTCCGGGACCGACGCTTGCGCAGACCAGCGTGATGACATCACTGCATTATGCTGGTGTGCGTAAGCATCCGTCCCGTAGGCTATGCAGCGCTACGTTCGTCGCAGGAACGGGGCAAGGTAAGTACAATATTTTCTGTTTGGGGGGGGCGCTGTCTCAATATACAGGTGGGGATTGCTGTGTATCACTATACACAAGGGGGGATTGCTGTCTGTGCAGAGACTCTTCCCAGCGCCCTATAGGCTGCAGGCCTAACGTGGCCTGCAGCCTATAGTATTCATTTGTATCTGCGTCCTGATGACGCAGATACAAGTAAATGTGGCTGTCACTAACACAGGTGCCAGTGATGCCATCGGGCATGAGGTGGCCCGTGCCTCCATGAATGTTAAAGGCCGGGGAGCGCGGGCCGCCTCGAGCTCCGTAGCAGCCGCAGGAGGTGAGCCCTGGGCAATTGCCCAGCTTGCCCCCCCCCTAACGCTGGACCTGCCTTTAACCTAGTAAATGGCAGAGCTGGGAGATACCTCCCTGCTCTGCCATAGCGTTCAATAGTATCTGTGTCCTAAAGATGCAGATACTATTAAATGTGACGTCACTGCCGCTGTAGTAGCCATAGCGGCTGCTAGCGGCATGGGTGGACCAGGGGGCTGTGACGGTGGGCGGCACGGTTCTACTCATGCTGCGGGCCCCGTAACAGCCGCTTGATTTTTAAGTAAGACTCATGAATGGAGAAATTCTGAATTTCTCCTACCCTGCAAGCTGGGCTGCTTTCCAAGATAGATGCCTAATATCCGTTTCAGTAAGTGGTTTAAAGGTTTAGTCCCTTTAAAATCACATTTAAATTCCAAGTAGGAAAAAGGGTTTTCTTATCTAAGGATAGTCTGTAGGCAGCTACAAAATACCATAATGCCAGATCCTGATGAAACCTGAACCTTCAGTGTGCTCGGTTTTAAGCCTTTTTCAAGACCGGCATAGAGAAAATCCCAAATTTGTGCCAAGTTTAGATGATTAGGTGTTTTATCCTTAGATAAAAAAAAGGATTTTTTTTCCAAACTTTATTGTAGATAGCGTTTGTCTCTTATTTCCTACTACTTTGCAGTGTAAGGATCACTGCTTCCGATAAATCTCTGGAATTTAATATAGCGGCTCCAGTAAGCAAGCTGCTGGCTTGGGTTGTTGAGGGTCCAGATGGAAAATTAAGTCCTGAAAAATAAGGTCCTGAGAAACTCGGAGGATCCATGGATCTGAAAGTTTCAGGTTGTTTTTTCAGGTTGTTTAGCAATCTGAACCATGTCCTTTTTGGCTAGAAGGGGCAATTATTTTTATAACATCTACTCTGATCTTTTGTAAAGTTCTGGGAATAATAGGGATGGGAGGAAAGGCGCACGCCAGACTGAAATCCCACTTGTGGACTAGAGCATCTACTCCCAAGCTTTTTTCCTGGGTTTTAATTAAACCAATTTTGGAGTTGTTGAGCTTTTCTGATCTGAAAACAAATCCACTTCCGGAAAACCGCCGCTTCTGAGTGATCTGATAAATACACCGCGTTACAAATTATTATGCAAATGTTATTTTTCGCTGATTTTCCTAAATAGTCGATGCAAATGACAGTCAGTATAATCTTCAAGCCATCAACCGTTGGAGTATAATGCAAATTTTATTGAAGAAATCTCCTAATGATAACAGATTTTATTTTTAGAAGTAATAAACTCAAAACGCACTGTTTCAAATTATTATGCACAACAGAGATCAAAACATTTTAAAGGTTGTAAAGAGAACTAAAATGGTCATTTGTGTAATTTGCAGCATCAGGAGGTCATATTTACAGAAATCAAAAGCTCTTTCAATCAAAAAAAACTTACCAGGCCAAGTTACATGTTACATAGGACCCCTTCTCTGATATCACCTTCACAATTCTTGCATCCATTGAATTTGAGAGTATTTGGACAGTTTCTGCTTGTATATCTTTGCAGGATGTGAGAATAGCCTCCCAGAGCTTCTGTTTTGATGTGAACTGCCTCCCACCCTCATAGATATTTTTCTTGAGGATGCTCCAAAGGTTCTCAATAGGGTTGAGGTCAGGGGAACATGGGGACCACACCATGAGTTTATCTCCTTTTATGCCCATAGCAGCCAATGACACAGAGTTATTCTTTGCAGCATGAGATGGTGCATTGTCATGCATGAAGATAATTTTGCTACGGAAGGCACGGTTCTTCTTTTTGTACCACGGAAGAAAGTGGTCAGTCATAAACTCTACGTACTTTGCAGAGGTCATTTTCACACCGTCAGGGACCTTAAAGGGGCCTACCAGCTCTCTCCCCATGATTCCAGCCCAAAACATGACTCTGCCACCTCCTTACTGACGTTGCAGCCTTGTTGGGACATGGTGGCCATTCACCAACCATCCACTACTCCATCCATCTGGACCATCCAGGGTTGCATGGCACTCATCAGTAAACAACACGGTTTGAAAATTAGTCTTCATGTATTTCTGAGCCCACTGCAACCGTTTCTGCTTGTGAGCATTGTTTAGGGGTGGCCAAATAATAGCTTTATGCACACTTGCAAACCTCTGGAGGATCCTACACCTTGAGGTTCGCGGGACTCCAGAGGCACCAGCGGCTTCAAATACCTGTTTGCTGCTTTGCAATGGCATTTTAGCAGCTGCTCTCCTAATCCTATTAATTCTCTGGCAGAAACCTTCCTGATTATGCCTGTATCTGAACGAACCCGTCTGTGCTCTGAATCAGCCACAAATCTTTTCACAGTACGATGATGACGCTTAAGTTTTCTTGAAATATCCAATGTTTTCATACCTTGTCCAAGGTATTCCACTATTTCACGCTTTTCGGCAGCAGAGAGATCCTTTTTCTTTCCCATACTGCTTGAAACCTGTGGCTGCTTAATAATGTGGAACATTCTTCTTTAGTAGTTTTCCTTTGATTGGGCACACCTGGCAAACTAATTGTGTCTGAGATTGATTACAATGATCCAAAGAGCCCTAAGACACAATACCATCCATGAGTTTCATTGAAAAACGAATAATTAAATATTTATGACACTTAATTTGGAACACGGTGTACACTCTGTTTCAGTCACCGCTCGGTCTGTTTCAAGTCTCTTTGACTTTGAAAATCTGCTTGTAGATCCACAGAGATTTTTAGAAGCAGGGCTCTCAAGGACTTTAGACAAAGTTCTGTCTAGGAAATATTTTTTGGACCATGGATTGTAAGATTTCCTGTCTGGTACCCCCTTGATGTCTCAGATAAGCCACCATAGTTTTGTTGTCCGAGTATAAATGAGAGTCCAGGAGAAGATGTTCTGTTGCCCTCATGGTCTCTAATTGTAACGTCTATGGCCAAGGGCCGTCGTTCTGACGGCCCCGGCCATGGACATCTGTGTTCCCGGTGGCATCCCCCTCCAGGGAGACTCTGGCACTCTCTTCCGGGTCCTGGGACTGTTTCCCGCAGGGCGCGCGCACCCGCGTGTGCATGGCCTTAAAGGGCCAGTACGTGTCCAGCTGTTATTAATCAGTATTAGCCCAGAATGCGGCTGAACTATAAAAGGGGCTCTGCCCACTTGATCCTTGACTGAGCGTTGTTGTTGACCTAAAGTTTGTCTTGCAAATGGTTTTCCAGTGTTTTCCAGTTCCCAGTGTTACCCGTTCCTGCTGCCTGTACCCTGTATCCCGTGCTACTGTGCCTCTGTGCATCTACTGTGAAAGTCAAGTCGTGTCTTCCGCTGCATCTACAGTGAGAGTCAAGTTGTGTTCCCGCTACTGTCTACATTGCCTCAGGTACCCTTTCTGGACTATAGACATTGTTTTGTACCTAGTTGCCAGCTGCTATCCCGCTACGCAGTACGGCCCAGTGGGTCCACACCCCGCACCATGACACTAATATAGCTTTCAGTTCTCATAAGTTGGAGGACTATTGACTTACCTTTAGGGACCAGGTCCCCTGAAACGGGTCCTAAGCCACTATTGATCGCTAACCTGTCTTGCTTGCATTCATCGTGATGGGGACAACTGGAAATGAGTGTCTGGAAACTCCATTCCCCAAATTCTGAGGTTGTAGTCACCATAGTAGAGCTCTCTTGACAGGTCCTGTAATAAATGTTTTGTCCTAAGATTAGATTGATTTGTTTCACTGAGAAGGTATGGATGCTTGTGGAGCCCAGGCCAAACTCTACATGTTAGGGAACCCAGTAATTACATGGTGGTTCTTATAGAGACCTGTCTTTAGTGGATTAGGAAAGAAATTTTTTTCCCTCAAGGAGATTTTCTTGGCTAAGAGTAGAAAATACATTTTGTCTGTGGGAATCTAACAGAACTCCCAGAAACACTTTGAGCCTAGCTGGACATAGATTTTTTTTTGTACTTATTTTCCATCCTAAATTCTTTAAAATTTTAGAGGTTTTGGAGATTTTTTGTAAAAGATACATACAGTAGAGCTTGAAAGTTTGTGAACCATCAGAATTTTATATATTCCTGCACAAATTTGACCTAAAACTACATCAGATTTTCACACAAGTCCTAAAAGTAGATAAAGAGAACCAAATCAAACAAACGAGTCACAAATATTACACTTGGTCATTTATTTATTGAGGAAAATTATCCAATATCACATGTCTGTGAGTGGCAAAAGTATGTGAACCTTTCATTATGATGTGTGACCCCCTTCTGCAGTAATACCTGCATCTAAATGTCTAAACTTAATTGGTGATTAGTTCTGCACATTGGCGTGGAAGAATTTTACCCCATTTCTCCGTACAATGCAGCTTCAGCTCTGCTTGTGGCTTCCCCCCATGAACTGCTCGCTTCAGGTTCTTCCACGACATTTCTATTAGGTTATTAATAAATTTATTCTTCTTTAAACATTCTCTGGTAGAACGACTTGTGTGTTGAGTGTCATTGTCTTGCTTCATGATCCACGTTCTCGAGATTCAGCTCACAGACAGATGACCTAAGAATTTACTGGTATAATTCAGAATTGATTGTTCTATCAATAATGGCGGCCGTCCTGGCCCAGATGCAGCACAACAGGCCCAAGACCATGATACCACCACCACCACCACCACTGTGTCTCACAGATGTATGAGGTTAACGCTTCTCATTTAAACCATAAAGCTCTATTCAGTCTCATCCGTCCACCAAACATTGTTCCAGTAGCTCCGGCTTGTCCAGGTGATCTTTAGCAATCTGCAGACGGGCAGAAACGTTCTTTATTGAAGACAAAATCTTATATTTGTGACTCGTTTGTTTGAATTGGTTCTCTTTATCTACTTTTAGGACTTGTGTTAAAACCAATGTAGTTTTAGATCAAATTTATGCAGAAATATAGAGAATTGTAAAGGATTCACAATCTTTCAACCACCACTGAAGTTGCTGGATCCACTAGGCGGTCACCCAGATAGGGTACAACATGGATGTTTTGATTTCTTAGAAGAGCCACTACCTCTGATTTTACTTTGGTGAAGATTCTCAGAGCTGAAGAAATCCAGAACGCAAGTGTATTGAGTACATATTGGAGAATTTGCTGATTTTGAAGAATTGCAAATCTCAGAAATTTTCGGTAAACAGCTGGATTGGAATATAGTAGTATGCGTCTTGAAGATCCACTGTTGTCATCATGAAGTCTTCTCCTATTAATGGAATGGTGGATTTCATGGACTCCATTTTGAATTTGTGGTAAGACACAAAGTTTGTTAAGTGGTTTCAGATTTATTATTATCCTGTATGTACAATGAGAAAATAGTGACCGCTATCTCTCTCTTCTGTTGATACCGTTAATATGACCTTCTGATATAAAAGGTTCTGGACACCTTCTCCTAGGGAAATCTGGTGAGTATGTGCTGGCAGATGAGTGACAACCATATGTGGGGGGATAGGATACAAATTCTATCTTGACCCCTTGTGAAATAGAGGACAGGATCCATTGATTGTTCGTATTTTTTTAATATTGGTCTAAACCCCAAAATTCTGCCCCCACGATTATGACGTCATAGGTGGTCATGATTGTGCTTCTGATTAAACAGAATGTTTCTGATTTTTCCCCTTCCCCCTTGGAGTAGCTCTATCTTTCAGACCTCCTCATGAGACATCATTTTAAATACATTTTTTTTCCCCAAAATTGTTTGCCTGTATTTAAGTAGCTGTACCTTCAACAACGCCAGACAATATTTACCCTGAAGATGGGGCTAGTCCTTTCCTGAAAACGGTCGGATCCATTTTATATCATTTTATCATGTTTTAGCAAGTTATACTTTCCGAGCTTTGTTTGGTTTTTGTTTCTTTCAAATGAAATAATAAGACTTTTACTTACACCTCCTGCCCAATATGGAGTTGTATTAATATCAGCCCCTCCAAATATCGCACTATTTTTTCCTACAAAATTCTATATATGGATAAGGTATTTGCACTACCAACCCCTGCAGGAAGGATGGCACCAGCTGTGACAATCTACACACATCAATAGGTATTGTGCTCCAAGCAAAATACTAAAAGGTGATTTTACTAACCTACAGCTACATGTCTGCTGACCTTTGTTTAAAAAAAAAACATTTCACCATGAATCACTGGTCTCCTCTTTTTCATTGAGCTATTTTATCACTATGGTTTCTTATTAGTGGACTGTGTTATCTCCCTCACCTCTCCCTGCCTGCAGGATCCCTGTATTTTCTTATTAGTGGACTGTGTTATCTCCCCCACCTCTCCCTGCCTGCAGGATCCCTGTATTTTCTTATTAGTGGACTGTGTTATCTCCCCCACCTCTCCCTGCCTGCAGGATCCCTGTATTTTCTTATTAGTGGACTGTGTTATCTCCCCCACCTCTCCCTGCCTGCAGGATCCCTGTATTTTCTTATTAATGGACTGTGTTATCTCCCCCACCTCTCCCTGCCTGCAGGATCCCTGTATTTTCTTATTAGTGGACTGTGTTATCTCCCCACCTCTCCCTGCCTGCAGGATCTCTGTATTTTCTTGTTAGTGGACTGTGTTATCTCCCCCACCTCTCCCTGCCTGCAGGATCTCTGTATATTCTTGTTAGTGGACTGTGTTATCTCCCCCACCCCTCCCTGCCTGCAGGATCTCTGTATTTTCTTATTAGTGGACTGTGTTATCTCCCCCACCTCTCCCTGCCTGCAGGATCTCTGTATTTTCTTATTAGTGGACTGTGTTATCTCCCCCACCTCTCCCTGCCTGCAGGATCTCTGTATTTTCTTATTAGTGGACTGTGTTATCTCCCCCACCTCTCCCTGCCTGCAGGATCTCTGTATTTTCTTATTAGTGGACTGTGTTATCCCCCCACCTCTCCCTGCCTGCAGGATCTCTGTATTTTCTTATTAGTGGACTGTGTTATCTACCCACCTCTCCCTGCCTGCAGAATCTCTGTATTTTCTTATTAGTGGACTGTGTTATCCCCCCACCTCTCCCTGCCTGCAGGATCTCTGTATTTTCTTATTAGTGGACTGTGTTATCTCCCCCACCTCTCCCTGCCTGCAGGATCTCTGTATTTTCTTATTAGTGGACTGTGTTATCCCCCCTCCTCTCCCTGCCTGCAGGATCTCTGTATTTTCTTATTAGTGGACAGTGTTATCTCCCCCACCTCTCCCTGCCTGCAGGATCTCTGTATTTTCTTATTAGTGGACTGTGTTATCTCCCCACCTCTCCCTGCCTGCAGGACCTCTGTATTTTCTTATTAATGGACTGTGTTATCTCCCCCACCTCTCCCTGCCTGCAGGATATCTGTATTTTCTTATTAGTGGACTGTGTTATCTCCCTCACCTCTCCCTGCCTGCAGGATCTCTGTATTTTCTTATTAGTGGACTGTGTTATCTCCCCCACCTCTCCCTGCCTGCAGGATCTCTGTATTTTCTTATTAGTGGACTGTGTTATCTCCCCCACCTCTCCCTGCCTGCAGGATCCCTGTATTTTCTTATTAGTGGACTGTGTTATCTCCCCCACCTCTCCCTGCCTGCAGGATCTCTGTATTTTCTTATTAGTGGACTGTGTTATCCCCCCACCTCTCCCTGCCTGTAGGATCCCTGTATTTTCTTATTAGTGGACTGTGTTATCTCCCCCACCTCTCCCTGCCTGCAGGATCTCTGTGTTTTCTTATTAGTGGACTGTGTTATCTCCCTCACCTCTCCCTGCCTGCAGGATCTCTGTATTTTCTAATTAGTGGACTGTGTTATCTCCCTCACCTCTCCCTGCCTGCAGGATCTCTGTATTTTCTTATTAGTGGACTGTGTTATCTCCCCCACCTCTCCCTGCCTGCAGGATCTCTGTATTTTCTTATTAGTGGACTGTGTTATCTCCCCCACCTCTCCCTGCCTGCAGGATCTCTGTATTTTCTTATTAGTGGACTGTGTTATCCCCCCACCTCTCCCTGCCTGTAGGATCCCTGTATTTTCTTATTAGTGGACTGTGTTATCTCCCCCACCTCTCCCTGCCTGCAGGATCTCTGTGTTTTCTTATTAGTGGACTGTGTTATCTCCCTCACCTCTCCCTGCCTGCAGGATCTCTGTATTTTCTAATTAGTGGACTGTGTTATCTCCCTCACCTCTCCCTGCCTGCAGGATCTCTGTATTTTCTTATTAGTGGACTGTGTTATCTCCCCCACCTCTCCCTGCCTGCAGGATCTCTGTATTTTCTTATTAGTGGACTGTGTTATCTCCCCCACCTCTCCCTGCCTGCAGGATCTCTGTATTTTCTTATTAGTGGACTGTGTTATCCCCCCACCTCTCCCTGCCTGCAGGATCTCTGTATTTTCTTATTAGTGGACTGCGTTATCTCCCCCACCTCTCCCTGCCTGCAGGATCCCTGTATTTTCTTATTAGTGGACTGTGCTATCCCCCCACCTCTCCCTGCCTGCAGGATCTCTTTATTTTCTTATTAGTGGACTGTGTTATCCCCCCACCTCTCCCTGCCTGCAGGAACTCTGTATTTTCTTATTAGTGGACTGTGTTATCTCCGTCACCTCTCCCTGCCTGCAGGATCCCTGTATTTTCTTATTAGTGGACTGTGTTATCTCCTCACCTCTCCCTGCCTGCAGAATCTCTGTATTTTCTTATTAGTGGACTGTGTTATCTCCCTCACCTCTCCCTGCCTGCAGGAACTCTGTATTTTCTTATTAGTGGACTGTGTTATCTCCCTCACCTCTCCCTGCCTGCAGGATCCCTGTATTTTATTATTAGTGGACTGTGTTATCTCCCCCACCTCTCCCTGCCTGCAGGAACTCTGTATTTTCTTATTAGTGGACTGTGTTATCTCCGTCACCTCTCCCTGCCTGCAGGATCCCTGTATTTTCTTATTAGTGTACTGTGTTATCTCCCTCACCTCTCCCTGCCTGCAGGATCCCTGTATTTTCTTATTAGTGTACTGTGTTATCTCCCTCACCTCTCCCTGCCTGCAGGATCCCTGTATTTTCTTATTAGTGTACTGTGTTATCTCCCCCACCTCTCCCTGCCTGCAGGATCTCTGTATTTTCTTATTAGTGGACTGTGTTATCTCCGTCACCTCTCCCTGCCTGCAGGAACTCTGTATTTTCTTATTAGTGGACAGTGTTATCTCCCCCACCTCTCCCTGCCTGCAGGATCCCTGTATTTTCTTATTAGTGGACTGTGTTATCCCCCCACCTCTCCCTGCCTGCAGGATCTCTGTATTTTCTTATTAGTGGACAGTGTTATCTCCGTCACCTCTCCCTGCCTGCAGAATCTCTGTATTTTCTTATTAGTGGACTGTGTTATCTCCCCCACCTCTCCCTGCCTGCAGGATCTCTGTGTTTTCTTATTAGTGGACTGTGTTATCTCCCCCACCTCTCCCTGCCTGCAGGAACTCTGTATTTTCTTATTAGTGGACTGTGTTATCTCCGTCACCTCTCCCTGCCTGCAGGATCCCTGTATTTTCTTATTAGTGTACTGTGTTATCTCCCTCACCTCTCCCTGCCTGCAGGATCCCTGTATTTTCTTATTAGTGTACTGTGTTATCTCCCTCACCTCTCCCTGCCTGCAGGATCCCTGTATTTTCTTATTAGTGTACTGTGTTATCTCCCCCACCTCTCCCTGCCTGCAGGATCTCTGTATTTTCTTATTAGTGGACTGTGTTATCTCCGTCACCTCTCCCTGCCTGCAGGAACTCTGTATTTTCTTATTAGTGGACAGTGTTATCTCCCCCACCTCTCCCTGCCTCAGGATCCCTGTATTTTCTTATTAGTGGACTGTGTTATCCCCCCACCTCTCCCTGCCTGCAGGATCTCTGTATTTTCTTATTAGTGGACAGTGTTATCTCCGTCACCTCTCCCTGCCTGCAGAATCTCTGTATTTTCTTATTAGTGGACTGTGTTATCTCCCCCACCTCTCCCTGCCTGCAGGATCTCTGTGTTTTCTTATTAGTGGACTGTGTTATCTCCCTCACCTCTCCCTGCCTGCAGGATCTCTGTATTTTCTAATTAGTGGACTGTGTTATCTCCCTCACCTCTCCCTGCCTGCAGGATCTCTGTATTTTCTTATTAGTGGACTGTGTTATATCCCCCACCTCTCCCTGCCTGCAGGATCTCTGTATTTTCTTATTAGTGGACTGTGTTATCTCCCCCACCTCTCCCTGCCTGCAGGATCTCTGTATTTTCTTATTAGTGGACTGTGTTATCTCCCCCACCTCTCCCTGCCTGCAGGATCCCTGTATTTTCTTATTAGTGGACTGTGTTATCCCCCCACCTCTCCCTGCCTGCAGGATCTCTTTATTTTCTTATTAGCACACTGTGTTATCCCCCCACCTCTCCCTGCCTGCAGGAACTCTGTATTTTCTTATTAGTGGACTGTGTTATCTCCGTCACCTCTCCCTGCCTGCAGGATCCCTGTATTTTCTTATTAGTGGACTGTGTTATCTCCTCACCTCTCCCTGCCTGCAGAATCTCTGTATTTTCTTATTAGTGGACTGTGTTATCTCCCTCACCTCTCCCTGCCTGCAGGAACTCTGTATTTTCTTATTAGTGGACTGTGTTTTTCTCCCTCACCTCTCCCTGCCTGCAGGATCCCTGTATTTTATTATTAGTGGACTGTGTTATCTCCCCCACCTCTCCCTGCCTGCAGGAACTCTGTATTTTCTTATTAGTGGACTGTGTTATCTCCGTCACCTCTCCCTGCCTGCAGGATCCCTGTATTTTCTTATTAGTGTACTGTGTTATCTCCCTCACCTCTCCCTGCCTGCAGGATCCCTGTATTTTCTTATTAGTGTACTGTGTTATCTCCCCCACCTCTCCCTGCCTGCAGGATCTCTGTATATTCTTATTAGTGGACTGTGTTATCTCCCCCACCTCTCCTGCCTGCAGGATCTCTGTATTTTCTTATTAGTGGACTGTGTTATCTCCCCACCTCTCCCTGCCTGCAGGATCTCTGTATTTTCTTATTAGTGGACTGTGTTATCTCCCTCACCTCTCCCTGCCTGCAGGATCCCTGTATTTTCTTATTAGTGTACTGTGTTATCTCCCCCACCTCTCCCTGCCTGCAGGATCTCTGTATTTTCTTATTAGTGGACTGTGTTATCTCCGTCACCTCTCCCTGCCTGCAGGAACTCTGTATTTTCTTATTAGTGGACAGTGTTATCTCCCCCACCTCTCCCTGCCTGCAGCATCTCTATATTTTCTTATTAGTGGACTGTGTTATCTCCCCCACCTCTCCCTGCCTGCAGGATCTCTGTATTTTCTTATTAGTGGACTGTGTTATCTCCCTCACCTCTCCCTGCCTGCAGGATCCCTGTATTTTCTTATTAGTGGACTGTGTTATCTCCCCCACCTCTCCCTGCCTGCAGGATCTCTGTATTTTCTTATTAGGTGACTGTGTTATCTCCATCACCTCTCCCTGCCTGCAGGACCTCTGTATTTCCTTATTAGTGGACTGAGTTATCTCCCTCACCTCTCCCTGCCTGCAGGATCCCTGTATTTTCTTATTAGTGGACTGTGTTATCTCCCCCACCTCTCCCTGCCTGCAGGACCTCTGTATTTTCTTATTAGTGGACTGTGTTATCTCCCTCACCTCTCCCTGCCTGCAGGATCTCTGTATTTTCTTATTAGTGGACTGTGTTATCTCCCCCACCTCTCCCTGCCTGCAGGATCTCTGTATTTTCTTATTAGTGGACTGTGTTATCTCCGTCACCTCTCCCTGCCTGTAGGATCCCTGTATTTTCTTATTAGTGGACTGTGTTATCTCCCTCACCTCTCCCTGCCTGCAGGATCTCTGTATTTTCTTATTAGTGGACTGTGTTATCTCCCTCACCTCTCCCTGCCTGCAGGATCCCTGTATTTTCTTATTAATGGACTGTGTTATCTCCCCCACCTCTCCCTGCCTGCAGGAACTCTGTATTTTCTTATTAGTGGACTGTGTTATCTCCCTCACCTCTCCCTGCCTGCAGGATCTCTGTATTTTCTTATTAATGGACTGTGTTATCTCCCTCACCTCTCCCTGCCTGCAGGATCTCTGTATTTTCTTATTAGTGGACTGTGTTATCTCCCCCACCCCTCCCAGCCTGCAGGATCTCTGTATATTCTTATTAGTGGACTGTGTTATCTCCCCCACCTCTCCCTGCCTGCAGGATCTCTGTATTTTCTTATTAGGTGACTGTGTTATCTCCATCACCTCTCCCTGCCTGCAGGATCTCTGTATTTTATTATTAGTGGACTGTGTTATCCCCGTCACCTCTCCCTGCCTGCAGAATCTCTGTAATTTGTTATTACTGGACTGTGTTATCTCCCCCACCTCTCCCTGCCTGCAGGATCTCTGTATTTTCTTATTAGGTGACTGTGTTATCTCCCCCACCTCTCCCTGCCTGCAGGATCTCTGTATTTTCTTATTAGTGGACTGTGTTATCTCCCCCACCTCTCCCTGCCTGCAGGATCTCTGTATTTTCTTATTAGTGGACTGTGTTATCTCCCCCGCCTCTCCCTGCCTGCAGGCACTCTGTATTTTCTTATTAGTGGACTGTGTTATCTCCCCCACCTCTCCCTACCTGCAGGATCTCTGTAGTTTCTTATTAGTGGACTGTGTTATCTCCCCACCTCTCCCTGCCTGCAGGATCTCTGTATTTTCTTATTAGTGGACTGTGTTATCTCCTCCACCTCTCCCTGCCTGCAGAATCTCTGTATTTTCTTATTAGTGGACTGTGTTATCCCCCCACCTCTCCCTGCCTGCAGGATCTCTGTATTTTCTTATTAGTGGACTGTGTTATCTCCCCCACCTCTCCCTGCCTGCATGATCTCTGTATTTTCTTATTAATGGACTGTGTTATCCCCCCACCTCTCCCTGCCTGCAGGATCTCTGTATTTTCTTATTAGTGGACTGTGTTATCTCCTCACCTCTCCCTGCCTGCAGGACCTCTGTATTTTCTGATTAGTGGACTGTGTTATCTCCCCCACCTCTCCCTGCCTGCAGGACCTCTGTATTTTCTTATTAGTGGACTGTGTTATCTCCCTCACCTCTCCCTGCCTGCAGGATCCCTGTATTTTCTTGTTAGTGGACTGTGTTATCTCCTCACCTCTCCCTGCCTGCAGGACCTCTGTATTTTCTTGTTAGTGGACTGTGTTATCTCCTCACCTCTCCCTGCCTGCAGGATCCCTGTATTTTCTTATTAGTGGACTGTGTTATCTCCCCCACCTCTCCCTGCCTGCAGGACCTCTGTATTTTCTTATTAGTGGACTGTGTTATCTCCCTCACCTCTCCCTGCCTGCAGGATCCCTGTATTTTCTTGTTAGTGGACTGTGTTATCTCCTCACCTCTCCCTGCCTGCAGGACCTCTGTATTTTCTTGTTAGTGGACAGTGTTATCTCCCCCACCTCTCACTGCCTGCAGGATCTCTGTATTTTCTTATTAGTGGACTGTGTTATCTCCTCACCTCTCCCTGCCTGCAGGATCCCTGTATTTTCTTATTAGTGGACTGTGTTATCTCCCCCACCTCTCCCTGCCTGCAGGATCTCTGTATTTTCTTATTAGTGGACTGTGTTATCTCCCCCACCTCTCCCTGCCTGCAGGATCTCTGTATTTTCTTATTAGTGGACTGTGTTATCTCCTCCACCTCTCCCTGCCTGCAGGATCTCTGTATTTTCTTATTAGTGGACTGTGTTATCTCCCTCACCTCTCCCTGCCTGCAGGACCTCTGTATTTTCTTATTAGTGGACTGTGTTATCTCCCTCACCTCTCCCTGCCTGCAGGATCTCTGTATTTTCTTATTAGTGGACAGTGTTATCTCCCTCACCTCTCCCTGCCTGCAGGATCTCTGTATTTTCTTATTAGTGGACTGTGTTATCTCCCCCACCTCTCCCTGCCTGCAGGAACTCTGTATTTTCTTATTAGTGGACTGTGTTATCTCCGTCACCTCTCCCTGCCTGTAGGATCCCTGTATTTTCTTATTAGTGAACTGTGTTATCTCCCCCACCTCTCCCTGCCTGCAGGATCCCTGTATTTTCTTATTAGTGGACTGTGTTATCTCCCTCACCTCTCCCTGCCTGCAGGATCTCTGTATTTTCTTATTAGTGGACTGTGTTATCTCCCTCACCTCTCCCTGCCTGCAGGATCCCTGTATTTTCTTATTAATGGACTGTGTTATCTCCCCCACCTCTCCCTGCCTGCAGGAACTCTGTATTTTCTTATTAGTGGACTGTGTTATCTCCCTCACCTCTCCCTGCCTGCAGGATCTCTGTATTTTCTTATTAATGGACTGTGTTATCTCCCTCACCTCTCCCTGCCTGCAGGATCTCTGTATTTTCTTATTAATGGACTGTGTTATCTCCCCCACCTCTCCCAGCCTGCAGGATCTCTGTATTTTCTTATTAGTGGACTGTGTTATCTCCACCACCTCTCCCTGCCTGCAGGATCTCTGTATATTCTTATTAGTGGACTGTGTTATCTCCCCCACCTCTCCCTGCCTGCAGGATCTCTGTATTTTATTATTAGTGGACTGTGTTATCCCCGTCACCTCTCCCTGCCTGCAGAATCTCTGTAATTTGTTATTACTGGACTGTGTTATCTCCCCCACCTCTCCCTGCCTGCAGGATCTCTGTATTTTCTTATTAGGTGACTGTGTTATCTCCCCCACCTCTCCCTGCCTGCAGGATCTCTGTATTTTCTTATTAGTGGACTGTGTTATCTCCCTCACCTCTCCCTGCCTGCAGGATCTCTGTATTTTCTTATTAGTGGACTGTGTTATCTCCCTCACCTCTCCCTGCCTGCAGGATCTCTGTAGTTTCTTATTAGTGGACTGTGTTATCTCCCCACCTCTCCCTGCCTGCAGGATCTCTGTATTTTCTTGTTAGTGGACTGTGTTATCCCCCCACCTCTCCCTGCCTGCAGGATCTCTGTATTTTCTTATTAGTGGACTGTGTTATCTCCCCCACCTCTCCCTGCCTGCATGATCTCTGTATTTTCTTATTAATGGACTGTGTTATCTCCTCCACCTCTCCCTGCCTGCAGGATCTCTGTATTTTCTTATTAGTGTACTGTGTTATCTCCCCCACCTCTCCCTGCCTGCAGGATCTCTGTATTTTCTTATTAGTGGACTGTGTTATCTCCTCACCTCTCCCTGCCTGCAGGATCCCTGTATTTTCTTGTTAGTGGACTGTGTTATCTCCTCACCTCTCCCTGCCTGCAGGACCTCTGTATTTTCTTGTTAGTGGACTGTGTTATCTCCTCACTTCTCCCTGCCTGAGGGACCTCTGTATTTTCTTGTTAGTGGACTGTGTTATCTCCTCACCTCTCCCTGCCTGCAGGACCTCTGTATTTTCTTGTTAGTGGACTGTGTTATCTCCTCACCTCTCCCTGCCTGCAGGATCTCTGTATTTTCTTATTAGTGGACTGTGTTATCTCCCCACCTCTCCCTGCCTGCAGGATCTCTGTATTTTCTTATTAGTGGACTGTGTTATCTCCCCACCTCTCCCTGCCTGCAGGATCTCTGTATTTTCTTGTTAGTGGACTGTGTTATCTCCTCACCTCTCCCTGCCTGCAGGATCTCTGTATTTTCTTATTAGTGGACTGTGTTATCTCCCCCACCTCTCCCTGCCTGCAGGATCCCTGTATTTTCTTGTTAGTGGACTGTGTTATCTCCGTCACCTCTCCCAGCCTGCAGGATCTCTGTATTTTCTTATTAGTGGACTGTGTTATCTCCCTCACCCCTCCCTGCCTGCAGGATCTCTGTATTTTCTTATTAGTGGACTGTGTTATCTCCCCACCTCTCCCTGCCTGCAGGATCTCTGTATTTTCTTATTAGGAGACTGTGTTATCTCCCCCACCTCTCCCTGCCTGCAGGATCTCTGTATTTTCTTATTAGTGGACTGTGTTATCTCCCCACCTCTCCCTGCCTGCAGGATCTCTGTATTTTCTTATTAGTGGACTGTGTTATCTCCTCACCTCTCCCTGCCTGTAGCATCCCTGTATTTTCTTATTAGTGGACTGTGTTATCTCCCCCACCTCTCCCTGCCTGCAGGACCTCTGTATTTTCTGATTAGTGGACTGTGTTATCTCCGTCACCTCTCCCTGCCTGCAGGACCTCTGTATTTTCTTATTAGTGGACTGTGTTATCTCCCCCACCTCTCCCTGCCTGCAGGATCCCTGTATTTTCTTATTAGTGGACTGTGTTATCTCCCCACCTCTCCCTGCCTGCAGGATCTCTGTATTTTCTTATTAGTGGACTGTGTTATCTCCTCACCTCTCCCTGCCTGTAGCATCCCTGTATTTTCTTATTAGTGGACTGTGTTATCTCCCCACCTCTCCCTGCCTGCAGGACCTCTGTATTTTCTTGTTAGTGGACTGTGTTATCTCCTCACCTCTCCCTGCCTGCAGGATCTCTGTATTTTCTTATTAGTGGACTGTGTTATCTCCCCACCTCTTCCTGCCTGCAGGATCTCTGTATTTTCTTATTAGTGGACTGTGTTATCTCCCCCACCTCTCCCTGCCTGCAGGATCTCTGTATTTTCTTATTAGTGGACTGTGTTATCTCTCCCACCTCTCCCTGCCTGCAGGATCTCTGTATTTTCTTATTAGTGGACTGTGTTATCTCCCCACCTCTCCCTGCCTGCAGGATCTCTGTATTTTCTTATTAGTGGACGGTGTTATCTCCTCACCTCTCCCTGCCTGTAGCATCCCTGTATTTTCTTATTAGTGGACTGTGTTATCTCCCCCACCTCTCCCTGCCTGCAGGAACTCTGTATTTTCTGATTAGTGGACTGTGTTATCTCCCCCACCTCTCCCTGCCTGCAGGATCTCTGTATTTTCTGATTAGTGGACTGTGTTATCTCCCCACCTCTCCCTGCCTGCAGGATCTCTGTATTTTCTGATTAGTGGACTGTGTTATCTCCCCACCTCTCCCTGCCTGCAGGACCTCTGTATTTTCTTATTAGTGGACTGTGTTATCTCCCCCACCTCTCCCTGCCTGCAGGACCTCTGTATTTTCTTTTTAGTGGACTGTGTTATCTCCCCCACCTCTCCCTGCCTGCAGGATCTCTGTATTTTATTATTAGGTGACTGTGTTATCTCCACCACCTCGGAAAGGCCCAGCAGATATGGAGACCCACGATTTCCTTTAAAGCAGGTTCCTATGGTCTATAAGTTTGCATTAACAAAGTTGTGAGAAGTACAAGGTCTGTGTTTGTTATAAGTGGACTGTGTAATCCCCCCACCCCTCCCTGCCTTCAGGATCTCTGTAATTTGTTATTAGTGGACTGTGTTATCTCCCCACATCTTGTTTACAGGTGTGTACCTTGTATTAATAGTATGTGGACATAGAATGATCCTACTGAGGTGACGGAGAAGACGGGATCATTTCCCTGACACTAAAAGTCATCACCTATTGTTCTGGCTCAAATGTGAGAACATTGTTCACTTTTGTGGGAAATAACAAGTTGGCGGCTTTCTATTTATCGGACTCTTCTATGTGGGTTCTCGGATATCTGGCCCTTTTATCTACACCTTTCATTACTGCTTCTTCTGCTGTTGTTTCAGTGTCC
Source organism: Rhinoderma darwinii (assembly GCF_050947455.1). Lineage (NCBI taxonomy): Eukaryota > Metazoa > Chordata > Amphibia > Anura > Rhinodermatidae > Rhinoderma > Rhinoderma darwinii. Next base: position 2,343,676 of record NC_134690.1, on the reverse strand, counting down.
GGCCACTAGGTGGTGGGGGACTGTCTCATTTTGCTATGGGGCTGAATGTTTATATTTAGCCTCTCTCTAGTACAGAGAATACAGATGAATATTTACCTATATTTGTGTAATAAGGAGCCCATCATCCTTGAAGCCTATGGAGAAAGATCATGTTTATATAAGGGAGGGGTCAGTCTGAGTCTCAGTCTTGGAGAAGAGGTTTGCATACTATAAGGGAGGGGTCAGTCTGACTCTCAGCATCTATGACGTGGTCGATTTTGGGAATTTACGGTTTACATTTAAAAAGCCTCCTGGGCCTATGATTGGTCCAGGATAAAACATATTGTCATTATATGCTATTGGTCAAATCAAATCCAAATTACCGTCATATTGTAAATATTGTAAACAATTGTCTGGAATCCAGCTGCTCCTACTTATTAGATATTATTGGAATGGTTTGATGAATAAACGCCAGAAAAGGATTTTGAGCATAGAAAGCACGGTCTCATGTGTCATCTATTCTCTCTCTCTATATATATATATACAAATACAATACAAATTTCAGTCTAATATATTTTGGCTCAGTTGTAGTTGCCCCTTCTTTGTGCCTCTTGGTATCACCTGAGGTTTTCCTGCTCTGTCTCATTAAGCTACGACTGGTGGAGCAGAAGACGGTGAACACTTCAGAGTTGTCACAGGTCTCATGATGACGTCCCGCTCTTTCCATTCTCTAATCATAGACGTTGCTGTATAAATCTCCATCCCGTGGCTTTTCTATACCCTTGTCCCAGAGTTGTATGGAGAGGTCTTCTGTCTTTCTAGTGTTGGCTTTGAAAGTCGCTGCAATTGGAAGTTCCAGATATAGATGTGATATTATATAATATAATTACTGCCCTCAGCTCCATGTATCACCAGTACACTGAGGATTTAGTGGTCATATTAAGGAGTCACTTATTCTATTATGTTCTACTGATCAGGGTCATTGATGGTACGTGATGTCTCAGGGCAGGCGGACCTCCCCATCTATGTTCCTCTGAGGATCACTTAGGACAATGTACAAGGTGGGTGGAATAATTCAGATTTATTGCATGTCACATGACACAGTAGGGTGCGCGGTTTTATTTTAGTGGAGAAACCTAATTTCATGGTGTCCATTCCCAAGATGCACTTGTGCAGGAAATGTAGAACCTCCAAACACCCGATTCTGCAGCCAACATCACAGCACTTCTGGTTGTGATCTCAGGCGGTGTCACCGCTGCTCTGAGCCTTAGGGTGAGGATCCGGGCACTTGACAAAGGTGTTGACCACTGGGCACCATTTCTACACCGAGATCCCTGCAATGAAGAAAAGGGTTAAAAGTTCTCCATTGATCCAGAGGTAGCAGTCATTCCTGGGCCCCTCTGCCGCATAAGTAGACCCCAGTATTACAAACGGCTCCTAGTAGGTGGGAGACTTTTAAGGATTTGGCATTAAGGCCCAGGAGATTCTGGCTGGTAGAACAGGTTCCTTACAATGAAGAGCCCATTTTCAGTGAAGCTGGTGGTCTCCTGGTGGGATTCTGTCTGAGAACTATCTTACATTATGTCATGTTCGACTTCTCCTCCAGGCATCAGCCTCCAGGTACTGAACCTTCTTATTACAGTAACCAGATTTGAGAATTGATTTTCCAGGCTTGAGATTTGCAGATAATCAGAGTGAGGCCCCATGCACACGACCGTAAAAAAACATCTGTTTTTGCGGACCGCAATTGCGGTCCGCAAAAACGGACCCATTCACTTTCATTGAACGCGGACACCTTTCCGTAGCACTACGGAAGGGTGTCCGTGCCGTGGAAATTTTCCGGGAATTATGGAACATGTCCGTTCTTTTGCATTTTGCGGGCCGTGCTCTCATACTTTGTATGGGAGCACGGCCCCAAAATGCGTCTGTCAGTCGGCGGCCGTGATTGCGGACACGGTCGTGTGAATGGGGCCTGATAATATAATCTCCTCCAGACACTTCCCCAGCATACGTTATAACTCTGCTCTACTCACAGTCCTTTAAGTCCGTGCACTCCTTGCGGCACAGTGGGGTGCAGCACTTCTTGTCTCCAGGACATTCTTCATCAGAGTTACAAAGAGGTTTGGGTGGGGGAGACTTGCACCGGGTCCTTGTGATGGGGCAGGTTCCAGGTTTTTCTGCAATATACGTTATAGACTGAAACACTGCAAGAATGGTGGAAGTAATGTACACTATTCCAATGTCTGATACCCAAGTAGTATCACTATATACCAGAGAGTTCCGAGCTGCTCTTTATCAAAAGATTGTAGCCTGTGCTGTAAGTTATTTCACCCCCTCCTGGTGATGCATCGGAAAGTCACACCACCCATCCCGGGACAGAAGGTGGGGACAACCGAACTCTCCAAGTCCTCCCGGCAGTTCATCAGCAGGTACAGGATGTGTCCACCGTGCCATATATTACAGACTGCTGATAATGCCCCCGGTGTCTACTGCAAGGCAATGGTGAGGATCTGCCCCTGTTCTTTTACTGGATCACCCCTGCCTATAAATGGCCAATTGTGGTATTAGGGTTTTCTGTATAGACATAGCACAGCTGTATTTGTTGTTCAGCTGGTTCTTGTGTCCATCGTGCTCATTCAGTGAGTTAGCTCAGATATTTATCTCCCATCCTATGGAGAATTAGTGATAACATATTGGGATATTACGGCTCTACTGTGCTGTCAAACTTAGCTCTGCTACATGTGTATATTCAATTCCTTAACATAGGAGCAGATGTTCACCTTCGGTTCACGTGATTAAATCTAAAGTTCTATAAATTATTACTAAGATGTGAGTGTACGACTGGAGATTGTCATATTTACCATTCTTAACATCCAGACACTGCAGGGTGTCACCGGACAGGCAGCATTTCTGCTTCAGCGGGCAGTCAGAGTCTCGGTTGCACAGGGTCTTTTCTAGGTTGATGCAGGACAAGTTCTCCAGACTGGTGGGACACACCCCAGCGTGTTCTGTGGAGATAAAATATAGGACATATCATCTGTGTGTTCATACACCGCCACTGAATGTAGATTATAAACAGTCCTCCACCTCCATTATTATCCCTATAGAAATAGGGACCGGTGTAAAGAGGAGCCTGGTCACATCTATGGAGGGCTACCAAGACTTATCCTGCAGCTGCCTAGCACCCTCTGCACCCACACATTAGGAAGTCTGGAGAAATATTTACAATAAATAACTTCAGTTATCAGCAGAGTTACCCTTTATGTCTGACCTTTTCCATCTATAGGAGTTGGAGGTTAATATCGAAATTAAGATTTTGAGGAAGCCCCAAACTCTTAAAGGAAGAACAATGAGAACTTTCCATCTTAGATGAAGAAAAAACTGTACGAGAAGATCGAGGCAAGAAATAGAACCACCAAGGACAACTCCAGATGGTGGGAAGCCATGGTAAATGGGGCTGTGCGGCTCCTGCTGGAGGTTGATGCATTGTTTGGGTGCTGTATTTCAAAGTAAGAAGCTCGGGGTGGGGGCAATGATCTCTCCAGGGGTCTCCAGACTCTGCGATAAGAACCACAATACATCACAGGAAACAATGACCCTTCCTGTGGTGCCTATGACATTCATTCCTGTTTGAGTCTTTTAATTTCCATATCTGGTCACCAGTGCTTTTCCCTCCACCATATTTATGTACATTGCTGTTACCTTTTTCGGGGGACACACATTTCTGTCCACACTGGTCGCAGCACTTCTTATTGTCGGAGCAGTCACTGTCCGTCTTGCACTCTGCTTCTGGCAAAATCTTAGGGCACTTTTTCTTTAGTGCTGGGCATTGTCCGGGCTTCACTATAAGAGGAAGAGAAAGAAGAAGATGAAGAAGAAGAAAGGCCTCTGGTCAGACCGGAGTCTCCTTATATTGGACTTTGATTTATCATTTGAACATCACACATTTTCACCTGGGTATTACACCATCTTGGCACGACTATGTCTGTCACTCAAGACCTTCAATGTTAAGTCAACTCTGCTGTATGAGGCAGATCACTCTTCCTCATTGGTGGCCCCAGGAACATCTCCACTCTCAACAATACTCCTCTGTGCAAGGTCTGGTACTCACTAGCTCTGCTGAAACTACAGCTCCCAGGATGCTTTGACAGTCACAAGCTGAGAGTTGTAGTTTCACCACAGGTTGCAGATTACTGGTCTAGTGGGAACTCTACCTGTCACACAGGTGTGGGTGGGTTGTCATTACAGCACTGGCGTTAATATAGGGGGAGCATTAATCTGAGACTGGGCTGATGCCTGAAATTAAACGTCAGCACAATCCAAGTGAATGGAGTAAGTGACGTCTCTCACCAGTGTCAGCCCGTCCACTACCTTCTGAGACATTGGCCTGTAGGAAAAGATGCAAATCAGAGGACATACATAGAAGAGAGGAAACCTCATAGAAAACATCATAATGGGCTCAATCATATGGCGTTATAGACCTTGATATTCCATTGTCGTTTGATGACTGGCCTAGAAGGGGAGACGAGTGGAAAAGACATGTAACGAGTTACCAGTTCCTGGATTTTCCAGCTTATAGAAGTGGAGATCTATGTGCTGATTATTTCCCTTGAGTTAACAAATGTCCCTATTACTCATGAAGGTCTATGTACAATCTACTAGAGACTTTTTGGTGGAACATGAGTGACGGGCTTAGGCCGGGTCTAGAGATCTGGTCCAGGAAACATTGTATTACATCGTCACCATTGAGTCACATGAGATCGTCAGAATAATAAGAGGAAGTCACATTATGTAGAAGTGGACGGACTATAACTTATCTGATGTATGTGGAGGTAAAATAGTGCAATGGTCATATGATGAGACCTGATATTTATGACTGTACAGTAGCAGCGACCGACTAATAGATCTAAATCCAACTCCTCAAAGGGAAGTCAACTCATGCCATGATTGCCCAGCCAGCAAAGCCAGATCATAATGGCCAAAAGAGAATATCTACCTCCCGAAGGTCTCAACCATTAAGTTCCATCCAGTCCTTCCAGACACACCTAGCAGCAACATATGGGAGCATCACCAATTTCTTTCCCCAGGGACCTCCAGCGTTTCATCACAGCTTAATAGTCGCCCCCTTACCAGTGGCATAGCTATAGGAGTCACAGCGGTCACAGTTGTGACCAGGCCCTGTAGACAGGCAGGTCCCGCACCATCTCTGACCTCAGTTACTGTGGTCGTTATGTAGTAAGCTACACGGGCTCCTGTTACTTCAATAACAGTATGTTTACCCCGTTATGCTTTTGAGTTGGGTTCTGGGTCGGCAGTGCTGAGTCCCGAAGCTGTTCAGCATCAGGACATTGTATGTGTGGCGCACAAAACGTTATAATGCTGAATAGTATCATGATCTAGTGTTGTGCCCAGAAATGAGGAGGACCCAATTCCAGAGTGGGGAGAGTAATTACAAGGATACTTAGGATGAGACACATCAGCTCAGCCTGATAGGCCTATAATGAGAGTATTATGTGTGATACTCTCTACTGAGTCACTGTATTTAATCCTATCATGTATAATACTGCCTGCTGTGCTATGTATCTAATCCTCTCATGTGTGATACTGTCCGCTGAGTAGTGTATCTAAGCCTATAATGTATGGTACTGTCTGCTGAGCTGTGTATCTAATCCTATCATGTGTGATACTGTCTGCTGAGCTGTGTATCTAATCCTATCATGTGTGATACTGTCTGCTGAGCTGTGTATCTAATTCTATCTTGTGTGATACTATCTGCTGAGCCACTGTATCTAATTCTATCTAATCCTGAGACTCCAGAAACGCTCCAGACTTTAGGTGATGCATCTACGGGTCACATAAGAGACACTGTGATGCTGCTCTGAAAGTCACGGGCAGGCTGCGGCTGATGACAATGAAGAGAAATTGGGGGAGGGACAAGAAGAACTTTTGCACCGTGGCCCATGAGCGTTTAGCTACGTCCCTGCCCCTCACCTTTCACTGTTGGAGTGCACTGGCGTTGACAGTTAGAACAGCAGCAACGGTCACTTCCTGGGCACTGATTATCTGTGTGGCAGTTTGAGGGGGAGGGTCGCACATAAATACAGATTGAGTTGTCGAAGTATGGGCAGGGATTCATCTTATCTGCAAAGAGATAACAGGGTAGATGTAATTATTTTTGTAGTTATTAACGTTCACCTCTAGATGACTCCAATATTAACAATTCTCCAGTACTGCCACCAAGGTGGTCTCTGCTAGTAACGATAATCCCCTCTGTACTGACACCTGTAGTCCCCACTTGTAACTGTGATTTCCTCCAATACTGACCCCTGTGCTCCTCACTAGTAACTGTGATCTCCTCCAACACTGATCCCTGTGATCCTCACTAGTAACTGTGATCCCCTCCAATACTGACCACTGTGGTACCCCACTAGTAACTGTAATCCCCTCCAATACTGACCCCTTTGGTCCCCACCAGTAACTGTGATCCCCTCCGATGCTGACCCTTGTGGTCCTCACTAGTAACTGTGATCCCCTTCGATACTGACCCCTAGGTACTCCACTACTAACTGTGATCCCCTTCAATACTGACCACTATGCTCCCCACTAGTAACTGTAATCTCGGCAATTCTGAAACCAGTCGCATCCCTACAGGTGCAAGTTTGATTATTTAATTATCCACCTCACAGCCCTCATAGGAAAACTGATTATGAATAATTTTCATCTCATCCCATTTACCTTCTAGGGGAAGCAGGCAGCGCTTCCTACAGCCAGAATAACAGCATTTGCTCTTCCCCTTGCAGTCTTGGTCTATGTCACATTCATTTTCATAAATCATGGAATCTTGACAGGTCGGGTAGTCTACGTCTGCAGGACAAGTCCCCGGCTTCTCTGAAATCCAACCATTGATATGTAATAAGACAAGCAGCAACGAGAAGAGACACAGGGCACAGCGAAGGTCACAGGTCAACCGGGGTGTAATCATTTATCATTGTGAAGATATTCTAATGTCCTTCTAGTCCATATCTGGGGTTCTGAATAATAAACGTGGTGCATCTCATGGGAGTTATATTCTGTGAGGTAATTTATTATAAAACGATTGATACATGACCCCCCTAATATTGTGTATTGATTATTTTCATGTTCACATGGTTTATACTCATGGGTTGGAACATTAGTTGTACCTCTCAGGTAAAAGGGGTTCTCCAATTCAGAAAACACATTTTCATATACCTATTCATAAACATATACTTCATTAGGGCGTTAATAGAGCCTGAATAGAATGTTCTCTGTTCAGGATTTACAACTCTTGGCCCCAGTGGAGAACAGTTACTTAGATTGTCTCTCTCTCTGGAGGACCTGCCCTGTCCGGCATTACACAAACAACACATTTGTACGTGCACTGTGTAATGCTTCATTTCTCCTGAGTGGGGCTATAGGAAAATACAACACTTACTGCCAGGTTTCCCCACAGATCACTGCTGATTGCTGGGGCTCCCAACACCAGGATACATTGTGATCTGCTTATTACCAATGTACCTTATAAACAAGTACTGATTATCGTAAGCGGAGGACGATGAAGCTCCCCAAGCCAAAGAGAACCAAAATGTAAAAATATCTATAGATTATTTTCAAACTTTCTACAGCAAAGCCCAGAAGATCTACATGGAGTTTGGTTACTCACCAGCTAATTCTGTCTCAGGTCTGTATCTTTCCACGGTGCTTACATAACTCAAGGCGAGCAGTAGAAGGAGACTCACCACTGGAGACATGTCTGACTGCTGGAGATCTGGATGAGAGCAGATGTCATGTATTTATACAGATCATACAAGGAAGGAGGAAGGGAGGAACATTACAGAACCTGTTCAGAGAACCTGCTGCAAGATGTCACACAATGTCACACGATGTTCTCTGGACATCATTGCCTAATAGAAAAACGTAATTGTGTACACCTTATGTGACTCTAAGTCTTGGCAACTGCTAAGTGTTACAAATTGAGGGTGATAATGTAAGGAAAATTGGGGGAATTAATGTGAGGTACTTGGGGATACTAAAATAATAACCCCATCGCATTAATATTAAGTAACCCCATGTGCCTCATATTAGTTAGTTACCGATGTGATATGTGAGGCGCGGTACTAAAGTGAGGCACATGGTGGCAGCGGCAAAGATGGAGGGGTACCCTCTCTAGAGCGCACTCATGTACTGTTGGAGCAGAAGAGAGACCAGTTTTTGACAAGTGCAATGCGGGGGTTGAATGACGCTGAATTGGGTGAGTTTAGAATATGTGCGGGCGGCCGTGCAGCCTAAAGGAAACTCTGCTCAATAAAGGATCTTCACTTGCAGCGCTGCCCAAATCTCTCTTATTTCAAGGGAAACCTAATTGATTTCTAACCTTTCAACAAACTGCATAACTCAATAGTGCAAGTGAATAAAATAAACTTTGTAATATATCTTATTAGGGAAAAATGCCTCTTTCTCTACTTGTGAGCAAATACCTCTCTACCTCTCCTCCCCTGAACTGATCACTCACTGCTGAAATAGCTCTGGAGAGATGGGACAAATTATCGGCTCATGGAATGAATCAGGTAAAATGCTGCTAATAGTAGTCTCTGGAGAGGGAAGGGAGCTGCTGGAGGAAGACAGAGGCAGTGACACACAGAGACTGTTGCAACTTCTAGTAAGTGTTCTTATCTCTCACCCCAGTGTTGGATTCATAGCTTCACTGCACAGTACTGCTGTATAATGTCCTCCATGATGCTGCTTCTGAGGGTATGCTATAGAGAGATATATAAGGAAAATGTCTGCAACTTTCTAATATACTTCAAGCCGTCACCAATTGTAAGATATATGCTTGATGTCAGTGAATGGAATCATTCTTGTCAGAGGCTTAAAACTGGTCTTGTCCTAATACTTTTCAGAGCTTAGTGTTTGTCACAATTTTATCCAGTCTAGACAATCCTCTGTGAACTAAACAGATCAGCAAATCCCAGAAAACGGAATAAAATCGACTTAATATCACAGATAAAGGCCCTTACTAATACGAGGCTACGTACATTTTGAGTCCCAGCAGGATGCAGGTAAGCCACATGCTACATGGCGAGAGACGAGAGATGGCACAGGTGCAAAATACTAATGTACAGCCACTACCACAGCTATTATCCATGACTGGGGGGGGGGGGGGGGGGCGGGGTTGCTTAGTATTATCACAGCACACACATAAGGGTCCCATAAGGTGCTAGTCACATGGTTATGTGTAGTGCACCATGCTGGCTCACCGCCTATTAGTTACACCTATACAAACAGATCAGACGTGCTGGCCAGCACCTGCTAAGTGTATCACACATAGTAGAGACACCCCAAAATATAAACTAATACCCAGGGCCGCACCGTCTATGAGGCGAGATGAGCTTCACACCTCAATTAGTGGCCTGAAACCAGCCGCCATCACCCCTACTGCACTAATTGTTCCTGCGTCTATAGGACACAGAAACAATTACATGACTAAGTGCTGAATGGCCAAGCACATTTGGTGCCTGACCATTTAGCGCCTTACAATGATGCTGATTGGCAGGGTACAATGACTTGCCCCACCAATCAGTGCCTTTCAACAACGATTTTTCTCTACTCATGGGCACTATATAGGCATTATACTGAATGTGGGCAGCTATAGGGCCATTATACTGTGCGAGGAGGCACTATAGGGGCATTATACTGTGTGAGGAGGTACTATAGGGGCATTATACTGCATGGGGGAAGCTATGGGGGCATTATACTGTGTGCTGGTCCACTATGAAGGCATTATACTGTGAGGGGGGCACTATGGGGCATTACACTGTGGGGAGGCACCATGAGAACATTGTAATGTGTGGGGGGTACTATGGAGCATTATACTGTGTTTGGGGTACTCTGAGAGTATGATAATGTATGGGAGTCACTATGGGGCATTATATTGTGTGCTAGTCCATTATGGGAGCATTATACTGTATGGTGGGCACTATGGGGCATTATACTATGCGGTGGCACTATGAGAACATGATAATGTGTGGGGGCACTATGGGGCATTATATTGTGTGCTAGACCATAATGGAGGCATTATACTGTTTGGGGGGTACTAATGGGCATTATACTGTGTGGTGGCACTATGAGAACATGATAATGTGTGAGGGGCACTATTGGATTATAGGTTGGGGAGGCACTATGAGAACATGATAATGTGTGGGGGCACTATGGGGCATTATACTGTGGGAGGCACTATGAGAACATGATAATGTGTGGGGTGCACTATGGGGCATTATACTGTGGGAGGCACTATGAGAACATGATAATGTGTGGGGGCACTATGGGGCATTATACTGTGGGAGACACTATGAGAACATGATAATGTGTGGGGGGCACTATGGGGCATTATACTGTGGGAGGCACTATGAGAACATGATAATGTGTGGGGGGCACTATGGGGCATTATACTGTGGGAGGCACTATGAGAACATGATAATGTGTGGGGGCACTATGAGAACATGATAATGTGTGGGGGGCACTATGGGGCATTATACTGTGGGAGGCACTATGAGAACATGATAATGTGTGGGAGGCACTATGAGAACATGATAATGTGTGGGGGGCACTATGGGGCATTACACTGTGTGAGCTGAACTGGGTCTGTATGGGCTTGGATTGGGCGGGCTTAGAGGCGTAACTTAACAAAAATTAGAGTTGTCCCTCTTTACAATACTTGAAAGTTGGGAAGTATGCCTCAATTATGAGAGCCGGACAATGTCAAGACGGATTTTTAGTCTTTGAAGGTAAACAGAAATGTTCACATTTACAGACGGCAAGCAGAGAACGTGAAAATGGTGAGGAATTGATACACATGGAGAAGTCTAAAGTTAGCAAATACCTCTCTACCTCTCCTCCCCTGAACTGATCACTCACTGCTGAAATAGCTCTGGAGAGATGGGACAAATTATCGGCTCATGGAATGAATCAGGTAAAATGCTGCTAATAGTAGTCTCTGGAGAGGGAAGGGAGCTGCTGGAGGAAGACAGAGGCAGTGACACACAGAGACTGTTGCAACTTCTAGTAAGTGTTCTTATCTCTCACCCCAGTGTTGGATTCATAGCTTCACTGCACAGTACTGCTGTATAATGTCCTCCATGATGCTGCTTCTGAGGGTATGCTATAGAGAGATATATAAGGAAAATGTCTGCAACTTTCTAATATACTTCAAGCCGTCACCAATTGTAAGATATATGCTTGATGTCAGTGAATGGAATCATTCTTGTCAGAGGCTTAAAACTGGTCTTGTCCTAATACTTTTCAGAGCTTAGTGTTTGTCACAATTTTATCCAGTCTAGACAATCCTCTGTGAACTAAACAGATCAGCAAATCCCAGAAAACGGAATAAAATCGACTTAATATCACAGATAAAGGCCCTTACTAATACGAGGCTACGTACATTTTGAGTCCCAGCAGGATGCAGGTAAGCCACATGCTACATGGCGAGAGACGAGAGATGGCACAGGTGCAAAATACTAATGTACAGCCACTACCACAGCTATTATCCATGACTGGGGGGGGGGGGTGGGGTTGCTTAGTATTATCACAGCACACACATAAGGGTCCCATAAGGTGCTAGTGACGTGGTTATGTGTAGTGCACCATGCTGGCTCACCGCCTATTAGTTACACCTATACAAACAGATCAGACGTGCTGGCCAGCACCTGCTAAGTGTATCACACATAGTAGAGACACCCCAAAATATAAACTAATACCCAGGGCCGCACCGTCTATGAGGCGAGATGAGCTTCACACCTCAATTAGTGGCCTGAAACCAGCCGCCGTCACCCCTACTGCACTAATTGTTCCTGCGTCTATAGGACACAGAAACAATTACATGACTAAGTGCTGAATGGCCAAGCACATTTGGTGCCTGACCATTTAGCGCCTTACAATGATGCTGATTGGCAGGGTACAATGACTTGCCCCACCAATCAGTGCCTTTCAACAACGATTTTTCTCTACTCATGGGCACTATATAGGCATTATACTGAATGTGGGCAGCTATAGGGCCATTATACTGTGCGAGGAGGCACTATAGGGGCATTATACTGTGTGAGGAGGTACTATAGGGGCATTATACTGCATGGGGGAAGCTATGGGGGCATTATACTGTGTGCTGGTCCACTATGAAGGCATTATACTGTGAGGGGGGCACTATGGGGCATTACACTGTGGGGAGGCACCATGAGAACATTGTAATGTGTGGGGGGTACTATGGAGCATTATACTGTGTTTGGGGTACTCTGAGAGTATGATAATGTATGGGAGTCACTATGGGGCATTATATTGTGTGCTAGTCCATTATGGGAGCATTATACTGTATGGTGGGCACTATGGGGCATTATACTATGCGGTGGCACTATGAGAACATGATAATGTGTGGGGGCACTATGGGGCATTATATTGTGTGCTAGACCATAATGGAGGCATTATACTGTTTGGGGGGTACTAATGGGCATTATACTGTGTGGTGGCACTATGAGAACATGATAATGTGTGAGGGGCACTATTGGATTATAGGTTGGGGAGGCACTATGAGAACATGATAATGTGTGGGGGCACTATGGGGCATTATACTGTGGGAGGCACTATGAGAACATGATAATGTGTGGGGTGCACTATGGGGCATTATACTGTGGGAGGCACTATGAGAACATGATAATGTGTGGGGGCACTATGGGGCATTATACTGTGGGAGACACTATGAGAACATGATAATGTGTGGGGGGCACTATGGGGCATTATACTGTGGGAGGCACTATGAGAACATGATAATGTGTGGGGGGCACTATGGGGCATTATACTGTGGGAGGCACTATGAGAACATGATAATGTGTGGGGGCACTATGAGAACATGATAATGTGTGGGGGGCACTATGGGGCATTATACTGTGGGAGGCACTATGAGAACATGATAATGTGTGGGAGGCACTATGAGAACATGATAATGTGTGGGGGGCACTATGGGGCATTACACTGTGTGAGCTGAACTGGGTCTGTATGGGCTTGGATTGGGCGGGCTTAGAGGCGTAACTTAACAAAAATTAGAGTTGTCCCTCTTTACAATACTTGAAAGTTGGGAAGTATGCCTCAATTATGAGAGCCGGACAATGTCAAGACGGATTTTTAGTCTTTGAAGGTAAACAGAAATGTTCACATTTACAGACGGCAAGCAGAGAACGTGAAAATGGTGAGGAATTGATACACAAGGAGAAGTCTAAAGTTACCGGACTCCTCATTAGATGATGATTGTCATGATCACCACTCAATGCTCATGTGACTATAAAAGGTTACTCCCTTGTTACGGCCTGTAAGGCATTATGTGGAAGCCTGCCGGGCCAGCACAGGAGGTCATGTGATCATTGAGTTCAATTTCACACGAATCGTTGTCACCAAGTTCCGTATTAGGCCGACAAGAGCGCACTGGTAACACACAGGCCCACACACATGGAGTCTGTCTAGCATTAAACAGGTTAATTTTTAGCACACTGGCATTTAGAGGGTTAACACAGCTAAGTGATACTTTCCTTTCCGAGGTCGTGGGGAGTTCGATCAGTAAGGAACAAAATGTATACATTTTAATATTAAATATATAAAAATACAGTGCTTAAAAAGGTTACAAGTATGTTATAATAAAAATGACACACAGATAAGCAAAAACAGATACAAAAATAAAAAGGAATGAAATGAAGAATAACAGAACAGCAATGTGGTCGCATCTCCCGTGTCTGACCCTGTTTGGTTATTGATTTGCCATTTTGAAAGGGTCCAAACAAGACCCCTCACCCCTCCTCCAGGTCATGTGAGAGGGGGGCTAATAACATGCAAAAAAGCGGAAGATTGACGGACACAATTGTATCTGATGTCATCACCTCCTTATAGGACTCTCCTAGTGAGATACTACGGCCGGCAGGTTACAGCAAGTATTTTACAAAGATTTATAGGAAATATGAAGAATTAGAACCAATATTCAATTCTGTGGTTTCCCCGAGAATCATCTGAGTCCCCTGATAATAATTACATAGCTGGGTAATAGAACATGTAATAGGACAGGGGTGACTATGAAGGATTATATTTCTGTTGTCCCTTACAGACATTTCTATAGACGTGTGTCCTGGGGTCTGGCCGTCCGGCTTCCTAAGCATTTCCAGCAGTAGCCCCTTGGTGAGCCGGGAGACGCACAGACACATTTGGTCTTTGAGTTTATATGTAAATGACGGATTGATGTCCCTGGCAGAGGACTCCGGATCATCATCCAAATTAGAACAGGAAGATTGATGCCTATGTAACATAACTCTGAACAATGATGACGTTTATTTACCTGTGGCTGCCCGCCCCATGTCCGCTCAACACTTCTCCTCCTGACACACCTCATGCAGGTAAAGTCCCTCCAGGAAACACGAGTCACCTCCTGAGATTTCATCACCTTCTTCTGCGTATTTCCTCGTGTGATATTAAACAATTCACAGACCTAATTATTGCATTGTTATATATATCCCATGACTATGAGGAACTGGTGACATCGTGACCGGCATTCACAGGGCGTAAGAAGAGCAATAAAACCCAGAGTCATGTTCTGAGAGTAAAGATTTATTACACCCCTACCCCCTTATTATAACAATAAAGCCAGGATCTCTATATGAGGTATCACAGGAATTATGGACAGCAGGGGAGGGATGAGCGGGGGATAAATACTGGGAATACGAGGGGTCTAGAGACATGTTACTATGCAGCAGTGCTTCTAGGCGAGATCTCCTCCGTAACATGGCGTCTGAAGGAACATACGACAATTATTTGCTCTCATAGATTGTGTATAAATCAAAAGCAAAATAACCTGGTCAGTTGTAAAATCATACACACATAGGTACAGTTTAGGCCCAGTCTATATGTGCTGTACATGAGCCCGGTCTGTATGTGTTATGTATTGGCCAAATTTATATGTGCTGTATATGGGCCCAGTCTGTATGTGCTGTATATGGGCCTGATCTGTATATGCTATATATGGGCCTGGACTGTATGTACTGTATATGGGTCCAGTCTATATCTACTGTATATGGGTCCGGTCTGTATGTGCTGTATATGGGCCTGCTCTGTATGTGCTATATATGGGCCCGGACTATATGTGCCCAGTCTATATGTGCTGTATATGGGCCTGCTCTGTATGTGCTGTATATGGGCCTGCTCTGTATGTGCTGTATATGGGCCTGCTCTGTATGTACTGTATATGGGTCCAGTCTATATGTGCTGTATATGGGCACAGTCTATATGTGCTATATATTGCCCAGTCTGTATGCGTTATGTATGTGCCTGGTCTGATTCTACTGTATATGGGCTCAGTCTGTATATGCAATATGGGCCAGGTCTATATATGTTATATGGGCCCAGTTTATATGTGCTGTATATGGGCCCATTCTGTAAGTGCTGTATATGGGCCCAGTCTGTAAGTTCTGTATATGGGCCTGTTCTGCAGGGCCTCATTATCATTGGAGCTCTTGGAGCTCCAGCTCCAGGCCTCGTGTTCCCCCTCGCCCAGAGCGGTCCCCGGCCCCCGGCGACTTCCATATTCAATTGTACCTGCGTCCTTAGGATGCAGGTACAATTGAATACAATGATGGAGCTGCAGGGAGCTAGCTCCCTTGTTTGCTATTTGCTGCAACCTATAGAACACAGGGATTGTATCCCTGCACAGTCGCGATGACGTTATCATGCTGGAGGCATCACGTCATCATGCCAGTGTACACTTCAGGCCTAATGTGGCTGAGTAGGTTGGAGCTAGGTTCATCGTGGGAACTGGCCAGGCTCGGTGAGTACAGTTCTTTTTTATTTATTCGGGGCGCTATATGCAGGTAGGTGTGTGTCACTATCTACAAGAGGGAGGGTGTTACAAGGGGGGTGTATCACACTATCTACAAGAGGGGGGTGTATGGCACTATCTACAAGGAGGGGTATATGGCACTATTTACAAGGGGTGGGGGTGAGGGGTGTATGGCACTATTTACAGGGGTGGGGGTGAGGGGTGTATGGCACTTTTTACAAGGGGGGCTATGTGGCACTACCTGCAAGGGGGCTGTGTAGCACTATCTACAAGGGGGGCTTTGAGGCACTATCTACAAGGGTGATGTATGGCACTATCTACAAGGAGGGGCTGTGTGGCACTATCTACAAGGGGGGCTGTGTGGCACTATCTACAATGGGGGCTGAGTGGCACTATCTCCAGGGGGGCTGTGTCGCACTATCTACAAGGGGGCTGTGTGTCACTATCTACAAGGGGGGCTGTGTGGCACTATCTACAAGGGGGGCTGAGTGGCACTATCTACAAGGGGGTACTGTGTGGCACCATCTACAAGGGTGTGTGTGTGGTACTATCTACAAGGGGGGGCTGTGTGGCACTACCTACAAGGGGGGCTGTGTGGCACTATATACAAGGGGGGCTGTGTGGCACTATCTACAAGGGGGGCTGTGTGGCACTATCTAAAATGGGGAGCTGTATGGCACTATCTACACGGGGTGGGGGTGAGGGGCTGTATGGCACTATTTACAAGGTAGGACTGTGTGGCACTATCTACAAAGGGGGGTGTGGCACTATCTACAAGGGGGCTGAGTGGCACTATCTCCAGGGGGGCTGTGTGGCACTATCTACAATGGGGACTGTGTGGCACTATCTACAATGGGGAGCTGTATGGCACTATCTACAAGGGGTGGGGGTGAGGGGGTGTATGGCACGTTTTTACAAGGGGGGCTGTGTGACACTGTCTACAAGGGGACTGTGTGGCACTATCTACAAGGGTGAGTGTGTGGCATTATCTAAAAGGGGGGGGCTGTGTGGCACTACCTACAAGGGGGGCCATGTGGCACTATCTTCAATGGGGGGCTGTGTGTCACTATCTACAAGAGGGGACATTGTGGTACTATATACAAGGGGGGCTGTGTGGCACTATATACAAGGCGGGCTGTGTGGCACTATCTACAAGTGTGGTTAAGTGCCACTATCTCCAGGGGGGCTGTGTGGCACTATCTACAAGGGGGGCTGTGTGGCACTATCTACAATGGGGAGCTGTATGGCACTATCTACAAGGGGTGGGGGTGAGGGGCTGTATGGCACTATTTACAAGGTAGGACTGTGTGGCACTATCTACAAAGGGGGGTGTGGCACTATCTACAAGGGGGCTGAGTGGCACTATCTCCAGGGGGGCTGTGTGGCACTATCTACAATGGGGACTGTGTGGCACTATCTACAATGGGGAGCTGTATGGCACTATCTACAAGGGGTGGGGGTGAGGGGGTGTATGGCACGTTTTTACAAAGGGGGCTGTGTGACACTGTCTACAAGGGGACTGTGTGGCACTATCTACAAGGGTGAGTGTGTGGCATTATCTAAAAGGGGGGGGCTGTGTGGCACTACCTACAAGGGGGGCCATGTGGCACTATCTTCAATGGGGGGCTGTGTGTCACTATCTACAAGAGGGGACATTGTGGTACAATGTATATACAAGGGGGGCTGTGTGGCACTATATACAAGGCGGGCTGTGTGGCACTATCTACAAGTGTGGTTAAGTGCCACTATCTCCAGGGGGGCTGTGTGGCACTATCTACAAGGGGGGCTGTGTGGCACTATCTACAATGGGGAGCTGTATGGCACTATCTACAAGGGGTGGGGGTGAGGGGGTGTATGGCACTTTTTACAAGGGGGGCTGTGTGGCACTACCTACAAGGGGGGCTGTGTGGCACTATCTACAAGGGGGGCTTTGTGGCACTATCTACAAGGGGGATGTATGGCACTATCTACAAGGAGGGACTGTGTGGCACTATCTACAAGGGTGAGTGTGTGGCATTATCTACAAGGGGGGCTGTGTGGCACTACCTACAAGGGGGGCCATGTGGCACTATCTTCAATGGGGGGCTGTGTGTCACTATCTACAAGAGGGTACATTGTGGTACTATATACAAGGGGGGCTGTGTGGCACTATATACAAGGCGGGCTGTGTGGCACTATCTACAACTGTGGTTAAGTGCCACTATCTCCAGGGGAGCTGTTTGGCACTATCTACAAGGGGGGCTGTGTGGCACTATCTACAATGGGGAGCTGTATGGCACTATCTACAAGGGGTGGGGGTGAGGGGGTGGATGGCACTTTTTACAAGGGGGGCTGTGTGGCACTACCTACAAGGGGGGCTGTGTGGCACTATCTACAAGGGGGGCTTTGTGGCACTATCTACAATGGGGAGCTGTATGGCACTATCTACAAGGGGTGGGGGTGAGGGGGTGTATGGCACGTTTTTACAAGGGGGGCTGTGTGACACTGTCTACAAGTGGACTGTGTGGCACTATCTACAAGGAGGGACTGTGTGGCACTATCTACAAGGGTGAGTGTGTAGCATTATCTACAAGGGGGGGCTGTGTGGCACTACCTACAAGGGGGGCCATGCGGCACTATCTTCAATGGGGGGCTGTGTGTCACTATCTACAAGGGGGACATTGTGGTACTATATACAAGTGGGGCTGTGTGGAACTATATACAAGGCAGGCTGTGTGGCACTATCTACAAGTGTGGTTAAGTGCCACTATCTCCAGGGGGGCTGTGTGGCTCTATCTACAAGGGGGTCTGTGTGGCACTATCTACAATGGGGAGCTGTATGGCACTATCTACAAGGGGTGGGGGTGAGGGGGTGTATGACACTTTTTACAAGGGGGGCTGTGTGGCACTATCTACAAGGGAGGCTGTGTGGCACTATCTACAAGGGGGGCTGAGTGGCACTATCTCCAAGGAGGGACTGTGTGGCACTATCTACAAGGAGGGACTGTGTGGCACTATCTACAAGGGGGGCTGAGTGGCACTATCTCCAGGGGGGGGGGGGCTGTGTATGGCACTATCTACAAGGAGGGACTGTATGGCACTATCTACAAGGGGGTACTGTGTGGCACCATCTACAAGGATGTGTGTGGCACTATCTACAAGGGGGGCTGTGTGGCACTACCTACAAGGGGGCCATGTGGCACTATCTTCAATGGGGGCTGTGTGTCACTATCCACAAGAGGGGACTATGTGGCACTATATACAAGGGGGGCTGCGTGGCACTATATACAAGGGGGGCTGTATGGCACTATCTACAAGGGGCGGGCTGTGTGGAACTACCTACAAGGGGGGCCATGTGGCACTATCTTCAATGGGGGGCTGTGTGTCACTATCTACAAGACAGGACTGTGTGGCACTATATACAAGGTGGACTGTGTGGCACTATCTACAAGTGTGGTTGAGTGCCACTATTTCTAGGAGGGCTGTGTGACACTATCTACAAGGGGGGCTGTGTGGCACTATCTACAAGGGGTGGGGGTGAGGGGGTGTATGGCACTTTTTACTAGGGGGACTGTGTGTCACTACCTACAAGGGGGGCTGTGTGGCACTATCTACAAAGGGGACTTTGTGGCACTATCTACAAGGGGGATATATGGCACTATCTACAAGGAGGGGCTGTGTGGCACTTTCTCCAAGGGGGCTGTGTGGCACTACCTACAAGGGGAGCCATGTGTCACTATCTACAATGGGGGTCTGTGTGTCACTATCTACAAGAGGGGACTTTGTGGCTCTATATAGAAGGGGGGCTGTGTGGCACTATATAGAAGGGGGGCTGTGTGGCACTATCTACAAAGGGGACTTTGTGGCACTATCTACAAGGGGGATGTATGGCACTATCTACAAGGAGGGGCTGTGTGGCACTTTCTCCAAGGGGGCTGTGTGGCACTACCTACAAGGGGAGCCATGTGTCACTATCTACAATGGGGGTCTGTGTGTCACTATCTACAAGAGGGGACTTTGTGGCACTATATACAAGGGGGGCTGTGTGGCACTATCTACATGGGGGGCTGTGTGGCACTATCTACAATGGGGGGCTGTGTGGCACTATCTACAATGGGGGCTGTGTGACACTATCTACAAGGGGGGCTGTGTGGCACTATCTACAATGGGGGGCTGTGTGACACTATCTACACGGGGGTGGGGTGTGGCACTATCTACAAGGGTGAGTGTGTGGCATTATCTACAATGGGGGCTGTGTGACACTATCTACAAGGGGGGCTGTGTGGCACTATCTACAATGGGGGGCTGTGTGACACTATCTACATGGGGGTGGGGTGTGGCACTATCTACAAAGGGTGGGGGTGAGGAGGTGTATGGCACTTTTTACAAGGGGGGGCTGTGTGACACTGTCTACAAGGGGGCTGTGTGGCACTATCTACAAGGGGCCGTGTGGCACAATCTACAAGGGGATGTATGACACTATCTACAAGGGGGCTGTGTGGCACTATCTACAATGAGGGTTTGTGTGGCACTATCTAAAAGGGGGACTGTGTGGCACCATTTACAAGGCTGTGTGTATGTGTGGCACTATCTACAAGAGGGGACTGTGTGGCACTATCTACAAAGGGAGTGTGACACTATCTACAAGGGGGGCTGTGTGGCACTATATACAAGGGGGTGGCTGTGTGGCATTATCTCCAAGGGGGGATGTGTGGCACTATCTACAATGGTGGCTGTGTAGCACTATCTACAAGGAGGGACTGTGTAGCACCATCTACAAGAGCGGTGTGACACTATCTACAAGTGGGAACTGTGTGGCCCCATCTACAAGGAGAACTGTGTAGCACTACATACAAGGGGGTTATGTCACTACCTACAAAGGGGTGTATGGGCCTATCTACAAGGGGGGCTGTGTGGCACTTTCTACAAGGGGGGCTGTGTGTGTGGCCCTAATAACAAGGGGGACATTGTATGGCACCATCTACATAGGGTGTGTGTGTGTGTGTGTGTGTGTGTGTGTGTGTCTCACTACCTACAAGGAAATAGGGTGTGGCATTACCTACAAGGGATGTGTGAGGACCACCTACAGGGGGGAGTATGGCACTATCTACAGAGGCAGGTGGCGCACTTCCTACAGCGTCCACTTTGTGGCACTATCTGCAGGGACCACTGTGTGGCACTGCCTACCGAGGGCAATGTGCAATACTCTCTGCTGACCCGCTGTATCTAAGCCTATCGTGTGACACTGTGTGCTGAACTGTTGTATCTAATCCTATCATGTCTGATAATGTCTGTTGAGACAATGTAGACCCTAACATCACCGCTGTTATAGATACATATTATGTTAATATACATAGTCTCCCAGCTGGGCCCCGTCACATGCCACAAACGCTAATTTGACATTACCCCGTGCTCAGTTGGCGCTCGCACCGCCCCACCGTCACCAGCAGGCATAAGATTGAACATGTTCCTTTGGTGTCGTTTACAACTGGTGAGTAGATCACGAACCTATGTGTAGACAGTGTAGTATTAAACAGTGTGGGGTAGCTCAAGATCAATTTTTTCAATTAGCTAGTAATTTTGGGGGATAGGCTCATACTTGATTGGCATGGTGCAATGGAAGTGGATGCTGCAATATAAGTAAATCATGAGGTGGGGCAGGTTAGGAACTGTCTAATGTATTGAAAAGTAGCTGTATTAACGTATTTACTTTTTTCTTTAGGTGACGTTAAGAACCTGACCACTACTTGGTGTGAGTAGATTCCAGGCTCCTTCTACCTGTATTTCCTGTGTACTGGCTGCCCAGCAGGCATAGAATTGAACTTGTCCCTTTGGTGTCATTTACGGCTTCATGCACACAACCGTAGTGGTGTGCACGGGCCGGTATTTGCGGCTCAAACGGACGCGGAGTGTCATCAGCGGGCGCCCGCAAATCACGAAACGTGCACATTGCCGTGTGCATTAATTTTAACGAGCGTGGAGCGTAAATAGGGCCGTAATTAGACATGTCCTGTCTTTTTCCGGTCCAGGCTCCCAGGCAATGCACGGACTGTAGAAACCACTGCATGCGCACATTGAAATGAATGGGCCCGCAATTCTGCAATTCTGCTGCTATAAAAACATGTTTGTGTGCATGGGACCTAAAACGAAAGTAGTCAAACTGGCTTATTTATAACACTGCACTAGATAGGAAGGGGATGATTATATATTGTGTTAGGCTGATGTCACCTTTTTTTTTTTCTAGCAGTTTTTAAGCACTTTTTTTTAGCACAGGAGTGCATACAAAGAGCGACATATCAGTTTTTTCTTTATACTTTTCTGTCTTTTAGGATCCACTTTTGTATTTGACTAAAAAAACTGTGACAAAAAAACTGTGACACCAGCCTTAAGGAAATATTCTAAGAGCCCTCTGTCTATATGCGGCCTCATATTTCAGTTCATCCTCATTCAAGTGAATGGAGCTGAACTGCAATACCAGACACAGCCAGAGGACCAACGTGATGCTGTTTAAAAAAACAATGTTTTTAGAGTCCTGGACAACCCCTTTAAAAATAGAATGCTGCCTAAAGTACATTAATTCTGTAAATGAGACCGCCTCTGTTGCTAAAACGAAAGTACAGAAATATTCAAGTGAGCACTTTGCACCTTCGGCTGTGAGCAGTGCTCATTGTCAGCCTGGAGATGGCTCTCATAGACGTTCTATGTAAGCCGACTTCAGCCTGACAGGGAGAGCTGCTGACAGCCGAAGGTGCAAAGCGCTCAGCTGAATACATCTGCACCTTCGTTTCGGCAACGGTGGCGGTCTCAGCATCCGGACCCAATTCTGGTATGTGTCTATGACATTTCAAAAGTTTGATGAAAGTGCAGCTATTATTTCATGTGCATTAACCTGCCGGAGAAGCCAGACAAAAAAAACTATAAAGCGTAGGCGTTGGTGGTATAGTGGTAATTATAGCTGCTTTCCAAGCCGTTGACCCGGGTTCGATTCCCGGCCAATGCATGAAATAGGCATTTTTTTTTGTTTTAAGCTTTTTGTGAACAAACTCTGCAAATCCTTCTGCTGATCTTGCATTGTTTGTACTAATTTAGCTGAAACGTAGAACGCAGAAAAAGTAGAGATGCTTTGTAGGTGTTGGTGTTATATTGATTTGTAAGGGTATGTTCACACGCAGTGGTTTCAGACGTTATTCGGGTGTTTTACGCCTCAAATTCCGCCTGAAAAAACGCCCCTAATACGCCTACAAACATCTGCCCATTGCTTTCACTGGGAATTACGATGTTCTGTTCCCACGAGCCTTTATTTTACGCTTCACTGTCAAAAAACGGAGCGTAAAAGACGCTCCGTAAAAAGAAGTGCAGGACACTTTGAGGAGTTTTTTGGAGCTGATTTTCCATTGAGCAATATGAAAAACGCCTCAAAAACGCCTCAAAAAAGTCTGAAAAGAAGCCTCAAAAGAAGCTCCAAATTTCATTCTCAGCTTCAAAAACGCCTGAAAATCAGAGGCTGTTTTCTCTGAAATCAGCTCCGTATTTTTCAGACGTTTTTTGTTAAGCATGTGAACATACACTAAGGCTATGTTCACATGGAGTTTTTTGCAGGATGAATTTACTTCTGCAAAATCCCTTCAGGTTTTCCCTGAACGTTTTTTTACAATTTGACGCGGATTTTGACGCGGATTTTGACGCGGTTTCTACCACGGTTTTATAGGCGGTTTTTTTAAGACATCCCACAGGAAAAGGCTGTACTTCCCAAGAGGGAAAAAGCTCCTCCCAGTCTTCACAATCGCCATTACACAGTGTTGTTGTAGAAACAGCTATGGACCAAAATGAAGAGCAGCGCAGCAGTGTGGCATTACCACAGCCACAAATAAAGGTGAGGAGGCGTGAGATGCGCCTCCTCATGAAGGTGTTGATCAACGTTGTGCGTCGACGTAGGTTGCGTCAGGTAAGTTTTTACAAACACTTTTTCTACGCTGCATTATCAAATGTTAGGCAAAGCATTCATTTCTGTTCAACACTTCATTTTTCTCAGGAGGAAGAGCGACGCAGAGAACGGCACCGTCGGTACTGGGTACACCCCATAAATGAACTTCGGCCACAGAGGGGACATATTGGACATCTGTACGCAGAACTGCGATGGTGAGTTTTGTTTTATTTTGTTGTTGCTATTGTAAAAATATGTGAAGAGCGAATTATGATCATGTCCATTTAAGTAATAGATGATGTGATTCCACGGCATCCAGGCCATGACCATGGGATTACAGAGCTCGCCCCATTTCGAACCCTTTTGCTTAACCTTCCCATCAATACTGTCCACCCCCTTTCTTGCTTCCAGGCCTTTTTACCCCTCCTCCCATGTCACTCTCCCCTCCCCCAGTGAGACACACGAGACAGTGGGTTGGAAATTTTCGGCCACAGCAGCCATTTTATTAACAAATTTACATGAACATAAAACATTCCTTTATAAATAACATTACTAGGAAAGGGGAAGTCCTTGGAGCTCCAAAACTTTGGCGCCTAACTGCCCCCTGTATAGCTACTTACCCCCAGCCGTCCCCTACAGGCTCAGAGGCACCTTTCTGCTCCGCAGTTGGCTTGCCAAGTATGTAAAACCACTCCCCGGGACACCACCCAGCAGGAGTCCAAAATACGCCCATATCCATGAGCAATTATGTATTTGTTAGGGACCATACCTCTGATGAATCCCCCACTTCAAATTACCACCAACTCCAAGGACCCCCCAATCCGCCACACGAGCATACTTAGACCACCTTTAAGTATGCGAGCCCCCACCATCCATCGATTCCTTCCTGAATTCGCAAAGCCCATAGGTCAATGCCCACCGCATTGAGATGCACTCCATCACCTAGCCAATACTTCCCTTGGCCATCCTCGAAATCATAGTGCCGCACAAAAAATCCCCCGTTTTTTACCACAAAGCTGGAAACCGCCCGATTGACTTTCACCCGGGCCTTGTTTACACGCTGTACCGAACGCGCATTTCTCCATACACTACGCGGCACTATTTCCGACCAAATCACCTTTACCTTCGGAAAACAGGACCAAAGCCGGAGAAGGTCATACTTCACATCCCGAATTAATTCTCTAAACGGGCGAGTACCTAAGTCGTTCCC
The DNA here is from genome assembly GCF_050947455.1 of Rhinoderma darwinii. Taxonomy (NCBI): domain Eukaryota; kingdom Metazoa; phylum Chordata; class Amphibia; order Anura; family Rhinodermatidae; genus Rhinoderma; species Rhinoderma darwinii. Next base: position 2,318,710 of record NC_134690.1, on the reverse strand, counting down.
CCCTACATGAAGGACCAACAAATGAGGAACCCGATCCAACTGCGCATACCGATGGAAATCCGGCAAAACTCGACTCCACACCATACCGCACCATACCACACCATATCACCACCGCCGACCTTTGGAACCCCAGTTGCCGCCCATCTGGCCGCACATCAGCCCCTAACGCCCCCCAGTGCACATATGAGTGCCCATGAATCCACACCAGTGCAGGTGTACTATCTGAAATAGAAAAATAACAACGATAACACCGACCAAACAGCATGCTGATACGAGAAAACAAATCACATAAAGTGGGGACGCACGTAGGACTTATACCTCCCCGACTCCCAACGACCTATGCGCTTCACCACATCAGGCCCCAACCCCCATGACGCAGCCTCCGTGGCTGCCCCTATATGAAAGGAGTGTGGTGAATAAATACCCTTATCCAAACCCAACACCTGCAAACATCTACGAAGACAGCTGTAAACTGGCACCTTGACAAGAAAGTCCCATCCGTATGACATAACAGCGCCCCCCCCCTACACCCTCGCAGCGCGACGTATTGCTCATAGCATTTCACCGGGCACAACCCCGCCCTTGACACCTCCCCCAGAACCACTCGTTTACCTTTTCCACTTTGATCCGATTTTGACCGCCTTACCCAGAATTCCACTCTCCCCCCTCCTCCTGTTACATCTTCCGCTTGCAAACCCCCCGCTCTCTTCTTACTAGGGGAAATTAACTCGCCCACTCTTAAAGCCCCAAAAAACGCCCATGAAAAAGCCAACTGAAACAATGCTACCTCATAGCCCGAGAAACACACCTTCCCCAACACTTCACCTAACTGCTCCAAAAGCGCGAAAGAAACCGGGCGACGGCCGTCCGGCCACCCCGCCCCCTTTTTCTGAAACCCCTTCAATGCCTGGACAATCAAGAAATCTTTCGTCACGTCCCCCAACCCCCTTAGTTTAAAATCAAAGGCCAAAGCTGACACGAAACGATTCACTTTAGACACCGACCAGCCTTCCACTGAGACCCATCCCAAAAACCCCAACAAAGCTACCACTTGTTCCTCCATCGACCAGCCTTCGGGCGAACCTGTCAACCACGACACCCAGTCCCTCCACGCCGCGTCGTACACCAACCATGTACCAGGCGCTATAGAGGACTCGATCAAACCTCGTGCTGCTCGTAAACCGCGTCCCAAAGCCTTCCCGGGAACGCGACCCCTTCCAGATCCGCCTCCGGTGCCAACAGACGAAACCGCTCCCATTGTAGGCAAGAGAGAGAATCCGCGATGTCATTCTGTACCCCCGGAACATGAACCGCAACAATCCACGCATTGAGTTCCAAACAACGCAACACCAGCCGCCGTAACAACCTTACCACCGGGGGTGAAGAAGCCGTTACATTATTGATTGCCAACACCACCCCCATATTATCACAGTGGAACCGCACCTTGCTATTACGGAAATGCTCCCCCCAAATCTCCACTGCCACCACAATTGGGAAGAGTTCCAGAAGTACAAGATTACGAACCAGTCCCAGCGACACCCATTCCTCCGGCCACTGCCCCACGCACCATGGTCCTCCACAATAAATACCGAAACCCACACTACCTGCCGCATCGGTAAACAATTCCCATTCCACATTATCCACCACCGGCGAGATCAACAACGATTTTCCATTATACAAATTCAAAAACTCTCTCCATACTGCCAAATCATCCCCATGCTCCCGCGTCAACCGTACAAAATGATGTGGGGCTCTAACCCCCGCCGTTGCTGACGCGAACCTCCTGCAGAAAACTCTGCCCATGGGCATTATCCGACAAGCAGAATTAAGTTTTCCTAACAACGACTGCAAATCCCGCAGCTGAATCTTATGAAGCCGACCCGCCCTGCTCACTTCCAATCGCAACGCTTCCAGCTTGTCCTTAGGAAGTCGACACTCCAATGCCACCGAATCCAGGGTAATGCCAAGAAAAACTATACAAGTACTGGGACCCACAGTCTTCTCTGGAGATAACGGAACCCCAAACCGCTGAGCGACCCACTGTATGGCCCCCAGCAAATTGGCGCACACCTCCGAACCCGCTGGACCCACACACAGGAAGTCATCTAGATAATGTATTACCGACTCTAACCCTGCCACTTCCTGGATTACCCACTCTAGGAACGAACTAAACACCTCGAAGTACGCGCAAGATACTGAACAACCCATCGGGAGACACCGATCCATATAATAAGCCCCCTCCCAGTAACACCCTAACAGCGGCTGGCTGTCCGGATGCACTGGGAGAAGCCGGAAAGCCGATTCCACATCGGTCTTTGCCATAAGGGCCCCCGCCCGTACCGCCGCACCCACTCAACTGCCGCATCAAATGACGTATACACCACCGAGCATAGCTCAGGCGCAATGCCATCATTTACAGACAACCCCCGCGGATGCGACAAATGATGGATAAGCCGGATAATTTATTTGGCTCCTTTTTTGGTACAACCCCTAACGGTGACACAACCATGTCCTGAACGGGCCGCACCGGGAACGGTCCCGCCATGCGCCCTAACCCTACTTCTTTACGCAACTTGTCTGACACTACCTCCGGATACTCCATAGCCGACTTTAAATTCCGTAGGGAAAAGGGGACCGCATGAACCGGGGAAGGGATCACAAAACCAAACTGAAAACCACGCAACAACAACTCGCCTTTCTCCCTGTCCAGGAACCTATTTAGGTACGGCTCCATCTCTTCCCACCTCACCGGCGTCAGCCCCATGACCCCCACCACTTCCCACTTTTCCCTTCCCTTTTTTGAAACACTTGGCGGACCCATGCAAAGTTCCGCCGCAAGAGGAGCAAGAGTGCTTAAACTTGCAACCCGCCCCAAACTTGCATTGACCGTCGTTAAACTGCCAGCACAAGCCCGCCCTTCCTCCTGTCCCTCCCCCCGATTGCCCCGATTGTCCTGAGGGGCCGGCAACCCCAGCCCCCCCCTTGAAAGGACTGCCCGAACTTAGCCGGGGCCATTACTTTTAACCAAAGCCCAATGTCTTTATTATCCCATCTAATGTTGGGACGAACCGCTTTCCTCTGATGAAACTGTTCGTCATACCGCAGCCAAGTCTGACCCCCATACGAGCGATGCGCCTCACCTATCGCATCCATGTACTCGAACAGGGCGGAGCAATTCTCCGGCGCCTTCTCCCCTATAACACTGGCCAGTATGGCAAACGCCTGCAACCAATTCACAAACGTCTGCGGGATTAAACGAAATCGACGCTTCTCTTCCTCCTCCTTTTTACTTTCCCACCTTTTTCCCTTGTCCAAATTAAACTTTTCCAGAGGAAGAAGCGAAAAGATTTCTACGTACTCATCCCTCCAAATTTTTTCTTTCACTTCAGTCTTCAAATGCGACCCCAACAACCCCTCAAAACAAACGTACACCTCGCCTTTAGCTTTATCATCTAACCTCACCCTATCGACATCCTTATCCTTATCAGTCTGAACCGCAACCGTCACTCCCCCGACCTCCACCTCGGGTACCGTCCTCGGGTGTTGTCCCGATTCACCCCCCCCCCCCGCAGCCGGAACCCACGCCTCAACCGGGGATGCAGCAGGCAACCTACCCCCCTCACAACGCGCTAGCAACGCCTTTACACAGCCAAGCAATTCCTGCACATCTCCCCCCCCTCTCCCAACAGACAACAACCCACTATTTTCAACATTCCTAACTGACTCCCCTTGGGAACCCTCCCCAAACCCCGGGGATCTAAATATCGCTGGAAATGTATGTAATGGTGACATCGACTCACCAGACTGCATGGGCGTTGAGTTCCCACCAGCCAGGGCGACGGGACCTCCACGACGATCATCCTCCATCGGCACACCTCCGTTTTCGCCCACCTCCGGACATCTGGGGCCTGAAGCCGCACCGCAGGCTCTGCAGCCGTGCGCCCCATCCTGAACCGCATAAGTGTCGCCAGACGTCAGGGGCCGTTCCGGCCTCCGCTCACTCTCCACCGCTGCCCCCTCCCTCCATCTCTGCAGCACCACCGATTGTGGCCTGCGTGACCGTCCGGGGACATCTTCCTGCTGACAGGCGGGCCGCCCGACTGGTGCATTGCCGGATCGGCCCTCCGCAAATCCTCGTGGTGCTGACCTGGAGACGGGAGGCTGACCCACTGGCCTGGGACCCTGCCCTCCACTCTCCGGAGGGCCCGACCAGCGACCGGGATTCCTCCCGGACCGGGACCTAAGCCCCCTAGCGGTGGAAGCGGAAACCCGGCCCGGAGGGTCCCTCGAGGGGCTCCCAAGCCTGCGTCGAGCCCTAGGCAATTTGTCCGGGCTAAGGCGTTCTGGCGGCCGCACCCGCCGTGACCGCCGGAGGGGGGATGTCATCACCTCAGACCCTGCCTGCGTCCTGGCCGCACTCGAACCCGCTGCCTCCTCCAGCCCTGCCGACAACTCCGTCCCCGACACCACCGGACCCATCCTCCCGAGCTCCTCCTCAAGCCAGGCCATGCCCCGTTCCGCCACAGCCTGCCGCACTTGCTCCATCAGGGCCTGCATCGTTCTTAAGGTCAGTACAAGGCTAACTGCTTTCCTGGGGCGTGAATGGCGCGAAACTGTCTCTCACCCTTCCTATGTGCCCTCTGTTAACCTCGCCCCCTCCCCTCCACCTTCCTCCCCCTCCTTCCCTTGAACTTTTCAACTCATTCCTTCTCCCCTGCAACCCTGGTCATGTTTGCCTCCCCCAATCATTGCATGATGTGTCCGGCTATTTCTTTAGCGTAGTTGTAACTACCACTGTAGTAACCATATCAGCTGCTACGGGGTACACTGCACCGGCCCCCCCATGCCAGTAGACGCCACTAGCATCTGATATGGCCACACTACATTGAATAGTATGTGCTTCCTTGGACGCAGATACTATTGAACAGTATGGTATAGCAGGGAGGAATCTCCCTGCTCTGCCATAGTCTAGAGGCCATCTTTGTACTGCATCTTTATCATGCGCTGAGACAGGATCACTGCACCGGGCGGCGTGATGCCATCACTGCATCACGTCGGTCTATGCAAGGATCCCATTGTTTGTGCTGTTGTGGATCAGCTTAGTTGATTGCCTAGATGAGTATTACTTTATTTTTTGTTTTTTTTGGGTGGTGTGGCTGTATGTCGCTATCTACAGTGGTATCTGTATGGCACTATCTACAAGGGGTAGTTGGGTTTCACTATCCACAAGCGGGTTGTGCCACTGTCTACTACAGGGGGGCTGTTATTTATGTTTGGCAGGGTTGAATGTGAAAACTTAATTTAAACTTTAAAATGCTTAAGCCAGACTTTTTTTTTAAATTTACAGCAATCCTGAGAAGTTTTTTTATTTCATCAGATTGACAATAACTGAATTCGATTGACTGGATGAAATCCTGCAGTGCCATTTGATGCGCCAGGACACCACCATGAGGAAGGCCATCTCTCCTACGCATAGGCTAAAATCACATTGCGGTGAGTTTTAAAAGAAAAGAAAAAAAAACCTTGTGTGTTTTGCCTTCTTGACCATCAATTAAATGTGTATATTACTGGGTATGGTCAAGATAGGCTTGTATATACGCGATTGATCCTTGGTCTAATTGTATTCTTTCTCTCTCTCTTTTTCAGATTTTTGGCAACTGGGGAGAGTTACGCATCTCTGCACCTGCAATTCCAGGTTGGTAAATCTACCATCTCCGGAATTGTGAGTAGTACATGCCACGTGATCTGGCAGCACTTACAGCCGATTTTGATGCCCAGTCCGACCCAGGAGACTTGGTTGCGGGCAGCAGCAGGCTTTCAGTCTGTGGCCAATTTCCCGAACTGCATAGGCGCCGTCGACGGTAAGCACATAAGTGTGAAGCAGCCACCGCACTCAGGATCACATTACTTCAATTACAAGAAGTACTTTTCTGTGGTCCTGATGGCGGTGGCTGACTCCTCGTATAAGTTTGTTGCTATTGAAGTCGGCGCCTATGGCAGTACTGGGGACTGCCGGGCGCTACTGACATCGACATTCGTTTACCGAGTGCTGGTAGATCAGGTGACTCTGCCCCCTCCAAGACCTCTTCCGGGTACCACACATCCATTCCCTTTCGTCATGGTAGGGGATGAGGCTTTTCCGCTGATGACCAACCTGCTGCGCCCATACCCACGAAGGGGACTGGATGCCCGGAAGAGAGTCTTCAACATGAGGCTGAGCCGGGCACGACGCTTCGTGGTGTGTACCTTCGGGATCATGAGTAGTAAGTGGAGGGTCTTCACCTGTGCAATGCAGTTGGATCCCGGAACAGTTGACTTGGTCATTAAAGCTGCCTGTGTGCTCCACAACTATGCTTGGGACTATGACAGTTTGCAGACATTGGCGAGGAGCAACAGGCAGCTTTTCGTGACATACCTGGCAATTGTTTTTTTGTCCATTCATCCAACCGTGCTGTACAGGTGAGAGATGCCTTTGCGGACTACTTTATGAGTCCCGAAGGTGCCGTGCCCCGGCAATTTGCATGTCTCAGCGAAGAGCAGCCTGTCCAGGATTGATGCTTCTCCTCATGGGTCCCATCCAACCTCTCATCATCCAGCCTGCTATCAAGTTTCTTCTGCCGGCTTTGGCTCATGTCGATTACTTAGACTTTGATGTAAAGACCTTGTATACTTTATTAAAAGTAATTTTTTGCTTGTAATACATGTGTTGTGTTTTTTTTTCAGCTACGTTTCAATGAAGGCCTTGTCCACACGTAACAGAATTTGTTCAGCAATAGCAGTAGACTTTCCGCTGCAGAAATTCTGTAGACTTACCACAGCAGGAATTGACGTGCCGTGGCCAAAAAAATAGACCATGCACGTCAAGTTCGGCTTTGATTTTTTGGGCAGTGAGTGTATGCAATTTGTTAAATCTCATACACTTTGCTGCTACCGTATTCAGATGCGTATTTCCCATCCACATTTCTGTGTGGTAAATACAAAGCAATTCGGTTATGTGTGGACAAAGTCTTTTCTGTCTGACCAGGACACTCTACGGTTGTGTTGTTGCTGAAATGTACCTTATGCTTCGTTCACATCTGAGCAGACACAAAGTGACACCGTCAGAAAACATAGTTTTCCGTCTCTATCACTATTGATTGAAAAGGTGACCGAGCCGATGCATGTGGTTTACATTTGGCTCTTTTGTGCACTACATCAGTCATTCGGTGCACAAAAGAGCTAAATGTAAACCGTGGGCACTGGCTCCATCACCATATCAATCAAAGTTGATGCAGACGGAAACCTCTGTTTTATGACGGTGTCACTTTGTATAAATTTATCAGATCTGAAGGAACCCTAAATGGAGTGGATTAGGGCCTGTTCACATCACCGTTCATTTCCGTTCCGGGGTTCCGTCGGAGGGTTCTGTCGGGTGAACCCCGCAACGGAAAGTGAAACTGACAGCACAGCTTCCGTTTCAGTCACCATTGATCCCAATGGTCACGGAAACATCGCTAATGCTTTCCGTTCGTCACCATTCTGGCTTGTTTCCAGTTTTCTGATGGAATCAATAGCATAGTCGACTCCGCTATTGATCCCGTTGGAAAACCGGAAACCTGCCGGAATGGTGACGAACGGAAAGCATTAGCGATGTTTCCGTCTCCATTGAGATCAATGGTGACTGAAACGGAAGCTGTGCTTTCAGTTTCAATTTCCGTTGCGGGGTTCCCCCGACGGAAACCTCAGACGGAACCCCGGAACGGAAAGCGAACGGTGATGTGAACAGGCCCTTAAGCATAATGTCATGTTTTCACATGAGGGACATTTATGAGCTATCCGCTAGATATGTCATTAATGTTAAGACAGATGCCGTTCCCAGGTCTTGTACCCACACGTTACATTTATAACATATTCCGTAGATGTATCACATATGTGTCTCGTGTGAAAACATTAACACAATTAACGTTAAAATAAATAGACACACACACAATGTATGGAAATAATTAACAAAAACTTTATTACAAAACAAAATATCAAAAACCAACGGATCCCTTAGTACCCACCCACCATAATTTACCCCAATTTTAAACTTGTCCACAAAAACAAAACATGGGCAACATCACCCAGAGATGAACTACAAATTGTAATACCGAGGTGGTGTGGTGGGGTTTGAGCACGAAGGATGTTGCCCAGTGCTGCGAGGGTGGTAACAGTCAAATGATTGGTAACATTCTCCTTTAGCATTGGGCCAGGGAGGAGCAGGGTAAGTGGTATACTGGGGTTGGTTGTGGGTTGTGGTGGTGGGTGCGCCCGAAAGTTGGGTCAGATGGAGCTGTATGTCCTGCCGGAAATGGCTGAGAAAAACACATAGTTCCGACAGGGAAGGGGCGTTAAAGATGTCTGCCGCCACGGCGTGACAAAAGGCAATGAAGTGGTCTTGCCTATCTGTTGGCATCTGGTGGCAGGAAGATGCCAACGCGTACCCAAAAAAAATCGAATTTATCATCGCCGTCCACCCTCTGGATAAGGAAGATGGCCTCAGACTCCAAATCCAATTGCCTGTACCTTACCCGGGGGGTCTTTCTACGCACCCGCGTGGAAGAGGTGCTGGTAGGGGTGGGCGGGATCACTGACCTGTGTGGCCACAGGGGAGCCTCACGCTGAGACACCGTCAAGGGTGAGGAGATAGGTGTCTCCTCCCCCAGCGGCATGTCTGTGGCCACCAAGTGTCCCACAAGATGATCTTCCGCCTCCGCTTCATGCTGGCTGGAAGTTGATGGAGTGGGTTCCCTCTCCATCTGCTGCTGCTCATTTTGGGTGGCAGGGGCCTCTGGCTCATGAAAATTGGCAGCAGTTCTGTTGGAAAAAAAAACATTAAGTACCTAGGAAAATTGTTTTGGGAAATTAAAACATAGGCATCAATACTTACGGCCGTTGTCCCCTGCTAGGCAAGATGAACAGCAGCTCTTTGCAATGAGGGACCTTAGGTTTTTTCAATGGAGAGGTCCCACTCCTCTCTGCCTTCCGGACCTCCTTCATAAAGCGGTCCTGCACGCTCTTCCATAGTTTTTCAACATCTTCCTCTGCAACAACAAAAAAACATTTCAAAATAGTTGTCAAAAACACATAGCATGTGGAAAAAAAATGCAATTCCCAAAAAATAAAAAAAACTCACCGTTACTAATTTTTTGCGCAGGTGAAATACTGCTCCAGTCCGGGTACAGTGCCTTCCAGATTGCTATCCATGCATCCTCACGGACATTACGGTCACTATACCCGTCGGCGCCTTTGTCCCATAGGCAGGGATGTGACTGGACCTGTAATAACATATAATTGAAACGTCAGTTTATAGCCTACATGCAAACACAAGTGCAAACACAAAGTAAAAACATTAGCGCAAATGCATCATCATTGAAATCAATGGTGATGCAAAGGGAATCTGTGCTTTCCGTTTGACTTTCCGTTGCGAGGTTCCACAACGGAAACCTCTGACGGGACCCCTGAACGGCAAAGCCAACGCTGGTGTGAAACAGCGCAACACTTGCAGAACTGAGACAAAGTAAAAACATTAACGCAAATGCATCATCATTGAAATCAATGGTGATGCTAACGTAAACTGTGTTTAACGTTTGCCTTTCCATTGAGGGATCACACCAAATGAAAGCACTGAGTGAATAACACAACAGAAACACAGTACTAATGTGCACAGGCACACATGATAAAACATTGAATACTCACTTCATGAATCAGTTTCCCGACGTTCAAGTCCATTCTATGGTACACCACTTGAGACATTTTGGTACCTGAAATGTAAATGTAAAAAACAATATTAGTAAAATGAAGCTAATTAAAAAGAAAAAAAAAAAATGTAAAAAAAAAAACCACGTTTTAAAAAAAAAAAATACATTTTTTTTTTAAAAAACATCCGCACACATGTATGCCATGTACAGTGAAGGAAATAAGTATTTGATCCCTGGATTTTAATCCATTACAGTGTAATGTGTTACCAATGGTTTTCTTGGTGACTGTGGTCCCAGCTGCCTTGAGATCATTAACAAGTTCCCCCCGTGTAGTTTTCGGCTGAGCTCTAACCTTCCTCAGGATCAAGGATACCCCACGAGGTGAGATTTTGCATGGAGCCCCAGATCGATGTCGATTGACAGTCATTTTGTATGTCTTCCATTTTCTTACTATTGCACCAACAGTTGTCTCCTTCTCACCCAGCGTCTTACTTATGGTTTTGCAGTCCATTCCAGCCTTGTGCAGGTCTATGATCTTGTCCCTGACATCCTTAGAAAGCTCTTTGGTCTTGCCCATGTTGTACAGGTTAGAGTCAGACTGATCATTGAGTCTGTGGACAGGAGTCTTTTATACAGGTGACCATGTAAGAGCTGTCTATAATGCAGGCACCAAGTTGATTTGGAGCATGTAACTGGTCTGGAGGAGGCTGAACTCTTAATGGTTGGTCGGGGGTCACATACTTATTTCTCTGTGCACAATGCAAATAAATATATATAATTTTGACAATGTGATTTTCTTATTTTTTTCTTTTTATATAATCTATCTCTCACTGGTAAAATTAACCTAGCCTAAAAATTCTAGACTGTTCATGTCTTTGACAGTGGGCAAGCAGACAAAAAATGGACAGAGGCAGCACTTCCAAAAAGAGCAAGAGCTATTTATTCACCCATGCGACGTTTCAGTCCAACTGGACTTTTTTCAAGCATAAAAACACACATCAAGTCATAAGTATATAAAGGCTTGCAAAGCCCAATTGAAATTAAACAGTGATTAAGACAAAATCCAATATAAAATAGATGATACAAAAAACAAAATACAATATTAAAAGATAAATATGAATGCCAGTGTACATGTGAATATACAAAGTGATAGATAAGGGACTGGTACAGAAAAAAGACAGTCCTAGGTACATTAAAGTGTTAATGACATAATGACTCACCCAGATGTATATAATAAAAACATTCAAAGTTGTCAATAGCAGAAAACCGAAAACAGGGCTCGTTCCTCTAGGTCTCAGCTGTCCAGTATGTGTACAAATATATTGCACACCTGTGTAATGAGACTATCATTCCTGTTTGCAATGCATAGCGAAATCCCGCGGGATCGCGGGTGGCTATTCCCGCGCATGCGCATTCGATAGCACGGCAGCCATCTTGGCCAGAATTTGCTATCATAATTTCGCGCATGCGCAGTATGAATTCCAATACGCGGCGGCCATTTTACACCCTGGAAAAACATATCACGTCCAGGAACGAAACTAGAATGGAACAACAGGTCAGAAAAATGTTTCAAACAGAGGATTTTATCAGCTATAAACATTTAGTATGGGATTAATAATGTGGCCATATATTGTTTATGTATATTTATTAGGTATACACCCGGATACATAGTCCGAAAATGTTAGAATGGGGGAGTTAATCAGCAGCAACACACATTGTAAAAGAATACTTATACTGTATTATGTTATTGTATATATGCAATAAATATGTGTCCATCTAAATGTATAAGTATTAGAGGCATAACGCCTCAAAATATAAAATGAACAATGTAATAATGTCACAATGTGTGTACACATGTAGATACTCCCCTAAATATACTATAAGCCCACTACCATGGTAGCTATCCCTGGAAGGATGTCAAAAAGTCATATTATATTGCCCCCATTGTTGAAACAAAAAAACGGACCACGTTGACCAGATGTAAATGGCCGCATATAGATGATGAAAACAGTTCTATAAGGACTCCAAAACCCAGAGGAAAGAATCCAGCCCAATGTCGGAATCTGAAAAAATGACAAAAAAATTTTTGAGAATTTATGGATATGTTAATAAAATTTATTATTTTATATTGCAATGACAATGTCGTCCTATTGAATGTGTTCACAGATACATATATAATAGCAAACGACAGTGAAAGACCACGCATGGCACAACAGAGAAAAAACACAATCACTGTACCCATTTAGTTGAGAACCACCCCAACTTTAAAATCAACATTCAACCCCCTTGGATGTAAACAATCTAATCTATGAATCCACTCCAGTTCTTTACGTTTTAATTTGGCAATTCTATCGCCGCCCCTCCTATGCAGGGGCACATGGTCAATGATCCAAAATCTCAGATCGCTGACCCTGTGTCCCGCTAAAGAAAAGTGTGCTGGGACTGGAAGATCCAGTTTGTTGGTTTTAATAGTGGATCTATGCTTATTAATACGCAAGCGGCATTCCTGTGTGGTTTCACCCACATATAGCAACTTACATGGACACTGTAGTACATATACAACGAATGTTGATGCACAAGTTAGAAATTGTTTAATATGGAATATTTTCCCATTCGTCGGGTGTCTAAATATATTGCCCTTCGCCATGATGTTGCAATTCACGCAATTCAAACATGGGAAGCATCCCAATTTTTTGGGGGCCAAAGTTAATTGGCGACTCAATTGCGAAGACCCCACATCCGCGTGTACCAGTTGATCCCTGAGATTTTTTTGACGCCTAAAAGCCATCATGGGGGGATTGCTAAATTCGGGAACCTCACCCGATAAATTACCAAGGATATGCCATTCCTTACGTATAATATTGGAAATCCTATAGCTAATGTCACAAAAAGTTGAGACAAATGCTACTCTGTTTGGTGTATTTTTACTTTGTGATGTCAATAACTGATCCCTAGCGACAGATTCAACCCTATCTCTCTGTTTGCGTAGGAGTGTTCGGGGATATTTACGTTGGGCGAATTTCTCACCCATGTCATCCAAACGTGATGTAAGATGTTGGGGTTCTGTCACAATACGTTTGACCCTCAACATCTGACTGAAAGGTAAAGATTCTATCATCCGTCGGGGGTGCTGACTATCAAATCGCAACAAACTGTTGCGATCTGTGGTTTTATGATATAAATCAGTGACTAGTTTATCATCAAGCCTATATACCATAGTATCCCAAAAATTCAAATGTGTGGTAGAGAACTCCATTGTGAATTTTATATCCTCATCAATGCTCTTTCTGAGCTTGGTGGTTTAAGTGGCTTGTGAACTAAGTGGAGTTCTAAAACCGGATTGTGTTGCTGTACTTCTGTATTGTGTTGCTGTATTTCTGTGTTTGTGAATCTGTTTTGATTGCTAGCAAATAGAAGATAGCAAAAACTCACACAATTTAAAAAAAAAAAAATTTGTAAATTTTTTTATTTTTTTTCCCTTGCAGATTCGTTCCAGCTGAGCAGCTGACGAGGGGGAAGGGGTTAACTGGACACAGGTGGTATAAATTAGTCAGCAGACCTCATTTTGAGCTTGCTCTTTCTGAGCTTGGTGGTTTAAGTGGCTTGTGAACTAAGTGGAGTTCTAAAACCGGATTGTGTTGCTGTACTTCTGTATTGTGTTGCTGTATTTCTGTGTTTGTGAATCTGTTTTGATTGCTAGCAAATAGAAGATAGCAAAAACTCACACAATTTAAAAAAAAAAAAATTGTAAATTTTTTTATTTTTTTTTCCCTTGCAGATTCGTTCCAGCTGAGCAGCTGACGAGGGGGAAGGGGTTAACTGGACACAGGTGGTATAAATTAGTCAGCAGACCTCATTTTGAGCTTGCTCTTTCTGAGCTTGGTGGTTTAAGTGGCTTGTGAACTAAGTGGAGTTCTAAAACCGGATTGTGTTGCTGTACTTCTGTATTGTGTTGCTGTATTTCTGTGTTTGTGAATCTGTTTTGATTGCTAGCAAATAGAAGATAGCAAAAACTCACACAATTTAAAAAAAAAAAAATTGTAAATTTTTTTATTTTTTTTTCCCTTGCAGATTCGTTCCAGCTGAGCAGCTGACGAGGGGGAAGGGGTTAACTGGACACAGGTGGTATAAATTAGTCAGCAGACCTCATTTTGAGCTTGCTCTTTCTGAGCTTGGTGGTTTAAGTGGCTTGTGAACTAAGTGGAGTTCTAAAACCGGATTGTGTTGCTGTACTTCTGTATTGTGTTGCTGTATTTCTGTGTTTGTGAATCTGTTTTGATTGCTAGCAAATAGAAGATAGCAAAAACTCACACAATTTAAAAAAAAAAAAATTGTAAATTTTTTTATTTTTTTTTCCCTTGCAGATTCGTTCCAGCTGAGCAGCTGACGAGGGGGAAGGGGTTAACTGGACACAGGTGGTATAAATTAGTCAGCAGACCTCATTTTGAGCTTGCTCTTTCTGAGCTTGGTGGTTTAAGTGGCTTGTGAACTAAGTGGAGTTCTAAAACCGGATTGTGTTGCTGTACTTCTGTATTGTGTTGCTGTATTTCTGTGTTTGTGAATCTGTTTTGATTGCTAGCAAATAGAAGATAGCAAAAACTCACACAATTTAAAAAAAAAAAATTGTAAATTTTTTTATTTTTTTTTCCCTTGCAGATTCGTTCCAGCTGAGCAGCTGACGAGGGGGAAGGGGTTAACTGGACACAGGTGGTATAAATTAGTCAGCAGACCTCATTTTGAGCTTGCTCTTTCTGAGCTTGGTGGTTTAAGTGGCTTGTGAACTAAGTGGAGTTCTAAAACCGGAGTTCGAAAAGAGGAGTTGAAGCCCCAGTAAGTACTCTTCTTTTTCTTTGACAATTGTTCGCTGTTTTGGTGTAACTTGGATAATGGATAGCAAGATTGGAGGTTTTCTTCAGTGCACAGTTTGTCATATGTATACACGACTGGAGCCGGAGTTCCAGGGTGAATATCTCTGTGGCAGATGTGAGCATGTTGTTCACCTGGAAGCTCGCATTAGAGATCTGGAGGCGCAAAATGCAACACTGAGGAGGATAGACAATTTTGAGCGGAGCTTGCTGCTCACAGAGCATGCAGTTAGTGGGTTAGAACTGGAGGGTGAAGACATGGGTGAGCAGGATCCGGTAAGTAGCTGGGTTAATGTAGTTAGGGGCAGTAGAAAGGGGTCAAAGACAAGGAAGGCCGATCCGGTTTCTGGCATTCCAAGCAAAATTGCCAGGTTGGGTGATGATGCGAGGGTGTCAGTCTCAGAAAAGGCAGCCCTAGTGGATACTGATCTCCCTAACAGCCGGGAGAACAGCCCAGCTAGTAGTCGGCGGGATGGTAATGCAGGTAAGCCAAGACAATTGATAGTTGTAGGGGATTCTATAATCAGGAAGACGGATGGAATAATTTGTCGCCAAGACCGCCTCAACCGAATGGTTTGCTGTCTCCCTGGTGCCAGGGTTCGGCATGTGGTGGAACGGGTGGACAAATTGCTGGGAGGGGCTGGTGATGATCCAGCTGTCGTGGTCCATGTCGGTACCAACGACAGAATAAATGGTAGGTGGAGGAGCCTTAAGAATAATTTTAAAGAACTAGGCTACAAGCTGAAGGGAAGGACCTCCAAGGTTGTATTCTCAGGAATACTGCCTGTGCCATGCGCATCACAGGAAAGACAGCGGGAGCTTAGGGAGTTAAATGCATGGCTGAAGTCTTGGTGTAGAGGAGAAGGATTTGGGTTCCTAGAGCACTGGGCTGACTTTTCATTGGGGTACAAACTGTATTCTGCAGATGATTTGCACCTAAATGGAAGGGGGTCCGCTGTGCTGGGGGAGAGAATTCTAGCTGGGGTGGCGGAGTATTTAAACTAGGGCTGAGGAGGGAGGTCAATGTAGAAAAAAAAGGGGTAGCCAGGTTAGAGAGGGGTCAGACTATATTGGTGGGGGGAGAAACAGAATGTGGGGAGAGGACTAGACAACAAGATAAGGAGATCCTTTCGTTACAAAACATCAGTGTAAATAAAAAGGACCGATTAATGTCAAATCACATTTCTGATAATAAAAGTGAAAAACTGACAGGCAAGTTAAAGTGTATGTTCACAAATGCCAGAAGTCTAGCAAGCAAAATGGGGGAGCTGGAGGCCTTGATACTGGAAGAAAATATAGATATAGTTGGTGTTGCTGAAACATGGCTGGACTCTTCACATGACTGGGCTGTAAATCTACAGGGTTTTACACTTTTTCGTAAAGACAGGACAAATAGGAAAGGTGGTGGTGTATGTCTGTATGTGAGAAATGATATGAAGGCGAGTGTGAAAGAGACAATAGTGGGTGAAGACTGTGAGGAGGTTGAAACCTTATGGGTGGAACTAGAAAGGGAGGTAAACACTGAAAAAATTACTTTTGGTGTAATCTATAGACCCCCCAATATAACTGAGGAGATGGAAGTTCAGCTATATAAACAGATGGAGCGGGCTGCACAGGCGGGTACTGTTGTGATAATGGGAGATTTTAATTTCCGGGATATTAATTGGTGTCATGGTTCGGCTTCAACTGCAAAGGGGAGACATTTCCTCAACCTGTTGCAGGAAAATTTTATGGGCCAGTTTGTGGAAGACCCGACTAGAGGTGAAGCTCTGTTGGATCTGGTCATTTCTAATAATGCAGATCTTGTTGGGAATGTCAATGTTCGTGAAAACCTCGGTAACAGTGATCATAATATAGTTACATTTTACCTATACTGTAAAAAACAAACGCAGGCTGGGAGGGCAAAAACATTTAATTTTAAGAAAGCCAATTTCCCCAGGATGAGGGCGGCAATTCAGGATATAGACTGGGAAGAACTAATGTCAAATAATGGAACAAATGATAAATGGGAGATTTTCAAATCTACTTTGAGTTATTATAGTGCAAAATTTATTCCTACAGGTAATAAGTATAAACGACTCAAATTAAACCCCACATGGCTTACACCTTCTGTGAAAGGGGCAATACATGACAAAAAAAAGGGCATTTAAAAAATACAAATCTGAGGGTACAGCTGTAGCCTTTGTAAAATATAAAGAGCTTAATAAAATCTGTAAAAATGTAATAAAATTAGCAAAAATACAAAATGAAAGGCAGGTGGCCAAGGATAGTAAAACAAATCCTAAAAAATTCTTCAAGCATATAAATGCAAAAAAGCCAAGGTCTGAACATGTAGGACCCCTAGATAATGGTAATGGGGAGTTGATCACAGGGGATCAAGAGAAGGCAGAGTTACTAAATGGGTTCTTTAGCTCTGTATATACAACAGAAGAAAGAGCAGCTGATGTAGCCGGTGCCAGTGCTGTTAATATATCAGTTGATATACTGAATTGGATGAATGTAGAGATGGTCCAAGCTAAATTAAATAAAATAAATGTGCACAAGGCTCCGGGACCAGATGGGTTACACCCTAGAATTCTTAAAGAGCTTAGTTCAGTTATTTCTGTCCCCCTTTTCATAATATTCAGAGAATCTCTAGTGACTGGTATAGTGCCAAGGGACTGGTGCAGGGCAAATGTGGTGCCTATTTTCAAAAAGGGCTCTAGGTCTTCCCCGGGTAATTATAGACCAGTAAGCTTTACATCATCGTGGGGAAAATGTTTGAGGGGCTATTGAGGGACTATATACAGGATTATGTGACAATAAATAGCATTATAAGTGACAGCCAGCACGGTTTTACTAAGGACAGAAGTTGTCAAACTAACCTGATATGCTTTTATGAAGAGGTGAGCAGAAGTCTAGACAGAGGGGCCGCTGTGGATTTAGTGTTTTTGGACTTTGCAAAGGCATTTGACACTGTCCCCCATAGACGCCTAATGGGTAAATTAAGGACTATAGGTTTAGAAAATATAGTTTGTAATTGGATTGAGAATTGGCTCAAGGACCGTATCCAGAGGGTTGTGGTCAATGATTCCTTCTCTGAATGGTCCCCGGTTATAAGTGGTGTACCCCAGGGTTCAGTGCTGGGACCACTATTATTCAACTTATTTATTAATGATATAGAGGAAGGGATTAATAGCACTATTTCTATTTTTGCAGATGACACCAAGCTATGTAATATAGTTCAGACTATGGAAGATGTTCATGAATTACAGGCAGATTTAAACAAACTAAGTGTTTGGGCGTCCACTTGGCAAATGAAGTTTAATGTAGATAAATGTAAAGCTATGCATCTTGGTACCAACAACCTGCATGCATCATATGTCCTAGGGGGCGCTACACTGGCGGATTCATTTGTTGAGAAGGATCTGGGTGTACTTGTAAATCATAAACTCAATAACAGCATGCAGTGTCAATCAGCTGCTTCAAAGGCCAGCAGGATATTGTCGTGTATTAAAAGAGGCATGGACTCGCGAGACAGGGATGTAATAATGCCACTTTACAAAGCATTAGTGAGGCCTCATCTAGAATATGCAGTTCAGTTCTGGGCTCCAGTTCATAGAAAGGATGCCCTGGAGTTGGAAAAAATACAAAGAAGAGCAACGAAGCTAATAAGGGGCATGGAGAATTTAAGTTATGAGGAAAGATTGAAAGAATTAAACCTATTTAGCCTTGAAAAAAGAAGACTAAGGGGGGACATGATTAACTTATATAAATATATTAATGGCACATACAAAAAATATGGTGAAATCCTGTTCCTTGTAAAATCCCCTCAAAAAACAAGGGGGCACTCCCTCCGTCTGGAGAAAAAAAGGTTCAAGCTGAAGAGGCGACAAGGCTTCTTTACAGTGAGAACTGTGAATTTATGGAATAGCCTACCGCAGGAGCTGGTCACAGCAGGGACAGTAGATGGCTTTAAAAAAGGGTTAGATAATTTCCTAGAACAAAAAAATATTAGCTCCTATGTGTAGAAATTTTTCCTTCCCTTTTCCCTTCCCTTGGTTGAACTTGATGGACATGTGTCTTTTTTCAGCCGTACTAACTATGTAACTATGTAATAGAGTTGAGGAACTCAAAAAATTCCTCTAGCTGTGACCCAGTGCCGGTCCAAATAACAAACACATCATCTATGTATCGCCACCACCTCAGTACATGCCTGAAGTGGTGGGACACATAGACGTGACGCTCTTCAAGGGCCGCCATGAACATGTTGGCGTAAGTGGGAGCCACATTCGAGCCCATGGCTGTTCCTCTTTTTTGAATGTAAAAGGAATCAACGAACAGAAAATAATTCTCTGTAAGTATTGATTCCAACAGATCCATGAGGAATAATGTACCAGCTTCAGAGTATTCAGACGTATCCAAGGCTTCCCTCACTACATTAAGTCCCCTGTCGTGATTAATGGACGTGTACAGACTGCAAACGTCAAAAGACGCTAAAATGATATCTCCAGTCAAAGTTACTTGTGTTAATTTGACCAGAAAATCTGTAGTGTCTTGAATGTAAGATGTTGCAGAAATGGCAAAATCTCTAAGTGTTTTATCAAGAAATACTGCTATAGGATTAAAAATGGAGTCACTCCCAGATACAATGGGGCGTCCCGGCGGTCTATGTAAACATTTATGTATCTTGGGGAGGCAGTATATCACAGGGGTAACTGGATGTGTGACAACAAGAAAATCGAACAAATCTTTGTCAATGATACCCCCAGCTAACGCATTCTGAAGAATACAAGTGATCTTGCGCTGGATTCTAAACTTCGGATCCCCAGACACATTGGCATAAACATTAGTATCGTTGACTTGACTACTAATTTCCTCAAGATATAGCGATGTATCCATGACAACCAAGGCTCCCCCTTTGTCGGCTGGCTTGATCGTCAGGGATGCATCACCAGCTAATTCTTTGAGGGCAACCAACTCCCCACTAGTTAAATTGGGATGTAATAGAGATGTGTCCCCAATTTCTTCTCTTAGCCGACATACTTTTTCTTTTACAATGCTAATAAAAGCCTCTATGATCGGATCACTAATATGCGGCTGCCATCCTGATTTTTTGAATAGACCTACTTTGCTGAGAGCAAATTCACAGGATCCTCTATTATCTTGACCCACAGTGTGATCGCAAAAAAACTTTTTTAATTTTATCCTGCGAAATAAAGAATGTAGGTCTAATTCTAGTTGGAACCAGTCGACAGTTTGTTGCGATTTGATAGTCAGCACCCCCGACGGATGATAGAATCTTTACCTTTCAGTCAGATGTTGAGGGTCAAACGTATTGTGACAGAACCCCAACATCTTACATCACGTTTGGATGACATGGGTGAGAAATTCGCCCAACGTAAATATCCCCGAACACTCCTACGCAAACAGAGAGATAGGGTTGAATCTGTCGCTAGGGATCAGTTATTGACATCACAAAGTAAAAATACACCAAACAAAGTAGCATTTGTCTCAACTTTTTGTGACATTAGCTATAGGATTTCCAATATTATACGTAAGGAATGGCATATCCTTGGTAATTTATCGGGTGAGGTTCCCGAATTTAGCAATCCCCCATGATGGCTTTTAGGCGTCAAAAAAATCTCAGGGATTAACTGGTACACGCGGATGTGGGGTCTTCGCAATTGAGTCGCCAATTAACTTTGGCCCCCAAAAAATTGGGATGCTTCCCATGTTTGAATTGCGTGAATTGCAACATCATGGTGAAGGGCAATATATTTAGACACCCGACGAATGGGAAAATATTCCATATTAAACAATTTCTAACTTGTGCATCAACATTCGTTGTATATGTACTACAGTGTCCATGTAAGTTGCTATATGTGGGTGAAACCACACAGGAATGCCGCTTGCGTATTAATAAGCATAGATCCACTATTAAAACCAACAAACTGGATCTTCCAGTCCCAGCACACTTTTCTTTAGCGGGACACAGGGTCAGCGATCTGAGATTTTGGATCATTGACCATGTGCCCCTGCATAGGAGGGGCGGCGATAGAATTGCCAAATTAAAACGTAAAGAACTGGAGTGGATTCATAGATTAGATTGTTTACATCCAAGGGGGTTGAATGTTGATTTTAAAGTTGGGGTGGTTCTCAACTAAATGGGTACAGTGATTGTGTTTTTTCTCTGTTGTGCCATGCGTGGTCTTTCACTGTCGTTTGCTATTATATATGTATCTGTGAACACATTCAATAGGACGACATTGTCATTGCAATATAAAATAATAAATTTTATTAACATATCCATAAATTCTCAAAAAATTTTTTGTCATTTTTTCAGATTCCGACATTGGGCTGGATTCTTTCCTCTGGGTTTTGGAGTCCTTATAGAACTGTTTTCATCATCTATATGCGGCCATTTACATCTGGTCAACATGGTCCGTTTTTTTGTTTCAACAATGGGGGCAATATAATATGACTTTTTGACATCCTTCCAGGGATAGCTACCATGGTAGTGGGCTTATAGTATATTTAGGGGAGTATCTACATGTGTACACACATTGTGACATTATTACATTGTTCATTTTATATTTTGAGGCGTTATGCCTCTAATACTTATACATTTAGATGGACACATATTTATTGCATATATACAATAACATAATACAGTATAAGTATTCTTTTACAATGTGTGTTGCTGCTGATTAACTCCCCCATTCTAACATTTTCGGACTATGTATCCGGGTGTATACCTAATAAATATACATAAACAATATATGGCCACATTATTAATCCCATACTAAATGTTTATAGCTGATAAAATCCTCTGTTTGAAACATTTTTCTGACCTGTTGTTCCATTCTAGTTTCGTTCCTGGACGTGATATGTTTTTCCAGGGTGTAAAATGGCCGCCGCGTATTGGAATTCATACTGCGCATGCGCGAAATTATGATAGCAAATTCTGGCCAAGATGGCTGCCGTGCTATCGAATGCGCATGCGCGGGAATAGCCACCCGCGATCCCGCGGGATTTCGCTATGCATTGCAAACAGGAATGATAGTCTCATTACACAGGTGTGCAATATATTTGTACACATACTGGACAGCTGAGACCTAGAGGAACGAGCCCTGTTTTTGGTTTTCTGCTATTGACAACTTTGAATGTTTTTATTATATACATCTGGGTGAGTCATTATGTCATTAACACTTTAATGTACCTAGGACTGTCTTTTTTCTGTACCAGTCCCTTATCTATCACTTTGTATATTCACATGTACACTGGCATTCATATTTATCTTTTAATATTGTATTTTGTTTTTTGTATCATCTATTTTATATTGGATTTTGTCTTAATCACTGTTTAATTTCAATTGGGCTTTGCAAGCCTTTATATACTTATGACTTGATGTGTGTTTTTATGCTTGAATAAAGTCCAGTTGGACTGAAACGTCGCATGGGTGAATAAATAGCTCTTGCTCTTTTTGGAAGTGCTGCCTCTGTCCATTTTTTGTCTGCTTGATATCCAGGACCGTGGACCAGGTCTATTTGAGGCGTGCACCCACTTGCAGTCCAGTGCTGTGGAACCTTTTCGTTTTTTGACAGTGGGCAAACGTACAAAATCAGCAAGGGATCAAATACTTATTTCCTTCACTGTATGTCAGATGTGACCAGTAATTGCACTTACTTTTTCACTCTTGTGATGGTACTTTTCAAAGGACTGATGCTGCTATCCTCAGGGGAGTTCTTTCACGATGTGTATTTCTTGAAAATGGCTGCCTCCCGTTTGCATCATATGCCAGCCCCTTTTTTGGGCTGGGCTTGTGTTTTATAGACGAGGGTTTTTTTTTAAAATCAGCGTCAAAACACGCCTCGAAAACTCGAGACACTGTTTTTCAGCCTCCCATTGATCCCAATGGGGTTTTGGAGGCGGAAAACACCTGAAGATAGGTCAAGTCACTTCTTTTTTCCACGAGGCGGTTTTGACGCCAGCGGGAAAAAGGCGCCTCCGCCTCCCATTGAAATCAATGTGAGTCATTTTCTGTCAGTTTTCGACCTGTTCTTTGGCGCGGTTTCCGCGTCAAATCACTCGTCAAAAAACTCAGTGTGAACATAGCCTAAAGGTGCCTTCCAAAACGGTAACCCTGCTTCATGTTCTGGCAATCACAATTTGGGATTTTTTAAATTTTTGTAAAAACTCTCTGCAAACCCTCGTGCTGATTTTCCAGTTTTGGAACCCGTGGCAAAAGTAAAATAATTTCTTGTATGTTATGTTTTTTAATCTTTTCGTGAACACTTACTGCATTCAATTATACTGATCTTTCATTCATGACACGCTATTAAGCAGTAACTGCCGGAGAAGTTACACAAAAAAAACTATAAAGTGTAGGCGTTGGTGGTATAGTGGTGAGCATAGCTGCCTTCCAAGCAGTTGACCCGGGTTCGATTCCCGGCCAACGCATGAAATAGGTATTTTTTTTTGTTTTAAGCTTTTTGTGAACAAACTCTGCAAATCCTTCTGCTGATCTTGCATTGTTTGTACTAATTTAGCTGAAACGTAGAACGCAGAAAAAGTAGAGATGCTTTGTAGGTGTTGGTGTTATATTGATTTGTAAAGGTGCCTTCCAAAACGGTAACCCTGCTTCATGTTCTGGCAATCGCTACTTGTGATTTTTAAAACTTTTGTAAAACTCTCTGCAAACCCTTGTGCTCATTTTCCAATTTTGGAACCCGTGGCAAAAGTAAAATAATTTCTTGTATGTTATGTTTTTTAATGTTTTCGTGAACACTTACTGCATTCAATTATACTGATCTTTCATTCATGACACGCTATTAACCCCTTCCCGACATTTGTCGTAAGTATACGACATGGAAAGCCATTGCGTCCCGCAAAATGTCGTATACTTACGACAAATGCATGGCACCGGCTCAGAAGCTGAGTCGGTGCCATCATCCCCGGATGTCAGCTGTATCTGACAGCTGACATCCTGCTGTATTGGCGGGGACTGAAGTTAACTTCGATCCCTGCCATTAACCCCTTCAATGCAGCCGTCAAAAGCGATGGCTACATTTTAGGTCTTTGCAGCTCATCGACACTCCAGCAATTAAATTGCCGGGGTGTCGGTGGCTGCAATGGCAACATGAGGCCTAACACTGGCCTCCTGGTGTGCCTAGCACGGAAAACTTCCATCACCCGCCCGGAGGTGCGGCCTGAAAGGCTTCCGTAGCCGCCGGCAAGATGGCGCCGGCTTAGGAGATGTAACTAGCTCCAATCCCTGCCATTAACCCCTCAGATGCAGCGATTGAATGCGATCTCTGCATCTTTGTGGCTGCTAGCAGATCGGCAGCTGTGCCCTGCAATCGCACGACTGCCGACTGCTATTATGACACCAGGAGACCTAACAATGGCCTCCTGTTATCCATTACAGAAGCCGATTAGGCCACTCTCGGAGGCAAAGCCTAATCAGCTTGCTGTCAGTGAATGACTGACAGATCTAATACATTGCACTACGTAGGTAGTGCAATGTATTAGAAAAAAAATCTGACAGTTGCACCTTCAAGTCCCCTAGTGGGACCAAAGTAATGTGGAAAAAAATTTGATAATACAACTTTTAAGTAATAAAATAAAACACCATTTCCCTTATCAAGTCCTTTATTATTGAAAAAATAAATAAACCATACGTATTTGGAATCGCCGCAACCGTAATGGCCTAAACTATAAAAATATTATGCTATTTATTCCACGCGGTGAACGGCGTAAAAAACAACTTAAAAAATAATTACATAATTTATATTTTTTGGTCACTTTGCCCTACAAAAATTGAAATAAAAAGTGATCAAAAAGTCGTATGTATCCAAAAATGGTGCCTATAAAAACTATAGCTTGTCTTGCAAAAAACAACCCCTCATACAGCTCCGTCGGTGAAAAAATGAAAAAGTTATGGTTCTCACAATTTGGCAACAGAAAAAAATACATTCTTTTTACAAAAGTAATTTTATTGTGCAAAAAGTTGTAAAACATAAAAAAGTTCAATAAATTAGGTATCGCCGGAATCTGACTGACCCGCAGAATGAAGGTAACATGTAATTTATAACGCATGGTGAACGCTGTATAAAAAAAAAACTAAAAAAACCTATGCCAGAATTGCGTTTTTTTGGTCACCTGGCCTCTCAAATAATAGGATAAAAAGTGATCAAAAAGTCGCATGTACCCCAAAATGGTACCAATAATAACTACAGCTCGTCCCGCAAAAAACAACACTTATACCACTACGTCTATGAAAAAATAAAATTAGTTATGGCTCCAATAAATCAGGAAATAAAAAATATGCAGTTGTGCAGATCAGAGGGGAACATTTCGTCTATTTCAAGAGGCGATTTATCGGGGTCCTAAAATTAGGGAACCAGGAAGGGGGGGGCCCAAACATATCTGCTAGAAGCGAGGGTGCCCATTTTTATACCAGGACAACACTTCCTAGCAAAATTCCCCAAACTGCAAAGGTACACTGCATATTTGCCACTGAATTGGCAACTCTGGGGAGAAATGTTAATTTTTACTTTGCACCATACGCAGCGCATTTATTTATGGAAAGACCTGTGGGGTGAAAATGCTCACTACACCCCTTAATAAATTCCTTGAATAGTGTAGTTTCTAAAATGGGGTCACTTCTGGGGGGTTTCTTTTATTATTTCCCATCTGAGCCTCTGCAATTGTGAACCAATTCTGTGTAAATCTCCAAATTAGGCCTCAATATTGCATGGTATTCTCTCACTCCTGAGCCCTGTCAAATGTCCAGGCAAAAGATTAGGGCCCCATGTAGGGTGATTCTAAAACCGGGAAACATCGCATAATAATTAGAGAGCTGTCTTGTTATGGTGGCACAAGCTGGGCACCACATATTGGCATATCTATGGAAAATAATCCAATTTTTAATCTGCAATATCGAGTGCACACTAATTTCTACAAAACACCAGCGGGGTTAACATGCTCATTACACCCCTAGGTGAATACCTTGAGGGGTTTAGTTTCCAAAATTGGGTCACTTTTGTGGGGTTTCCAATGTTTGGTCCCACAGAGGTTTTGCAAATGCTACATAGCGACCAGAACCCAATCAAGCAAAATCTGTAGTCCGAAAGCCAAATGGCACTCCTTCCCTTCTGAGCCCTGTCGTGTGCCCAAAAATTAGTTTATAACCACATATGGGGTATTGCCGTACTCGGGAGAAATAGCTTAACAAATGTTGGGGTACTTTTTCTGCTTTATATTTAGAGATAATGAAAAATTTTGCACTGAAGCTACGTCTTATTGGAAAAAAAAAATGACATTTTTATTTTCACTGCCCAATTCAAATAAAATCTATGAAACAGCTGTGGGGTCAAAATGCTCACTACACCCCTGTATTAATTCCGCAAGGGGTGTAGGGTCACAAATGAAGTCCCTTTTTGGTAGTTTTCACTGTACTGGGAACTAGGGGCTTTGCAAAAGTGACATGGTGTCAAGAAACCAATCCAGCAAAATCTGTGCTCCAAAAGCCAAATGCCGCTCCTTCTCTTCTGAGCCCTGCCATGTGCCCACACAGTGATTTACTCGTGAGAAGTTGCTGTACAAATGTTGTGGTTCATTTTTTCCTTTATTTGTTCAGAAAATAAAAAATGTTGAGCTAAAGCTACATCTTATTGAAGAAAAAGGATTGTTTTTATTTTCACTGCCCAATCCTAATAAATTTTATGAAACACCTGTGAGGTCAAAATGATCACTACACCCGTAGATGAATTCTTCAAGGGGTGTATTTTCCAAAATGGGGTCACTTTTTGGGCGTTTTCATTGTTTTGTCCCCTCAGGGGCTCTGCAAATGTGACATGGCCTCCGCAAACCATTCCTGCTAAATTTGAGCACTTTCCCTTCTAAGCCACGCCCTGTCTCCAAACAGCCGTTTATTACCACATGTGAGGTATTGTTTTACTCGGGAGAAATTGCTCTACAAATGTTGCATGCTTTTTCTCCTTTAGTCCTTTTGGAAATTAAAAAAATTAGCTAAACCTACATTTTATTTTAAAGTAATTTCTGAAAGAAAACTGTCCGTTCAAAATGCTTACTTAACCCCTAAATAAATTCCTCGAGGGGTGTAGTTTCCCAAATGGGGTCACTTTTGGGGGGTTTCCACTGTTTTGGTACCACAAGAGCTCTTCAAACCTGACATGGTGCCTAAAATATATTCTAATAGAAAGGAGGTCCAAAATCCACTAGGTGCTCCTTTGCTTCTGAGGCCGGTGCTTCAGTCCAGTAGCACGCTACGGCCACATGTGGGATATTTCCTAAAATGGCAGAACCTGGGCAATAAATATTGAGTTGCAATTCTCTGGTAAAACATTGTGTTCCAAAAAAAAAAAATGGATTAAAAATGAATTTCTGCAACAACAAAAAATGAAATTTGTAATTTCACCTCTAGATTGGTTTAATTCCTGTGAAACGTCTAAAGGGTTAAGAAACTTTCTAAATGCTGTTTTGAATACTTTGAGGGGTGACGTTTTTAAAATGGGGTGACAGCTGCTCTTTCTTCTGTTGTATATACAGAGCTGAAGAACCCATTTAGTAACTCTGCCTTCTCTTGATCCCATGTGACCAACTCCCCATTACCAGTATCTAGGGGTCCTACATGTTCAGACCTTGGCTTTTTTTTTCATTTATATACTTGAAGAATTTTTGGGGATTTGTCTTACTATCCTTGGCCACCTGCCTTTCATTTTGTATTTTTGCTAATTTTATTACCTTTTTACAGATTTTATTAACCCCTTCCCGCTATGTGACGTAATAGTCCATCACAGGAGTTGTCCTGTTAACGCAAACTGACAGACTATTATGTCACAGCATTAACTGGGCACTGTGTCGGCAGACACAGTTTTAAAGCAGTGATAGCTTAAAGGCCAGCCTCCGATCCGGCCGATTAACCCCTTAGATGCAGCCCTCAAAACCGAGAGCTGCTTCTATGGTGTTTACAAGCCAATCGGAACACTGCAATGAAATTGCGAGGTTCTAATGACTGCTCCGGCAGACCAGAAGCCTAACAATGGCCTCCCGTCTGCCAAGTATGGAAGCCTGCTAGATCCCGCCCAGAGGCGGCGCCTAAATGGTGTTTGGCCGCAATTTCAAGATGGCGCAGGCTCAGAAGCTGAGTTTGCGACATCAGCCGTTGGTGTCAGCTATATGTTACAGCTGACACCATGCTGTATCGGCAGGGAATGGAGCTAGCTCCGATCCATGCCATTAACCCCTCAGATGCCATGATCGCGGCATCTTAGTGGTTTGTAGCGATCGACATCGACACAATGTTATCATGACAAATCTGATCTCTTCTATGGCAACCGGAGGCCTCCTGGTCTGCCACGTACGATAGCCTATTAGGCCCCTCCCACAGATGGAACCTAATGGGCTTGCTGTCAGTGAATGACTGACAGCTCTAATGCACTGCGCTACGTGGGTAGTGCAATGCATTAGAGTAAAGATCAGAGGTGCAGGACCTCAAGTCCCCTAGTGGGACAAAAACAAAAGTTGAAAAAAGTTAATAAAAAAGTTTCATAAAAGTGTAAAAAAAAAGTGTACAAACAGTAGTTTACGTCCACATATATGGCATTGCCATACCCGGGGGAACCATCTTAGCAGTTTACAAGATGTGTGTCTTCGGTGGCACAAACAGGGCACAACATATTGTGCACTAAAATGGCATATCAGCAGAAAATTGCAATTTTCACTTTGCACTATCCACTGCGCATTAATTACTGATTGAAAAACACCTATGGGGCAAAATGCTCACTACACCCCTTAAAATGCCTCAAGGGGTGTCGATTCCAAAATAGGGGTCACTACTTGGGGGTTTGTTTTGCTATTTGACCTCAGAGCCCTGCAATTGTGGGCCAATGCTGTGAAAATAACCAAAATGGACCTCAAATGCGCATGTTGCTCTTCACTTCTGAGCTCTGTCATATGTTCATGAAAACGTTAAGTGTCTTGAGGGGTGTAGTTTCCAAAATGGTGTCACTTCTTGGGGGCTTCTACTGTACTCTGGCACCTCAGGGTTTTGCAAATGCGACATGGCGCCCAAAAACAAAGCCAGCAAAATGTGTATGCCAAATAGCGCTCCTGCCATTCTGAGCCCTGCTGTGTGTCTAAACAGCAGTTTATTACCACATATGGGGTATTGCCGTACTCGGTAAAAAATGCTTTATAAATGTTGGGGTGCTTTTTCCTCTTTATCCCTTGTGAAAAGAAAAAAATTCAACTTTTTAGTGGAAAAAGCGCTGATATTCATTTTTACGGCCTAATTCCAATTAATTTTGGAAAAGACCAGTGTGGTCTAAATGCTTACAATACCCTTATATATATTCCTTAAGGGGTGTCGTTTCCAAAATGGGGTCACTTTTTGGGCGCTCCTACTGTTTTGGTCCCGCAGGCACTTAGCAAATGTGACATGGCACCGAAATCCATTCCAGCTAAATTTGAGTTCCAAATGGTTCTCCTGCCTTTTGGACCCCCGCCGTGTGTCCAAGCAGCAGTTTATGACCACTTATGGGGTATTTACGTAATCGGGAAAAAATGCTTTTCAAATGTTGTCGTGCTTTTTCTCCTTTATGCCTTGTAAAAATATATTTTTTTAACCTTTTATTAGAAATAATGTAGATTTTCATTTTCACGGCCTAATTCCACTAAAGTCAGCAAAAAAACCTGTGGGGTCAAAATGCTCACTATACCCATAGATAAATTTCTTGTGGGGTGTAATTTCCAAAGTGGGGTCACTTTTGGGTGTTTTCCACTGTTTTGGTACCTCCAGGACGTTGCAAACGCGACGTGGCACCGAAAATCATTCCAGAAAAATCTGTGCTCCAAAATCCAAATGGTGCTGTTTCCCTTCTGAGCATGGCTGTGGGTTCAATCAGCAGTTTATTACCACATATGAGGTATTCCCATAATCGGGAGAAGTTGCTTTACATATTTTGGGGTTCTTTTTCTCCTATATTCCGAGTAAAAATTTAAAATGTCTATGTTTTTTCAGAAAAAGGTGGATTTTCATATTCATGGCCGAATTCCACTAAATTCTGCAAAAAAACCTGTGGGGTCAAAATGCTAACTATACTACTTGAAAAATTCCTTGAGGGGTGTAGTTTCCAAAATGGGGTCACTTTTGGGCGGTTTCCACTGTTTTGGTCCCTCCAAGACGTTGCAATCGCGACATGACACCGAAAACCATTCCAGCAAAATCTGTGCTCCAAAATCCAAATGGCGCTGCTTCCCTTCTGAGCCCTGCTGTGGGTCCAGTCAGCAGTTTATTACCACATATGGAGTATTGCCGTAATCGGAAGAAATTGCTTTACAAATGTTGTGGTTCTTTTTCTCCTTTATTCCTTGTAAAAATTAAAGTTTTTTCAGAAAAAAGGTGAATTTTCAATTTTACAGACTATTTAAAATAAATTTAGCAAAAAACCTGTGGGGTTAAAATGCTAACTATACCCCTCGATAATTTTCCTGAGGGGTGTAGTTTACAAAATGGGGTAACTTTTGAGGGCTTTCCACAGTTTTGGCACCACAAGACCTCTTCAAACCTGACATGGTGCCTAAAATATATTCTAAAAAAAGTTGGCCCCAAAATCCTCTAGTTGCTCCTTTGCTTCTGAGGTCCGTGTTTCAGTCCAAGAGGACACTAGGGCCACATGTGGGATATTTCTAAAAACTGTAGAATCAGGGTAATAAATATGGAGTTGCAATTCTTGGCTAAAACCTTCTGTGGTACTAAATATTTTTATTACAAATTAATTTTGGTCAAAAAAAATTAAATTAGTAAATTTCACATCTATTTTGCTTTAATTCCTGTAAAACGCATAAAGGGTTAAGAATCTTTTTGAATGCTGTTTTGAATACTTTGAGGGGTGCAGTTTTCAAAATGGGGTGATTTATGGGGACTTTCTAATATATAAGGCACTCAAACCACTTCATAACTGAACTGGTCCTTGTAAAAATAGCCTTTTGAAATTTTCTTTAAAATGTGAGATATTGCTACTAAAGTCCTAAGCCTTGTAACGTCTTAGAAAAATAAAAGGACGTTCAAAAAACGATGCCAACATAAAGTAGACATATGGGAAATGTTAACAAGTAACTATTTTGTGTGGTATTACAATCTGTCTTACAAGCAAATACATTAAAATTAAGAAAAATGCAAATTTGTAAAAATTTTCTATACATTTTGGTGTTTTTCACAAATAAATAAAATGTATCGACAAATTTTTTTTTACTTTTATTCATGACACGCTATTAAGCAGTAACTGCTGGAGAAGCCAGACAAAAAAAAAAAACTATAAAGTATTGGCGTTGGTGGTATAGTGGTGAGCATAGCTGCCTTCCAAGCAGTTGACCTGGGCTTGATTCCCGGCCAACGCATGATATAGGCACTTTTTTTATATTTTAAGCTTTTTGTGAACAAACTCTGCAAATGCTTCTGCTGATCTTGCATTGTTTGTACTAATTTAGCTGAAACGTAGAACGCAGAAAAAGTAGAGATGCTTTGTAGGTGTTGGTGTTATATTGATTTGTAAAGGTGCCTTCCAAAATGGTAACCCTGCTTCATGTTCTGGCAATCGCTACTTGTGATTTTTAAAACTTTTGTAAAACTCTCTACAAACCCTTGTGCTCATTTTCCAATTTTGGAACCTGTGGCAAAAGTAAAATAATTTCTTGTATGTTGTGTTTTTTTATCTTTTTGTGAACACTTACTGCATTCAATTATACTGATCTTTCATTCATGACACGCTATTAAGCAGTAACTGCCGGAGAAGTTACACAAAAAAAACTATAAAGTGTAGGCGTTGGTGGTATAGTGGTGAGCATAGCTGCCTTCCAAGCAGTTGACCCGGGTTCGATTGCCGGCCAACGCATGATGTAGGCATTTTTTGTTGTTGTAAGCTTTTTGTGAACAAACTCTGCAAAAGTCTTCTGCTGATCTTGCATTTTTTGTACTAATTTAGCTGAAACGTAGAACGCAGAAAAAGTAGAGATGCTTTGTAGGTGTTGGTGTTATATTGATTTGTAAAGGTGCCTTCCAAAACGGTAACCCTGCTTCATGTTCTGGCAATCGCTACTTGTGATTTTTAAAACTTTTGTAAAACTCTCTACAAACCCTTGTGCTCATTTTCCAATTTTGGAACCCGTGGCAAAAGTAAAATAATTTCTTGTATGTTGTGTTTTTTTATCTTTTTATGAACACTTACTGCATTCAATTATACTGATCTTTCATTCATGACACGCTATTGAGCACTAACTGCCGGAGAAGTTGCACAAAAAAAACTCTAAAATGTAGGCGTTGGTGGTATAGTGGTGAGCATAGATGCCTTCCAAGCAGTTGACCCGGGTTTGATTCCCGGCCAACGCATGAAATAGGCATTTTTTTTTGTTGTAAGCTTTTTGTGAACAAACTCTGCAAAAGTCTTCTGCTGATCTTGCATTTTTTGTACTAATTTAGCTGAAACGTAGAACGCAGAAAAAGTAGAGATGCTTTGTAGGTGTTGGTGTTATATTGATTTGTAAAGGTGCCTTCCAAAACGGTAACCCTGCTTCATGTTCTGGCAATCGCTACTTGTGATTTTTAAAACTTTTGTAAAACTCTCTGCAAACCCTTGTGCTCATTTTCCAATTTTGGAACCCGTGGCAAAAGTAAAATAATTTCTTGTATGTTATGTTTTTTAATCTTTTCGTGAACACTTACTGCATTCAATTATACTGATCTTTCATTCATGACACGCTATTAAGCAGTAACTGCCGGAGAAGTCACACAAAAAAAACTATAAAGTGTAGGCGTTGGTGGTATGGTGGTGAGCATAGCAGCCTTCCAAGCAGTTGACTTGGGTTCGATTCCCGGCCAACGCATGATCTAGGCATTTTTTGTTGTTGTAAGCTTTTTGTGAACAAACTCTGCAAAAGCCTTCTGCTGATCTTGCATTTTTTGTACTAATTTAGCTGAAACGTAGAACGCAGAAAAAGTAGAGATGCTTTGTAGGTGTTGGTGTTATATTGATTTGTAAAGGTGCCTTCCAAAACGGTAACCCTGCTTCATGTTCTGGCAATCGCTACTTGTGATTTTTAAAACTTTTGTAAAACTCTCTGCAAACCCTTGTGCTCATTTTCCAATTTTGGAACCCGTGGCAAAAGTAAAATAATTTCTTGTATGTTATGTTTTTTAATCTTTTCGTGAACACTTACTGCATTCAATTATACTGATCTTTCATTCATGACTTGCTATTGAGCAGTAACTGCCGGAGAAGTTGCACAAAAAGAACTATAAAATGTAGGCGTTGGTGGTATAGTGGTGAGCATAGATGCCTTCCAAGCAGTTGATCCGGGTTCGATTCCTGGCCAACGCATGATGTAGGCATTTTTTTTTGTTGTAAGCTTTTTGTGAACAAACTCTGCAAAAGTCTTCAGCTGATCTTGCATTTTTTGTACTAATTTAGCTGAAACGTAGAACGCAGAAAAAGTAGAGATGCTTTGTAGGTGTTGGTGTTATATTGATTTGTAAAGGTGCCTTCCAAAACGGTAACCCTGCTTCATGTTCTGGCAATCGCTACTTGTGATTTTTAA
The DNA here is from genome assembly GCF_050947455.1 of Rhinoderma darwinii. NCBI lineage: Eukaryota > Metazoa > Chordata > Amphibia > Anura > Rhinodermatidae > Rhinoderma > Rhinoderma darwinii. The sequence continues at coordinate 2,285,526 of NC_134690.1, read as the reverse complement.
AACTTTTGTAAAACTCTCTGCAAACCCTTGTGCTCATTTTCCAATTTTGGAACCCGTGGCAAAAGTTAAATAATTTCTTGTATGTTGTGTTTTTTTATCTTTTTATGAACACTTACTGCATTCAATTATACTGATCTTTCATTCATGACACGCTATTGAGCACTAACTGCCGGAGAAGTTGCACAAAAAAAAAATCTAAAATGTAGGCGTTGGTGGTATAGTGGTGAGCATAGATGCCTTCCAAGCAGTTGACCCGGGTTTGATTCCCGGCCAACGCATGAAATAGGCATTTTTTTTTGTTGTAAGCTTTTTGTGAACAAACTCTGCAAAAGTCTTCTGCTGATCTTGCATTTTTTGTACTAATTTAGCTGAAACGTAGAACGCAGAAAAAGTAGAGATGCTTTGTAGGTGTTGGTGTTATATTGATTTGTAAAGGTGCCTTCCAAAACGGTAACCCTGCTTCATGTTCTGGCAATCGCTACTTGTGATTTTTAAAACTTTTGTAAAACTCTCTGCAAACCCTTGTGCTCATTTTCCAATTTTGGAACCCGTGGCAAAAGTTAAATAATTTCTTGTATGTTATGTTTTTTAATCTTTTCGTGAACACTTACTGCATTCAATTATACTGATCTTTCATTCATGACACGCTATTAAGCAGTAACTGCCGGAGAAGTTACACAAAAAAAACTATAAAGTGTAGGCGTTGGTGGTATAGTGGTGAGCATAGCTGCCTTCCAAGCAGTTGACCCGGGTTCGATTGCCAGCCAACGCATGATGTCGGCATTTTTTGTTGTTGTAAGCACTTTTGTGAACAAACTCTGCAAAAGTCTTCTGCTGATCTTGCATTTTTTGTACTAATTTAGCTGAAACGTAGAACGCAGAAAAAGTAGAGATGCTTTGTAGGTGTTGGTGTTATATTGATTTGTAAAGGTGCCTTCCAAAACGGTAACCCTGCTTCATGTTCTGGCAATCGCTACTTGTGATTTTTAAAACTTTTGTAAAACTCTCTGCAAACCCTTGTGCTCATTTTCCAATTTTGGAACCCGTGGCAAAAGTAAAATAATTTCTTGTATGTTATGTTTTTTAATCTTTTCGTGAACACTTACTGCATTCAATTATACTGATTTTTCATTCATGACACGCTATTGAGCAGTAACTGCCGGAGAAGTTGCACAAAAAAAACTATAAAATGTAGGCGTTGGTGGTATAGTGGTGAGCATAGATGCCTTCCAAGCAGTTGACCCGGGTTCGATTCCTGGCCAACGCATGATGTAGGCATTTTTTTTTGTTGTAAGCTTTTTGTGAACAAATTCTGCAAAAGTCTTCTGCTGATCTTGCATTGTTTGTACTAATTTAGCTGAAACGTAGAACGCAGAAAAAGTAGAGATGCTTTGTAGGTGTTGGTGTTATATTGATTTGTAAAGGTGCCTTCCAAAACGGTAACCCTGCTTCATGTTCTGGCAATCGCTACTTGTGATTTTTAAAACTTTTGTAAAACTCTCTGCAAACCCTTGTGCTCATTTTCCAATTTTGGAACCCGTGGCAAAAGTTAAATAATTTCTTGTATTTTGTGTTTTTTAATCTTTTTGTGAACACTTACTGCATTCAATTATACTGATCTTTCATTCATGACACGCTATTAAGCAGTAACTGCCGGAGAAGTTACACAAACAAAAGCTATAAAGTGTAGGCGTTGGTGGTATAGTGGTGAGCATAGCTGCCTTCCAAGCAGTTGACCGGGGTTCGATTCCCGGCCAACGCATGAAATAGGCAATTATTTTTGTTTTAAGCTTTTTGTGAACAAACTCTGCAAATCCTTCTGCTGATCTTGCATTGTTTGTACTAATTTAGCTGAAACGTAGAATGCAGAAAAAGTAGAGATGCTTTGTAGGTGTTGGTGTTATATTGATTTGTAAAGGTGCCTTCCAAAACGGTAACCCTGCTTCATGTTCTGGCAATCGCTACTTGTGATTTTTAAAACTTTTGTAAAACTCTCTGCAAACCCTTGTGCTCATTTTCCAATTTTGGAACCCGTGGCAAAAGTTAAATAATTTCTTGTATTTTGTGTTTTTTAATCTTTTTGTGAACACTTACTGCATTCAATTATACTGATCTTTCATTCATGACACGCTATTAAGCAGTAACTGCCGGAGAAGTTACACAAACAAAAGCTATAAAGTGTAGGCGTTGGTGGTATAGTGGTGAGCATAGCTGCCTTCCAAGCAGTTGACCGGGGTTCGATTCCCGGCCAACGCATGAAATAGGCAATTTTTTTTGTTTTAAGCTTTTTGTGAACAAACTCTGCAAAAGTCTTCTGCTGATCTTGCATTTTTTGTACTAATTTAGCTGAAACGTAGAACGCAGAAAAAGTAGAGATGCTTTGTAGGTGTTGGTGTTATATTGATTTGTAAAGGTGCCTTCCAAAACGGTAACCCTGCTTCATGTTCTGGCAATCGCTACTTGTGATTTTTAAAACTTTTGTAAAACTCTCTGCAAACCCTTGTGCTCATTTTCCAATTTTGGAACCCGTGGCAAAAGTAAAATAATTTCTTGTATGTTATGTTTTTTAATCTTTTCGTGAACACTTACTGCATTCAATTATACTGATCTTTCATTCATGACACGCTATTGAGCAGTAACTGCCGGAGAAGTTGCACAAAAAAAACTATAAAATGTAGGCGTTGGTGGTATAGTGGTGAGCATAGATGCCTTCCAAGCAGTTGACCCGGGTTCGATTCCTGGCCAACGCATGATGTAGGCATTTTTTTTTGTTGTAAGCTTTTTGTGAACAAATTCTGCAAAAGTCTTCTGCTGATCTTGCATTGTTTGTACTAATTTAGCTGAAACGTAGAACGCAGAAAAAGTAGAGATGCTTTGTAGGTGTTGGTGTTATATTGATTTGTAAAGGTGCCTTCCAAAACGGTAACCCTGCTTCATGTTCTGGCAATCGCTACTTGTGATTTTTAAAACTTTTGTAAAACTCTCTGCAAACCCTTGTGCTCATTTTCCAATTTTGGAACCCGTGGCAAAAGTTAAATAATTTCTTGTATTTTGTGTTTTTTAATCTTTTTGTGAACACTTACTGCATTCAATTATACTGATCTTTCATTCATGACACGCTATTAAGCAGTAACTGCCGGAGAAGTCACACAAAAAAAACTATAAAGTGTAGGCGTTGGTGGTATAGTGGTGAGCATAGCAGCCTTCCAAGCAGTTGACTTGGGTTCGATTCCCGGCCAACGCATGGTCTAGGCATTTTTTGTTGTTGTAAGCTTTTTGTGAACAAACTCTGCAAAAGTCTTCTGCTGATTTTGCATTTTTTGTACTAATTTAGCTGAAACGTAGAACGCAGAAAAAGTAGAGATGCTTTGTAGGTGTTGGTGTTATATTGATTTGTAAAGGTGCCTTCCAAAACGGTAACCCTGCTTCATGTTCTGGCAATCGCTACTTGTGATTTTTAAAACTTTTGTAAAACTCTCTGCAAACCCTTGTGCTCATTTTCCAATTTTGGAACCCGTGGCAAAAGTTAAATAATTTCTTGTATGTTATGTTTTTTAATCTTTTCGTGAACACTTACTGCATTCAATTATACTGATCTTTCATTCATGACACGCTATTAAGCAGTAACTGCCGGAGAAGTTACACAAAAAAAACTATAAAGTGTAGGCGTTGGTGGTATAGTGGTGAGCATAGCTGCCTTCCAAGCAGTTGACCCGGGTTCGATTGCCGGCCAACGCATGATGTAGGAATTTTTTGTTGTTGTAAGCACTTTTGTGAACAAACTCTGCAAAAGTCTTCTGCTGATCTTGCATTTTTTGTACTAATTTAGCTGAAACGTAGAACGCAGAAAAAGTAGAGATGCTTTGTAGGTGTTGGTGTTATATTGATTTGTAAAGGTGCCTTCCAAAACGGTAACCCTGCTTCATGTTCTGGCAATCGCTACTTGTGATTTTTAAAACTTTTGTAAAACTCTCTACAAACCCTTGTGCTCATTTTCCAATTTTGGAACCCGTGGCAAAAGTAAAATAATTTCTTGTATGTTGTGTTTTTTTATCTTTTTATGAACACTTACTGCATTCAATTATACTGATCTTTCATTCATGACACGCTATTGAGCACTAACTGCCGGAGAAGTTGCACAAAAAAAACTCTGAAATGTAGGCGTTGGTGGTATAGTGGTGAGCATAGATGCCTTCCAAGCCGTTGACCCGGGGTTGATTTCCAGCCAACGCATGAAATAGGCATTTTTTTTTTGTTGTAAGCTTTTTGTGAACAAACTCTGCAAAAGTCTTCTGCTGATCTTGCATTTTTTGTACTAATTTAGCTGAAACGTAGAACGCAGAAAAAGTAGAGATGCTTTGTAGGTGTTGGTGTTATATTGATTTGTAAAGGTGCCTTCCAAAACGGTAACCCTGCTTCATGTTCTGGCAATCGCTACTTGTGATTTTTAAAACTTTTGTAAAACTCTCTGCAAACCCTTGTGCTCATTTTCCAATTTTGGAACCCGTGGCAAAAGTAAAATAATTTATTGTATGTTATGTTTTTTAATCTTTTCGTGAACACTTACTGCATTCAATTATACTGATCTTTCATTCATGACACGCTATTAAGCAGTAACTGCCGGAGAAGTTACACAAAAAAAACTGTAAAGTGTAGGCGTTGGTGGTATAGTGGTGAGCATAGCAGCCTTCCAAGCAGTTGACTTGGGTTCGATTCCTGGCCAACGCATGAAATAGGTATTTTTTTTTTGTTTTAAGCTTTTTGTGAACACACTCTGCAAATCCTTCTGCTGATCTTGCATTGTTTGTACTAATTTAGCTGAAACGTAGAACGCAGAAAAAGTAGAGATGCTTTGTAGGTGTTGGTGTTATATTGATTTGTAAAGGTGCCTTCCAAAACGGTAACCCTGCTTCATGTTCTGGCAATCGCTACTTGTGATTTTTAAAACTTTTGTAAAACTCTCTACAAACCCTTGTGCTCATTTTCCAATTTTGGAACCCGTGGCAAAAGTAAAATAATTTCTTGTATGTTGTGTTTTTTTATCTTTTTGTGAACACTTACTGCATTCAATTATACTGATCTTTCATTCATGACACGCTATTGAGCAGTAACTGCCGGAGAAGTTACACAAAAAAAACTATAAAGTGTAGGCGTTGGTGGTATAGTGGTGAGCATAGCAGCCTTCCAAGCAGTTGACCTGGGTTTGATTCCCGGCCAACGCATGATGTAGGCATTTTTTGTTGTTGTAAGCTTTTTGTGATCAAACTCTGCAAAAGTCTTCTGCTGATCTTGCATTTTTTGTACTAATTTAGCTGAAACGTAGAATGCAGAAAAAGTAGAGATGCTTTGTAGGTGTTGGTGTTATATTGATTTGTAAAGATGCCTTCCAAAATGGTAACCCTGCTTCATGTTCTGGCAATCGCTACTTGTGATTTTTAAAACTTTTGTAAAACTCTCTACAAACCCTTGTGCTCATTTTCCAATTTTGGAACCTGTGGCAAAAGTAAAAAAATTTCTTGTATGTTGTGTTTTTTTATCTTTTTGTGAACACTTACTGCATTCAATTATACTGATCTTTCATTCATGACACGCTATTAAGCAGTAACTGCCGGAGAAGTTGCACAAAAAAACCTATGAAGTGTAGGCGTTGGTGGTATAGAGGTGAGCATAGCTGCCTTCCAAGCAGTTGACCTGGGTTCGATTCCCGGCCAACGCATGAAATAGGTGTTTTTTTTTGTTTTAAGCTTTTTGTGAACACACTCTGCAAATCCTTCTGCTGATCTTGCATTGTTTGTACTAATTTAGCTGAAACGTAGAACGCAGAAAAAGTAGAGATGCTTTGTAGGTGTTGGTGTTATATTGATTTGTAAAGGTGCCTTCCAAAATGGTAACCCTGCTTCATGTTCTGGCAATCGCTACTTGTGATTTTTAAAACTTTTGTAAAACTCTCTACAAACCCTTGTGCTCATTTTCCAATTTTGGAACCTGTGGCAAAAGTAAAATAATTTCTTGTATGTTGTGTTTTTTTATCTTTTTGTGAACACTTACTGCATTCAATTATACTGATCTTTCATTCATGACACGCTATTAAGCAGTAACTGCCGGAGAAGTTGCACAAAAAAACCTATAAAGTGTAGGCGTTGGTGGTATAGTGGTGAGCATAGCTGCCTTCCAAGCAGTTGACCCGGGTTCGATTCCCGGCCAACGCATGATGTAGGCATTTTTTGTTGTTTTAAGCTTTTTGTGAACAAACTCTGCAAATCCTTCTGCTGATCTTGCATTGTTTGTACTAATTTAGCTGAAACGTAGAACGCAGAAAAAGTAGAGATGCTTTGTAGGTGTTGGTGTTATATTGATTTGTAAAGGTGCCTTCCAAAACGGTAACCCTGCTTCATGTTCTGGCAATCGCTACTTGTGATTTTTAAAACTTTTGTAAAACTCTCTGCAAACCCTTGTGCTCATTTTCCAATTTTGGAACCCGTGGCAAAAGTAAAATAATTTCTTGTATGTTGTGTTTTTTTATCTTTTTGTGAACACTTACTGCATTCAATTATACTGATCTTTCATTCATGACACGCTATTAAGCAGTAACTGCCGGAGAAGTTACACAAAAAAAACTATAAAGTGTAGGCGTTGGTGGTATAGTGGTGAGCATAGCTGCCTTCCAAGCAGTTGACCCGGGTTCGATTCCCGGCCAACGCATGAAATAGGCATTTTTTGTTGTTGTAAGCTTTTTGTGATCAAACTCTGCAAAAGTCTTCTGCTGATCTTGCATTGTTTGTACTAATTTAGCTGAAACGTAGAACGCAGAAAAAGTAGAGATGCTTTGTAGGTGTTGGTGTTATATTGATTTGTAAAGGTGCCTTCCAAAACGGTAACCCTGCTTCATGTTCTGGCAATCGCTACTTGTGATTTTTAAAACTTTTGTAAAACTCTCTGCAAACCCTTGTGCTCATTTTCCAATTTTGGAACCCGTGGCAAAAGTAAAATAATTTCTTGTATGTTGTGTTTTTTTATCTTTTTGTGAACACTTACTGCATTCAATTATACTGATCTTTCATTCATGACACGCTATTAAGCAGTAACTGCTGGAGAAGTTACACAAAAAAAACTATAAAGTGTAGGCGTTGGTGGTATAGTGGTGAGCATAGCTGCCTTCCAAGCAGTTGACCCGGGTTCGATTCCCGGCCAACGCATGATGTAGGCATTTTTTGTTGTTTTAAGCTTTTTGTGAACAAACTCTGCAAATCCTTCTGCTGATCTTGCATTGTTTGTACTAATTTAGCTGAAACGTAGAACGCAGAAAAAGTAGAGATGCTTTGTAGGTGTTGGTGTTATATTGATTTGTAAAGGTGCCTTCCAAAACGGTAACCCTGCTTCATGTTCTGGCAATCGCTACTTGTGATTTTTAAAACTTTTGTAAAACTCTCTGCAAACCCTTGTGCTCATTTTCCAATTTTGGAACCCGTGGCAAAAGTAAAATAATTTCTTGTATGTTGTGTTTTTTTATCTTTTTGTGAACACTTACTGCATTCAATTATACTGATCTTTCATTCATGACACGCTATTAAGCAGTAACTGCCGGAGAAGTTACACAAAAAAAACTATAAAGTGTAGGCGTTGGTGGTATAGTGGTGAGCATAGCTGCCTTCCAAGCAGTTGACCCGTGTTCGATTCCCGGCCAACGCATGAAATAGGTATTTTTTTTTTGTTTTAAGCTTTTTGTGAATAAACTCTGCAAAAGTCTTCTGCTGATCTTGCATTTTTTGTACTAATTTAGCTGAAACGTAGAATGCAGAAAAAGTAGAGATGCTTTGTAGGTGTTGGTGTTATATTGATTTGTAAAGGTGCCTTCCAAAACGGTAACCCTGCTTCATGTTCTGGCAATCGCTACTTGTGATTTTTAAAACTTTTGTAAAACTCTCTGCAAACCCTTGTGCTCATTTTCCAATTTTGGAACCCGTGGCAAAAGTAAAATAATTTCTTGTATGTTATGTTTTTTAATCTTTTTGTGAACACTTACTGCATTCAATTATACTGATCTTTCATTCATGACACGCTATTAAGCAGTAACTGCCGGAGAAGTTGCACAAAAAAACCTATGAAGTGTAGGCGTTGGTGGTATAGTGGTGAGCATAGCTGCCTTCCAAGCAGTTGACCCGGGTTCGATTCCCGGCCAACGCATGAAATAGGTATTTTTTTTTTGTTTTAAGCTTTTTGTGAATAAACTCTGCAAATCCTTCTGCTGATTTTGCATTGTTTGTACTAATTTAGCTGAAACGTAGAACGCAGAAAAAGTAGAGATGCTTTGTAGGTGTTGGTGTTATATTGATTTGTAAAGGTGCCTTCCAAAACGGTAACCCTGCTTCATGTTCTGGCAATCGCTACTTGTGATTTTTAAAACTTTTGTAAAACTCTCTGCAAACCCTTGTGCTCATTTTCCAATTTTGGAACCCGTGGCAAAAGTAAAATAATTTCTTGTATGTTATGTTTTTTAATCTTTTTGTGAACACTTACTGCATTCAATTATACTGATCTTTCATTCATGACACGCTATTAAGCAGTAACTGCCGGAGAAGTTGCACAAAAAAACCTATGAAGTGTAGGCGTTGGTGGTATAGTGGTGAGCATAGCTGCCTTCCAAGCAGTTGACCCGGGTTCGATTCCCGGCCAACGCATGAAATAGGTATTTTTTTTTTGTTTTAAGCTTTTTGTGAATAAACTCTGCAAATCCTTCTGCTGATTTTGCATTGTTTGTACTAATTTAGCTGAAACGTAGAACGCAGAAAAAGTAGAGATGCTTTGTAGGTGTTGGTGTTATATTGATTTGTAAAGGTGCCTTCCAAAACGGTAACCCTGCTTCATGTTCTGGCAATCGCTACTTGTGATTTTTAAAACTTTTGTAAAACTCTCTGCAAACCCTTGTGCTCATTTTCCAATTTTGGAACCCGTGGCAAAAGTAAAATAATTTCTTGTATGTTATGTTTTTTAATCTTTTTGTGAACACTTACTGCATTCAATTATACTGATCTTTCATTCATGACACGCTATTAAGCAGTAACTGCCGGAGAAGTTGCACAAAAAAAACTATAAAGTGTAGGCGTTGGTGGTATAGTGGTGAGCATAGCTGCCTTCCAAGCCAACGCATGAAATAGGTTTTTTTTTTTTTTTTTAAGCTTTTTGTGAATAAACTCTGCAAATCCTTCTGCTGATTTTGCATTGTTTGTACTAATTTAGCTGAAACGTAGAACGCAGAAAAAGTAGAGATGCTTTGTAGGTGTTGGTGTTATATTGATTTGTAAAGGTGCCTTCCAAAATGGTAACCCTGCTTCATGTTCTGGCAATCGCTACTTGTGATTTTTAAAACTTTTGTAAAACTCTCTACAAACCCTTGTGCTCATTTTCCAATTTTGGAACCTGTGGCAAAAGTAAAATAATTTCTTGTATGTTGTGTTTTTTTATCTTTTTGTGAACACTTACTGCATTCAATTATACTGATCTTTCATTCATGACACGCTATTAAGCAGTAACTGCCGGAGAAGTTGCACAAAAAAACCTATAAAGTGTAGGCGTTGGTGGTATAGTGGTGAGCATAGCTGCCTTCCAAGCAGTTGACCCGGGTTCGATTCCCGGCCAACGCATGATGTAGGCATTTTTTGTTGTTGTAAGCTTTTTGTGAACAAACTCTGCAAAAGTCTTCTGCTGATCTTGCATTTTTTGTACTAATTTAGCTGAAACGTAGAATGCAGAAAAAGTAGAGATGCTTTGTAGGTGTTGGTGTTATATTGATTTGTAAAGATGCCTTCCAAAATGGTAACCCTGCTTCATGTTCTGGCAATCGCTACTTGTGATTTTTAAAACTTTTGTAAAACTCTCTACAAACCCTTGTGCTCATTTTCCAATTTTGGAACCTGTGGCAAAAGTAAAAAAATTTCTTGTATGTTGTGTTTTTTTATCTTTTTGTGAACACTTACTGCATTCAATTATACTGATCTTTCATTCATGACACGCTATTAAGCAGTAACTGCCGGAGAAGTTGCACAAAAAAACCTATAAAGTGTAGGCGTTGGTGGTATAGTGGTGAGCATAGCTGCCTTCCAAGCAGTTGACCCGGGTTCGATTCCCGGCCAACGCATGATGTAGGCATTTTTTGTTGTTGTAAGCTTTTTGTGAACAAACTCTGCAAAAGTCTTCTGCTGATCTTGCATTTTTTGTACTAATTTAGCTGAAACGTAGAATGCAGAAAAAGTAGAGATGCTTTGTAGGTGTTGGTGTTATATTGATTTGTAAAGATGCCTTCCAAAATGGTAACCCTGCTTCATGTTCTGGCAATCGCTACTTGTGATTTTTAAAACTTTTGTAAAACTCTCTACAAACCCTTGTGCTCATTTTCCAATTTTGGAACCTGTGGCAAAAGTAAAAAAATTTCTTGTATGTTGTGTTTTTTTATCTTTTTGTGAACACTTACTGCATTCAATTATACTGATCTTTCATTCATGACACGCTATTAAGCAGTAACTGCCGGAGAAGTTGCACAAAAAAACCTATAAAGTGTAGGCGTTGGTGGTATAGTGGTGAGCATAGCTGCCTTCCAAGCAGTTGACCCGGGTTCGATTCCCGGCCAACGCATGAAATAGGTATTTTTTTTTTGTTTTAAGCTTTTTGTGAATAAACTCTGCAAATCCTTCTGCTGATTTTGCATTGTTTGTACTAATTTAGCTGAAACGTAGAACGCAGAAAAAGTAGAGATGCTTTGTAGGTGTTGGTGTTATATTGATTTGTAAAGGTGCCTTCCAAAACGGTAACCCTGCTTCATGTTCTGGCAATCGCTACTTGTGATTTTTAAAACTTTTGTAAAACTCTCTGCAAACCCTTGTGCTCATTTTCCAATTTTGGAACCCGTGGCAAAAGTAAAATAATTTCTTGTATGTTATGTTTTTTAATCTTTTTGTGAACACTTACTGCATTCAATTATACTGATCTTTCATTCATGACACGCTATTAAGCAGTAACTGCCGGAGAAGTTGCACAAAAAAAACTATAAAGTGTAGGCGTTGGTGGTATAGTGGTGAGCATAGCTGCCTTCCAAGCCAACGCATGAAATAGGTTTTTTTTTTTTTTTTTAAGCTTTTTGTGAATAAACTCTGCAAATCCTTCTGCTGATTTTGCATTGTTTGTACTAATTTAGCTGAAACGTAGAACGCAGAAAAAGTAGAGATGCTTTGTAGGTGTTGGTGTTATATTGATTTGTAAAGGTGCCTTCCAAAATGGTAACCCTGCTTCATGTTCTGGCAATCGCTACTTGTGATTTTTAAAACTTTTGTAAAACTCTCTACAAACCCTTGTGCTCATTTTCCAATTTTGGAACCTGTGGCAAAAGTAAAATAATTTCTTGTATGTTGTGTTTTTTTATCTTTTTGTGAACACTTACTGCATTCAATTATACTGATCTTTCATTCATGACACGCTATTAAGCAGTAACTGCCGGAGAAGTTGCACAAAAAAACCTATAAAGTGTAGGCGTTGGTGGTATAGTGGTGAGCATAGCTGCCTTCCAAGCAGTTGACCCGGGTTCGATTCCCGGCCAACGCATGATGTAGGCATTTTTTGTTGTTGTAAGCTTTTTGTGAACAAACTCTGCAAAAGTCTTCTGCTGATCTTGCATTTTTTGTACTAATTTAGCTGAAACGTAGAATGCAGAAAAAGTAGAGATGCTTTGTAGGTGTTGGTGTTATATTGATTTGTAAAGATGCCTTCCAAAATGGTAACCCTGCTTCATGTTCTGGCAATCGCTACTTGTGATTTTTAAAACTTTTGTAAAACTCTCTACAAACCCTTGTGCTCATTTTCCAATTTTGGAACCTGTGGCAAAAGTAAAAAAATTTCTTGTATGTTGTGTTTTTTTATCTTTTTGTGAACACTTACTGCATTCAATTATACTGATCTTTCATTCATGACACGCTATTAAGCAGTAACTGCCGGAGAAGTTGCACAAAAAAACCTATAAAGTGTAGGCGTTGGTGGTATAGTGGTGAGCATAGCTGCCTTCCAAGCAGTTGACCCGGGTTCGATTCCCGGCCAACGCATGATGTAGGCATTTTTTGTTGTTGTAAGCTTTTTGTGAACAAACTCTGCAAAAGTCTTCTGCTGATCTTGCATTTTTTGTACTAATTTAGCTGAAACGTAGAATGCAGAAAAAGTAGAGATGCTTTGTAGGTGTTGGTGTTATATTGATTTGTAAAGATGCCTTCCAAAATGGTAACCCTGCTTCATGTTCTGGCAATCGCTACTTGTGATTTTTAAAACTTTTGTAAAACTCTCTACAAACCCTTGTGCTCATTTTCCAATTTTGGAACCTGTGGCAAAAGTAAAAAAATTTCTTGTATGTTGTGTTTTTTTATCTTTTTGTGAACACTTACTGCATTCAATTATACTGATCTTTCATTCATGACACGCTATTAAGCAGTAACTGCCGGAGAAGTTGCACAAAAAAACCTATAAAGTGTAGGCGTTGGTGGTATAGTGGTGAGCATAGCTGCCTTCCAAGCAGTTGACCTGGGTTCGATTCCCAGCCAACGCATGAAATAGGTGTTTTTTTTTGTTTTAAGCTTTTTGTGAACACACTCTGCAAATCCTTCTGCTGATCTTGCATTGTTTGTACTAATTTAGCTGAAACGTAGAACGCAGAAAAAGTAGAGATGCTTTGTAGGTGTTGGTGTTATATTGATTTGTAAAGATGCCTTCCAAAATGGTAACCCTGCTTCATGTTCTGGCAATCGCTACTTGTGATTTTTAAAACTTTTGTAAAACTCTCTACAAACCCTTGTGCTCATTTTCCAATTTTGGAACCTGTGGCAAAAGTAAAAAAATTTCTTGTATGTTGTGTTTTTTTATCTTTTTGTGAACACTTACTGCATTCAATTATACTGATCTTTCATTCATGACACGCTATTAAGCAGTAACTGCCGGAGAAGTTGCACAAAAAAACCTATAAAGTGTAGGCGTTGGTGGTATAGTGGTGAGCATAGCTGCCTTCCAAGCAGTTGACCTGGGTTCGATTCCCAGCCAACGCATGAAATAGGTGTTTTTTTTTGTTTTAAGCTTTTTGTGAACACACTCTGCAAATCCTTCTGCTGATCTTGCATTGTTTGTACTAATTTAGCTGAAACGTAGAACGCAGAAAAAGTAGAGATGCTTTGTAGGTGTTGGTGTTATATTGATTTGTAAAGGTGCCTTCCAAAATGGTAACCCTGCTTCATGTTCTGGCAATCGCTACTTGTGATTTTTAAAACTTTTGTAAAACTCTCTACAAACCCTTGTGCTCATTTTCCAATTTTGGAACCTGTGGCAAAAGTAAAATAATTTCTTGTATGTTGTGTTTTTTTATCTTTTTGTGAACACTTACTGCATTCAATTATACTGATCTTTCATTCATGACACGCTATTAAGCAGTAACTGCCGGAGAAGTTGCACAAAAAAACCTATAAAGTGTAGGCGTTGGTGGTATAGTGGTGAGCATAGCTGCCTTCCAAGCAGTTGACCCGGGTTCGATTCCCGGCCAACGCATGATGTAGGCATTTTTTGTTGTTGTAAGCTTTTTGTGAACAAACTCTGCAAAAGTCTTCTGCTGATCTTGCATTTTTTGTACTAATTT